>NC_084621.1:47874477-48201977 GCF_033978795.1 Nerophis ophidion | reverse complement strand
CTTAAAATGTCTCTGACAATCTTGCACTTTCTGTTTTGGAAATGAAATAATTGTTTGTGCCACTGCTTAATTACTTTAATAAATACAATTTTGGTCAATTGACTCAGTTGTGATTTACCTCTCTGCATGAAAGTTTAAAAGTAGCATATATGAATGCAGTATGAAGAAGAATGTTTTAGACACATGTAGACACATAGAATCATTATACTGCTGTGGTTATATGTATCAAGTGTTCATTCAAGGCCAAAGCAAAATTGCGTAATATATATCGTATATCCCGATATGGCTTAAAAATACCGAGATATTAAAAAAAGGCCAAATCGCCCAGCCCTACTTCCAGGTGATAAATATGCATATATAAATAGGGTCTTTGACAGAGCTTGAGGAGCTGTTTATTTCAAAGAGCCGTTCAAATATTGTCTATTTTGTCTAATCAAAGAAACAATCATTGGCAAAAATTCTAACATAAAATGTGGATCAGAGAATAATTTTAATATGTACAAATATATAAAAACAACTTTATTAGAAAAGAAAGCAAGCAAGAAAAAAAATATATATATATATAAATACATATATATTTATATATAAATATATGTATATATATATATATATATATATATATATATATATATATATATATATATATATATACATATATATACTGTATGTATATACATATATGTGTATGTACTGTATATGTATATATATATATGTACAAATCCCGTTTCCATATGAGTTGGGAAATTGTGTTAGATGTAAATATAAATGGAATACAATGATAAGCAAATTGTCGAACAGTTTTAGAACAACATTTCTCAACGAACTATTGCAAGGAATTTAGGGATTATACCATCTACGGTCCGAAAAATCATCAAAAAGTTCAGAGAATCTGGAGAAATCACTGCACGTAAACGATGATATTACAGACTTTTGATCCCTCAGGCGGTACTGCATCAAAAACCGACATCAGTGTGTAAAGGATATCACCACACGGGCTCAGGAACACTTCATAAAACCACTGTCAGTAACTACAGTTGGTCGCTACATCTCTAAGTGTAAGTTAAATCTCTACCATGAAAAGCCAAACCCATTTATCAACAATATCTTTAAACTCCGCCGGCTTGGCTGGTCCCTCTTTACTAAACTGACATAACACAAAACGATTTGAAAGAGCTTGTCACACCTGGGTGAGGTCTTGTCTGGGTTTTGTCTGGTTTCATGTTGTTTTGTGATTTCCTGTTTTATTTTGAAATGATGACTCTACCTCTCGTTTCAGATCACTTACGTTTCCTCTTGTTTCACTGGTCTGTCTTCTCTGATTGTGCCCACCTGTGTCAACCTCTCTCATGTGTATAAATGTCTTGTCCTCCATCTGTTCTCTGCCAGAGTGTTTCGTATCTTCTTGTTTGTACCTCCAGCGTTCCTTTGCCACGGTCTTGTCTACAGCCATGGCCTTGTTTTTGGTGCACCAATTGATCCACGGGAAATTATTTTTTTGTTAACTTTGTCAGGTAAAATTAGCTTCCTAGCATCGCCTCCGTTGGAGCGCTTTTTGTTGTATTTGTTATTTTTTGTTCTTAGCCCTATTTTCCCTCCATAGCCAGTGCTTTTATTGTTGTTAATATTTGTGTTAGTTTAGTGGTCAGCTTGGATCCGTTTTGATAGCCTATTTTGTTTCTCCCGTTTTGGACCCCTCCCCTTGTGAGAAGAAATAACTGTTTCAGAAATCCTGCATCTGTGTCCAGAGTCCTATTGTGGTCGTGACAGAGCTGGCGTTAAATCCGACAAACTGCGCTACTAACTGCTCAAGCTAAAACACAGAGTTCCGTTGAAACCCTCAATGATGTCACAAGGCAAAAATTTCCCGCATTTTAAAAGCACAGACTCCGCACACTGTGCCCTTATATTAAACATATTTTAAATGCATATGCCAAGTATTCAATATATACTGTATATGAATATATATATATATATATATATATATATATATATATATATATATATATATATATGTATCGATATACTGTGTGTGTGCATGTATGTGTATGTGTATATATATATATATATATATATATATATATATATATATAGCCCCTCACGACCCCAAAGGGGAATAAACTGTAGAAAATGGATGGATATATATATATATATACATATATATATATATATATATATATATATATATATATATATATATATATATATATATATATGTCTGTGTGTGTATATAATTTTAATATATCATTATTATTATATTATTTTTGTTTGTTGACAAGGGGGATCAAATCCTCACTGTATATGCAAGTGTTTATTTTTGTTTTCGATTATGGATTAGATTTGAATATCCAGACACACAAAGCACTTTTGATAATACAAAAGCTATTTAGGTAGTTTAAAACAATAAAAACAACAAAGACAAGATGAATAAACAGTAAGAGCTGAGTATGGTCAAATTAAAAGATTAAAGATACAATTCTGCCCCCACCTGGAAAGAATTACAGTAATTTACAGTTAGACATGTGGTTCTCTCAGCAGACAGGAAATGGCTTATTTCTTCTGAGCAGGGCCTGCCTGAGCCGAGGAAGCTGCTCACCACATGAAACTAACGTGATCCAGCATGTTTACACGCAGACATTTGCACAGGTGAGAGATGAACACAACCCAGCGTTGTTTAGCTCCTGCTGCCGAGCAGGAAAAAGTGCTCGGATAACTCATGAATTCATGTCATTCATACATTTCGCGCTTACATATACTTAAGTTTTAATTCATATGTGCAAAGCAAATGCTCCCAAACACGGGCGAGTTATTTTAACGGGTGGGCGCATCCTGTATGTTACATCAGCAAATCATAAATGACAAAGTTTTTTCAAGTAAATCCTTTAACACATTTTGAGTAAGTGCTCCTGTTCAAAGACGTATAGACAATTCAAACATTGTACTGACACCTGTGTTTGTAATCAGGAGCGTTCAGTTTTTTTGTGTTGAATGGCTTTAATACATTTCCATGTTTTTTATTTTGTTTTGAGTACATGTTTTATGTTCATGGCCTTGTGGCAACACGAAAGCAATGTCGAGTTGTACAAGAGTGATCCTAACTTTAAAAAGGATACCACTCAACATGAGTGCACAAAGAATATTTTAAATATTTTGTTGTAGTTCCCTGAAGAAAAATTGCAACATTGTTCAAAAATTGCAGAAATCAAAACATACTTGTCTGTTTGAAGGTCTTTTTAGAGTGCTGATAAATCATTTTTGAATGGCTTAAAAGCCGTGTGTAACCTTACCCTTTATAGAGATCACACCTCTTCTTACAAATCAATTAAAACACAACATTTGAATACAGCAAGTAATTAAATTGGCTCTCAGTGCTTGAAGTTCATGAAAAAGACAGATGTTCTCATGCACAATTAAAGAAGCAATTACTATCAGTATATAGAAAATGGATGGAAGGATATCTAAAAGACCTCCCAATGTCTGTTTTACACGGTGCTTTTAAGTTAATTACAAAACTGAAATTTGTTATGAAACACTTTTCTAAACGTATTGCAAAGGACAAGCATTGCTATCGTCATTAGCTGTCCTTCACAAATATATACTTTAGTACTTGAGATTGCACCTCTGCCATTCACTGGACAAAACATTTTCACAAAACGTAAAAACAGACTAGAAAATGAAACACAGTATTGCATACATTTAGTGGAAAAAATATTTTTTATATTTTACATTTATTTGTATTGACATCCAGCATCAGACATTCCTATCCATTACATCATATTTACATCCATCTGTTGTCTGCCCTAAATGTCAAAAATATTTTTTTCTTTATATCCCAACGATGACACCCCCCCTCCAAATAAAAAAGAACAAAACAGCAAGAAAAAAAACTAGTAATAATATTTACAGTTAAATCCATTTAATGAAGATAATCGGAAATAAAATAAAATAATACAAACAGATCCAAAGACATGCACCTGGGGATAGGTTGATTGGCAACACTAAATTGGCCCTAGTGTGTGAATGTGAGTGTGAATGTTGTCTGTCTATCTGTGTTGGCCCTGCGATGTGGTGGCGACTTGTCCAGGGTGTACGCCGCCTTCCGCCCAATTGTAGCTGAGATAGGCACCAGCAGCCCCCGCGACTCCAAAGGGAATAAGCAGTAGAAAATGGATGGATGGATGGAATATAAACAGATAGTAAATAATGATTAAAAAACATACATAGACATATTGGAAGTAATCTTTTTTATTTTCTTTTTTTAAACAATACTATCACTATTTTGAAAAATTTAAATCAGGCTTATGGGGCGTGACAAAACTGACCCAGTTTTCCCTGTAAGAAGTACATTTTTCCAATTTATAAATAATTAAGGAGTTATCTTCTCCATTTTATATATGTCCGTTGTGATTTCCATTCATTGCTTCAAAGTTGGGCTCTTCTGCGATATCAATTTCCAAGTAATGTTCTTTTTACAGGCCACTAGTGGGATAGTCTTTAAGTGTTTGTCTTTTTTCAGGCAATCCTGAGGTACATCTCCAAAAAACAGAGTCTTACTTTTAAGGTGTATTTCACATTTGAAAATATCCTGTAGAGCTTTTTAAGAACTATCTATTAATCAGTTTTATATTTGTAGCCTATACTATGTAGTTTAAAGTGAAATAAGTACTGTTGACACCACAGGAGCACTAGGTATATATTCTTTTGAGAAACACCATTAACCACTAAGTCCAAAACTAATGTCATTTCTACACATTAACATATAACCGTCTGTACGTAAGCGCTGTAGATAGTGATGCTATCCATTTGACCAGCCACTATGTACCAGTTACAGGTAGTTACTAACAATTCTGGAACAGTTGCAAAATATAATGTATGGTTGAAAAAACGACATGGGCAATTACATTTTAGTTGGTAATATGTTTTCGTATTTTTCAACAAAACGTTGTGTATCAATAGTAACTTTGTTTTACTTCAAATACAATTTTGATATTGCAGTAGTATTGGCCGATACGGATATAAATCCAATATGATATCACCACAAATCATAAATGCGGTATTACAAGTCAAATGTTGGGCCTTTTTAAAGACCATAATGAAAAACATCCAGACCCACTTTACATCCATGTTGGCATTAAAAGGGCTGTTTGCAGCCTTTAAACAGATGCCCAAAAGGTGCTAACTTACCAATAAACTTAAAGCATTACAGTTTACCCCGCCCTATTGTGACTTTCAGCACTTGCAAGCCTTGTGTGTCGAATAATGATACCAACTTTAAAAGCTAGTGTTAGCTACTGTATTATGTTATGTTTATTCTATCATAAAACAATATGAGTGCTAAGTTACTTTTTATGGACTGCTTTTGTGGGTGTAATTGCGTTTCCTAAGTGTACATGTTGACGAGGCAAGATGAGTGACAAGCATGAACGCCAAACAAATTCCTTGGGCTGACATGCAATTTGTATTCAATATAATTTATAATAGTGAACAATATAGACATTTGTAATTTATATATATATATATATATATATATATATATATATATATATATATATATATATATATATATATATATATATATAGATATATATATATATATATATATATATATAACCTTGCACCTATAACAATCTGGATGGTTAGTTTCCTCTTTGTTCCGGAGGACACCACATCCACAGTTTCCAAATACAATTTGAAATATGGACTTGTCAGACCACAGAACACTTTTCCACTTTGCATCAGTCCATTTTAGATGCGCTCGGGCCCAGGGAAGCCGGCAGCTTTTCTGGGTGTTGTTGATAAATGGGTTTTGCTTTGCATAGCAGAGTTTTAACTTGCACTTACAGATGTAGCGACCAACTGTAGTTACTGACAGTGGTTTTATGAAGTGTGAAGTGTGGTTATATCCTTTACACACTGATGTCGGTTTTTGATGTAGTACCGCCTGAGGGATCAAAGGTCCGTAAAATCATTGCTTATGTGCAGAGATTTCTCCAGATTCTCTGAACCTTTTGATGATTTTACGGACCGTAGATGGTAAAATCCCTAAATTCCTTGCAATAGCTAGTTGGGAAATGTTGTTCTAAAACTGTTCGACAATTTGTTTACAAATTGGTGACCCTCGCCCCATCCTTGTTTGTGAATTACCTAGCATTTCATGGAAGCAGCTTTTACACCCAATCATGGCACCCACCTGTTCCCATTTACCCTGCACACCTGTAGGATGTTCCAAATAAGTGTTTGATGAGCATTCCTCAACTTCATCAGTATTTATTGCCACCTTTCCCAACTTCTTTTTCACATGTTGCTGGCATCAAATTCTAAAGTTAATGATTTTTTGCAAAAAAAAAAAAAAAATGTTTATCAGGTTGGACATCAAATATGTTGTCTTTGTAGCATATTCAACTGAATATGCGTTGAAAATAATTTGCAAATCATTGTATTCTGTTCATATTTACATCTAACACAATTTTCCAACTCATATGGAAACGGGGTTTGTATGTTTCTTACATCTCTCATCATTTGTATCAGTAGCTTATAGATTTTCGTTTCCCTTCATCAGATGGAAGACAATACAACATCGTCGCATCAAATCATTTACAAGTGTTACTGTGAAAGTCTTGCACTTCGGGGTTCTCCAAACCACCAATCATGGTCGTGACAGCTCCGTTCATGGTTCTGAACAATGCTTTATTTTGCAATAAGCGTCTCTCGTTGTGCTTTTCAGCCATCGTCTCTCGCGTGCGTCTTGCTCTCGCTATCATGTCGCTCTCATGTCACTCCATGGCCATCTGTGCACCCGGTCTGTGGATCACTCTACAGTTGTAGATACCAACGGGGGATCTGCGCATTGGCATCTTTCATGCGGTGGAGCCACTAGAGGGGTTTGTTGTTCGAGCAGAAGTTGAATGAGTGCCCCAGGAGGTAGTGTCGGAAGGCCCCGACCGCCCACCTGATGGTGAGGCACTCCCTCTCCACTGTGCTATATCTGGCCTTCCTTTCGGATAGCTTCCGGCTGATGAATGATGGGTCAGTCGACGCACTCCATCAGCTGGGACAAAACCGCTCCCAATCTTCTATACGACGCATCAGCCTGCAGACAAAGCAGGAGAGAAAAATCAGGCATGTGCAGGACCAACTCCTCACACACGGCCTTCTTCACCATCTCAAACGCCTGCTCGCACTGCTACGTCCACTGGACCAGATCTGGAGCATCCTTTCTGGTGAGGTCAGTTATTGGGCTGGTCAGGTCCGCCAATCGAGGGATAAACCTCCGGTAGTAACCTGCCAAACCCAAAAACTGCCTCACCTCTTTTTTTGTCTTGGGGGTTGGGCAGGCCGCAATTGCCTCGGTTTTGTCTACCTGCGGTCGCATCTGCCCTCCTCCCAAGTGGTAATACCGGGTTGGTGGTGAGCCCTGCCTGCCTCAGGGACTTGAGCAATGCTCCCAAGCGCACAACCCCATGAACACACCTAATTTTTAGCTGTGTTGCTTGCCTCAAAGCCCTGGGTCGAACCAGGTTCTGGTGGATAATGGTCTGCCTGCAGCCCAAATCCACCATCGCCTGGTATGTACTCCCTTATATTTTTACCGTGATACAGTACGTCTCCTCCGGGCCGGGTGAGGGCACTGAAGGGCTTACCACCCGGGTCACGTGCCCCCCGTCCACCTGCCGAGGTCCCTGATGCGCGTGACCGGGCCGCCTGCGCCTCCAGCACGCCTGCCCAAGCGATCGAGGGGTCGTCTGCACGGGAGATGTTCTGGAGGCAGCAGTCGGGACCTGTGGAGAAAGAGCAGAAGGAGAGTCACAAGGGTCATGGTGTGGGATTTGCAATACTCCCTCCTCCTCTTCATGTTGCGCGCTTTGGGGTTGCCGATTGCGCCTCGCAGGGGCCGGTCAGGTGGTCCTCGGCGAGGGTCACCGCAGTTGCCAGGTGCCGGGGCCGGTGGTACCGGATCCAGTCGGCCGTCTGTGCCGGGATCGCCTCCAGGAACTGCTCCCGATGATATGGTTCCGCAGTCTGCCGTTTCCTTCTCCTGGCTGCAGCCAGCGCGTCGCCGCCTCCTGGAGCGGCTGGCCAAAGGTGAATGGCCAGTCCTCCTTCCCCAGACGCATGGACCGGAACCGGTGTCGATACTCTTCGGCGGTGCAACCCGTCTGGTCCAGGACTGCCCTCCCCAAGTCCGGGAAGTGTACCCTGGAGTCCGCCGGCAGGCTGAGCGCCGCTCTCTGCACCTCCTCCATCAGGAATGGCCAGAGCCGCACCTGCCACTAGTGGCTGTTCGCTGCCACCACAGCAAGCACGCCCAGGAGAGGCGTCAGGGGGTCGTCCTCCCCCACCTCCGGTGGTCCAGCAATGTTGCGCGCAAAATTGTGGAAGTCTTGCACTTCCGGGTTCTCCAGACCACCAATCACGGACATGACAGCTTCGTTCATGTTTCGGAACAATGCTTTATTTTGCAATAAGCGTCTCTCGTTGTGCTTTTCAGCCAACGTCTCTCGCATCCGTCTTGGTCTCGCTCGCCCTCCAACCCTCTTCTCATTCCCGACTGCTGCCTTTAACGGAGCGACAGGTGATTAGATAAACACTCCCAGGTGGGGCTTCTGTGCACCTGTCGCTGATCATTCTATTTATTTTAGAATAAAATCAATAGAATGCCTTTTATTGTCACTGTACACAGGTACACTGAGATTAAAAGCAACTCCAGTATCAGTGTGACAGTCTATAAATATGCAAAACATGGGAAGGAAAGAAAAGAAAAATAGTGCAAAAGGAGGTAAGGTGCACAGTCCAGTCCTAAAAACAAATGTTCTGAATGTGTTGTTTAAATATTATACTATGTACATAAATACAGAAGCATGCAGACTGTGAGTGGAAAGTAAAAATTGTACACAGAGAGGCGCTAAAACTATAAAATCAGTGCCTATGAGAGTTCACCGTTATTTAAGGATGAAACAGACACAAAGTTTTTCAGACAACCATTAACTGCATTAAACCTTAATTTTTCCTATTAATTCTCACTCCAAACTCCTTTTAAATTCACCTGTTTGACTGGCTGCCCCGTTTTTTTCAGTGTCAAATTCCATAGAGCTTGAGCAGAAAAAAATGGAAGGAGGCAAGAGAGAGTGAGAGAGGGAAAACAACGGTAATAACCCGATTTTGCCTCAATTGGTTTTGATTTAAGGACAGAAGAGTGTGTCAGAAAAACAGCAGGTGCTCCCCTGTACCGATCCCTTGCCAGACTTTTGAATAGGGAGACAGAATGAAAGCAAAAAACAAGATATGAGCAGTGAATCACAGCCCATGTAGATAAAAGAAGCTGAACTTACACAAAGAAACACATTGAGAAAATGTACTCCATAGGGTGAGGAGGGTGGGTGTTACCAATGAAAGCATTTTAATAGCTTTGGGTTCAGCCAGCAGCTCAATCATATAAAACCACTAATAATAAAAAGTGCAGCTGCAGCACATTTTCTTGCCCCAAGATTATACTTAATCAGTCAGCAAACATGACAATGTACCTGACACCAGAAAGAACGGGAAGATACCCTGGAAATGAGAGAGACAGGGACAGCATTGGCTTATGGGTAAATACAAATCGGCATGCCACTCAAACCACATAAACACCACCGCTCGATTACCCCAGGTGTCTCTATTCACACTTGAAGAGAATTTGAATTTTAAACTCTTCTTCCAAACATGTGTCAGCCATTGCCCATATGTCTGTCACCCTGATACGCCCTGACAATACCAGCAGTACAATTAATGGAAATCTGTCAGGATGAGCCAATTTACTCCCAATTTCCCGTTTGCTTCTGAAAAGGCTTGTTTTCTACTTACTATAACATGAGTTATGTCATTTTATTTGCAAAAAATAATCTCCGTTCCAATAAGGATATCCTAGTTTGCACATTTTGAGCGCATCCCAATTTGAAGCTAAAGAGTTTTTGCTGTGTTATTCAAATGCAAGGCTCCATGTCAAAATAAGCTAAACGGGTGAGAAAAAAGCCAAATGTTGCTACAAGCATTGCATTTTCGGTTTGATTTTCTGTAATTAGAGCATTCGACATCATTTTCAATAGAGACAACTCAAACACTAGCGCCAGGCAGAAAATGGATGCACCGAATTTTAGCCCACAAGCTGATTGATTGGCTTTGTGGGACTGCCTTCATGCAAACATGACAATGATTGTCGCATGCAGCAGCTGGCCAGTCAGTGAGTTGGCCTCCGCACACGGCGATATGAATCTCAAACAGGTAAGACGGATAAAGTATCCAAATAAGACAAGTCTCAAAGATAGTTGAGCAGTTGACTAAAATGTGCACCCGGGGAATCAGAACAATGGCTTGAGTTAAGGTATTTTGTTCCAGTAGACATGGGTAAATCTCCAGCCAGGATATACAGTACAGGGTAAATATTAAACTGAATCATGATGCAATCTTGGAAAAAAAACCCTAATTAAAGTTATTTATTTCATTCTGTTGATTTTGTTATTTGGTACAAAGAAAATAAGGTCCTGAGTTCAATCCCGGCCTCCGGATCTTTCTGTGTGGAGTTTGCATGCTCTCTCCATGACTGCGTGGGTTCCCTCCGGGTACTCCAGCTTCCTCCCACCTCCAAAGACATGCACCTGGGGATAGGTTGATTGGCAACACTAAATTGGCCCTAATGTGTGAATGTGAGTGAGAATGTTGTCTATCTGTGTTGGTCCTGCGATGACATGGCGACTTGTCCAGGATGTACACAACCTTCCGCCCGAATGCAGCTGAGATAAGCCCCAGCACCCCCCGCGACCCCAAAAGGGGCAAGCGGTAGAAAATGGATGGATAGTACAATGAAAACAATTAGTTTCCTATTCATATTAGTCCAAAACATGCATTCAAACGACTCCCTAGGTACACAAGCCAGTTGTCGATATGAATCTCGATACATGGGTTACGATGCAACTCACAAACAATACTTTTTTTAAACATTATGATTCCATACCGTGCAATTTGATTCCATGCAATTTCGTTGCAGATGGAAGCTTTGCATGGTGAAAAGAAAATTAAATGTATCATTTCAGAACAATGTAATTTGTTTATTTTTTAGATATACATGTACAAAACAGGTGGGGCCTGTATTAATTATGAGCAAATAGTAGAAGTATCAACTTCAAGGCATTTGCAATCCATTAACTTAAAGAAAAGAAGACGTAAAAAGAAACCACTTTTAGAAAAACTACCAGGTATTTATTGTTGTTTGGTAAGATAACAACAAGTATATACAGAGAAAGAAAGCAAGCAAGTATAACAAAGTAAATTAAAAAATGTGAAAATAAAATATTCGTTAATGAAGAAAAAAATATCTTGCAGTCTCCCGAATAATGTGGATGCAACTTCTGGAAACATCTTGCTGTTTAGTAATTCAAGGTTAAAGCATTGGAAGATAATTCTGTAATCATCGTCTATTTAATTAAAATGAGATTGGAGCAAAACTAAAAGCAGAGTGACACAGATGTGTTCTTTGCATGTCACTGATGGAATTCAAATCACTTGACAGATGACACCTTGCATAAATTACATAATCCTTGATGCTTATTATAATGTAACTATTGATGTATTTGATCTCTAATTGTATCAATAATGTATTTTTTTGTATTTATCTATACAACATTGTATTCAAATACTTCACAAGTTTATTGGATGGTGGTAGTTGAAGCTTATAAAAAAATCCACCCTATTGCAACATTTCTATTGAGGTCTTTTTTTCATACTGCTTCAATTGCGAAAGCTTCTTTATACCCGCAGATGGGCTTTGAGATATGGCATCTCAAGGTGTTTCCTATATGGAGATAAACATTCTACATGCCCCTTTATTAAGAGACCAGATTTAAAGCCCCCCGCCCCCAGAAAAAATGCCCGTTTGACTTGTTTTTAACTGTTATTGATTTCTATAACTTACAACGCGGAATCTAAAAAAAAACCCAACTTGGTTCATATCAATTGAAGATTCCTTCAGAGGCAGCATCTTACGTTGTAGGACATCCAGTAAAACCTCGACACAAAACTGAATCAATTATTTATCACAAGTAAGTTTGTTGTCTGGATTGCTGCAAATAAAATGTTTTCTCTAAAAACCCACCACAGATTTCTTGTGCAAGTCAGCAATTAACAATATTTTTTTAGTAATTTGCAGTTAACAGGATTAACCTCAGGAGAGACGAGCGGTAAATTCAACTATGATGATATAATGTACAATAATTAAAAATGCCTCTGCTTTCAGCTTCCCTCATGTCACCCCACTTTAACCTGACCCCCCACTATTTGAGAAACGGTGTATTACAATAGGCTTCACGTTGGCAGAGGGGTTAGTGCGTCTGCCTCACAATACAAAGGACCTGCAGTCCTGGGTTCAAATCCAGGCTCGGGATCTTTCTGTGTGGAGTTTGCATGTTCTCCCCGTGAATGCGTGGGTTCCCTCCGGGTACTCCGGCTCCCTCCCACTTCCAAAGACATGCACCTGGGGATAGGTTGATTGGCAACACTAAATTGGTCCTAGTGTGTGAATGTGAGTGTGAATGTTGTCTGTCTATCTGTCTTGGCCCTGCGATGAGGTGGCGACTTGTCCAGGGTGTACCCCGCCTTCCGCCCGATTGTAGCTGAGATAGGCGCCAGCGCCCCCCGCGACCCCAAAAAGGGAATAAGCGGTAGAAAATGGATGGATGGATGGATGTATTACAATACCTTTCTGAGAACCAGTGGACGTGTCAAAGTTTGTTTGTGACGAACCCTAAGATGCAGAGAAGGAGGCAGGCATTTAATAGGTAAACATGATTTAATTAAAATACTACAACAAGAACAAACAAAAAGGGTACTAACAAAAAGCTTGCACGAGGCAGATAACAAACTAAAAGAGCTAACATGGGAGCTAGCAGGAAACAGAAGTCGTTACATGTAGTATGAAATCAAAAAGGAAGCAGGGAACAGTAAGCTACAAATACTAAAACAAGGACAAAACCAAAAGGGTACAAACAAAAAGCGCGCACGAGGCGGATAACAAACTTAAAGAGCTAGCATGGGAGCTAGAAGATAACAGTCTAGGCTATCAACAAACAAAACTGCAAGCAGGGAACAAAAGACAGTAAGCTATAAACAGCTACCACATTTACTGTAGCTTACCTCCTCTTTAGGTCTAAAGAGGAGCGGGCTGGTTGACGCCAGGTGTGGCCAGGTGCCAATCAGCCGCATCTGAGGGGAATCAGCGCTCATCGAGAAAGACAGGAAACCAACAAAATAAGAGCACTGACAGGAAATACACTCAGAGGAAAAAACTAGAACACAAACAAACTGTCAGGGGCAAGCCTGACAGGACGTTTGCATCCGGACTATTTCTATTGCCAGCGTAACAGCGATGATACACTTTTTTTTTTGATTGATTGAAAGCTTTATTAGTAGATTGCACAGTACAGTACATATTCTGTACAATTGACCGCAAAATGGTATCACCCGAATAGGTTATTTAACTTGTTTAAGTCGGGGTCCACGTTAATCAATTCATGGTAACACTGTGGGAGATTATAACATAACATGAGAAACTGGTAAATAAAAACAAAACTGGAAGCCATCAGGCTTCAGGGCTGCAGCACGACTTAGCTAACATGGCCAAGAAACGCCAGCAGAAAATAACAAGACAACTTATTAGTCAAAAGAAGAATTATACTCGCCCAAGCAGGCAAAATGATTTCCATAAACAAGCAGCAGTGTGTGGGGAGAAAGAACTGCAGGTACGGTATAGCTCGGTTGGTAGAGCAGCCGTGCCAGCAACTTGAGGGTTGCAGGTTCGATTCCCGCTTCCGCCATCCTAGTCACTGCCGTTGTGTCCTTGGGCAAGACACTTTACCCACCTGCTCCCAGTGCCAACCACACTGGTTTGAATGTAAAAATTAGATATTGGGTTTCAGTATGTAAAGTGTTTTGAGTCTCTCGATAAAAAGCGCTATATAAATATAATTTACTTCACTACAGTACTGAGTTTATATGGCCCCGGGAAGATCAACGCCCAGTGCACAGCTTTTGTCCGCCTCCAGCTGTTGCTATGACAAACAAACAAAAAGGAAAAAGGCAAAACCAACTAAAATACACATTTTGGTTGGTGGGCTGGCTTATATACATACACATTTTGGTTGTGTATATATATATAAGTACTCAGTACTTTAGTAAAACAAATTATATTTATATAGCGCTGTGGAGGAGGATTGTGATTAGCGCACTGTTAGAGTGGAAGTCAGCGACCCCGTCTGGGTGACTGGAGACAACGCACCCTCAGACGGGGGTGTGGCATGTGCTGGCTGAGAGACACAGCTGTCAGATGATTAGTTGGCGCAGGTGGTACGTGTTAGACTAATCATCTGTTTTCCTTAAAAGTGAGCAGCCGGGTGCAGCAGTACAGTTCAGACTGGAGAGACGGAGAAGTCAAGAGAACTGTGCAAGACAAAACTGAGCGACTGAAAAGTGGCTACTGACCTGTATTGCAAATTGTGGGATTAAAAACTTCTTTCAACCCGAGCAACTGGCTTCCGGCGGACCTATGTGAGTAGAAAGCTTACATTTGGCACCAGACTTGAACTTAAAAAAAAAAGGGGAAAAATGTCATCACCAAGCCCCATAGAGGCGCTGGGACAATTGTTGGCGGAGGTTTCCACGGCCAAACAAAGGCAGATGGAAGCGATGCAGGCGCAAATTGCGCAGCAAAATCAGATCCTGCGAGCCATGACGGAGAGGGCCGGAGCAGGGACGTCATCTGCGGCACCGAGGCCATCATTAGCAACGGTGGGGATGCACAGAATGGCGGAGTCAGAAGATCCGCAGACGTACATGGACATGTTCGAGGCCACGGCGGGAGCATGCACGAGGCCTCAGGAGGAATGGGCAGTACGGCTGCTCCCGCTGCTGGTGGGAGAGGCGCAGCGAGCGGCACTCAGCCTACCACCTGACTCCAGGGTAAGATACCAGGACTTGAGACGCGCAGTGCTGGACCGGACGGGAGGATCCAAAGATGATGACAGGCGCCGATTCCGGGCAATGCGACTCGGCCCGGAGGAGCGGCCTTTCGCCCTGGGGCAACAACTCAGAGACGCGGCGACCAGATGGCTACAACCCGGGCAGGTGCAGGAGATGATGGAACAAGTGATCCTGGAGCAATTCATGGAAGCAATCCCGGCACGGACCTCAGCGTAGGTCCGATATCACCGCCCACAAGACCTGGCCGCGGCGGTAGACCTAGCGGAGGACCATCTGGCAGTACACAGAAAGGAAGAAAAAGCTGCGGAGGCGGGGTAGCGCCCAGTTCCAGCGTCGCGCAGGATGCGCGCGCAGCCGGGGGATGGAGGCCAGCAATGGACAAAACTCAGAAACACTCAGCCTGTTTTTTCTCCTCCTCAGAACCCGGCCGCCATGGACGCTGTGTCACCCCCGCAAACGGCTCCTCGAATGCCTGTGCAGGTGTGCTGGAGGTGTGGACGGCTTGGACACCTGCAGCGGGAATGTCCTAGTATGGAGGTGGGACAGGTGATCCGGGTCGTCGACCCTGCGGCGCCCTCCCCCGGGCCAGGAGAGACGTACTACGTACCGGTAAGAATACAAGGGAGTATACACCGGGTGATGGTGGATTCGGGCTGCGAGCAGTCCATGATCCACCAGAATCTGGTTCGACCCGGGGCGCTCAGAATAGGTACTCGGGTGCGGGTTGAATGTGTAAATGGGGATATTCACGAGTACCCTATTGTGCCGGTGGAAATTTTTTTTAAAGGGAAAAAAACATAGTGTTAAGGTGGCTGTAAATTCGCGCCTGGCGCACCCCTTAATCTTGGGAATTAATTGGTCGGGATTTAATGGGTTAATAGAGCAGTGCGCAGGGGTGCGTTCACGACCGGTAGGGAAAAGGGATATTCGCGCTGTTCTCATCGGCAACGCGAGATCATCCGCCGGGGGGGGGGGGGAAGGGGAGATGGCGGGGGCTTCTCAGGAAGTCTCCCCAGCTCCTCAATGGCGCCCCGTGGATGATTTTCCACTCGAGCAGTCTCGAGATGACACTCTGCGTGCGACCTGGGACCAAGTGATTTCAATTGATGGGCAGCGGGTTCGCCCGGGGAGAGCGCAGGATTTCCCTCACTTTGCATTGATTAGGGACAGATTGTATAGAGTGAGTCGTGACACTCAGACAGGGGAGGAAATCACCCAATTGTTGGTGCCGAAAAACCGTCGGGAAATGATTTTCCAGGCGGGATATTTTAATCCAATGGCCGGCCACATGGGGTATGATACGACACTTAATCGGATAATGGCCCGGTTCTATTGGCCAGGCATTTGAGCAGACATGCGCCGCTGGTGCGCGGCCTGTCCGGATTGTCAGCTAGTTAATCCCGCGGCAACCCCTAGGGCTCCTTTGCGGCCATTACCACTAATAGAAGTCCCATTCGAACGTATTGGGATGGACCTCGTCGGGCCATTTCATCCGAGCACCCAGGGATATCGCTTTGCGCTTGTCCTGGTGGATTATGCAACGCACTATCCCGAAGCAGTACCACTGCGCTCCATCTCTGCAAAGAGTGTAGCACAGGCACTGTTTCAAGTTATCTCCCGAGTTGGAATCCCGAAAGAGATTCTAACTGACCAGGGCACGTCCTTTATGTCACGCACGTTAAAGGAGCTGTATGGTTTATTGGGGATCAAGTCTTTTCGGACTAGCGTTTACCACCCGCAGACAGATGGGTTGGTGGAGCGGATGAATAGAACTTTGAAAGCCATGATTCGGAAGTTCGTACACGAGGACAAAACAAATTGGCATAAATGGTTGGACCCCCTGTTATTTGCAGTGCAGAAGGTTCCCCAGGCCTCAAAAGGATTTTCTCCATTTGAGCTATTGTTCGGCAGGAAGCCGCGTGGGGTACTGGACCTAGTTAAAGAAAGCTGGGTGGAAGGTCCAAGCCCCAGTAAAAATGAAATTCAGTACGTCATGGACTTGAGAGCAAAACTCCACACATTAGTGTACTTGTCATGTGAGAATTTGTTCCAAGCTCAAGAACGTCAACAGCGCCTGTATAACAGGGGGGCGCAACTTAGACAATTTTCACCGGGAGAGAAAGTACTTGTATTACTCCCAACATCCAGCTCCAAATTACTCGCCAAGTGGCAAGGACCCTTTGTGGTCACACGACGAGTAGGTGACGTGGATTACGAGGTTAGGCGGCCTGCCCGGGGTGGGGCAACACAAAATACCACCTCAACCTACTGAAAGGTTGGAGGGAAGCGGAGCCCGTCTCCATGGTAACGGCGATAGCGGAGAACGACGAGCCGGGGCCGGAGGTTCCCCCCTCCTCCCGGCCCTTCCTTCTCCGCTGTGATAATCATCTGACGCCGTCACAGAAAGCAGATGTGGCCAATTTACAGCCACATTTTGCTGACGTTTTCTCCCCCCTGCCAGGCCGCACGAACCTCACCCAATATCACATAGAGACCAGCACAGGCGTGACGGTGAGGTCTCGGCCCTATAGACTACCTGAACACAAGCGCAAAGTAGTTCGGGAAGAATTAAAAGCCATGCTGGAATTGGGAGTGATAGAAGAGTCACACAGTGCATGGTGCAGTCCCATAGTTCTGGTAGGGAAGAAAGATGGGTCCGTGCGGACTACCGCAAGGTAAATGAGGTGTCACGTTTTGATGCCTACCCGATGCCCCGGGTCGACGAGCTCCTAGACCGTTTGGGCACTGCACGTTTTTTTACGACACTGGATTTAACTAAGGGTTACTGGCAGATTCCCTTGTCTCCAGAGTCTAAGGAAAAAACGGCATTCTCCACTCTGGAAGGTTTGTACCAATTTGTGACCCTTCCGTTCGGCTTGTTTGGTGCGCCCGCCACTTTTCAGAGACTCATGGACCGGGTACTGCGTCCCCACGCGGCGTATGCTGCCGCCTATCTGGATGATGTCATCATCCTGGGGAACAACTGGGCGGAGCATATGCAGAGGGTGGGGGCGGTACTCGAGTCCCTGAGGCGGGCGGGGCTCACCGCCAACCCGGCGAAGTGCGCGGTTGGCCGGAGGGAGGTACCACTTGGGGGAGGTCAGGTACGGCCTCAGATAGACAAAACCGCGGCAGTTGCGGCCTGCCCGACCCCGAAGACAAAAAAAGAGGTGAGGCAGTTTTTGGGGCTCGTGGGCTACTACCGGAGGTTCGTCCCCCGGTTTGCGGACCTGACCAGCCCACTAACTGACCTCACCCGAAAAGGTGCTCCCGATCTGGTCCTGTGGACGGAGCAGTGCCAGCAGGCATTCGAGAAGGTGAGGAAAGCACTTTGCGAGGAGCCGGTACTGCACATGCCGGATTTTTCCCTCCCATTTTGTTTGCAGGCAGACGCGTCGGGCAGAGTACTGGGAGCTGTTTTATCCCAGCAGAAGGAGGGTATCGACCACCCCATCCTATACATCAGCAAAAAGCTGTCCGAACGAGAAAGCCGGTATAGCACGGTGGAGAGGGAGTGCCTTGCTATCCGGTGGGCGGTCGGTGCTACCTGCTGGGACGCCCGTTCAGCCACTGCTCGGACCACAAGCCTCTCCAGTGGCTCCACCGCATGAAAGATGCCAACGCGCGGATCACCCGTTGGTATCTAGCTTTACAACCCTACCATTCCAGAGTGGTCCATAGGCCGGGGGTGCAGATGGCTTTGGCGGACTTTCTCTTCCGCTCTCATGCGGGGGCGGGGGGAGTAAGCGCGGCCGGACGACGTACCGGCCTAAGTCTGGCGGTGGAGGTATGTGGAGGAGGAATGTGATTAGCGCACTGTTAGAGTGGAAGTCAGCGACCCCGTCTGGGTGACTGGAAACAGTGCACCCTCAGACGGGGGCGTGGCATGTGCTGGCTGAGAGACACAGCTGTCAGATGATTAGTTGGCACAGGTGGTACGTGTTAGACTAATCATCTGATGTCCTTAAAAGTGAGCGGCCGGGTGCAGCAGTGCAGTTCAGACTGGAGAGACGGAGAAGTCAAGAAAACTGTGCAAGACAAAACTGAGCGACTGAAAAGTGGCTACTGACCTGTATTGCAAATTGTGGGATTAAAAACTTCTTTCAACCCGAGCAACTGGCTTCCAGCGAACCTATGTGAGTAGAAAGCTTACAAGCGCTTTTTCTCCAGAGACTCAAAACGTAGTGAAACCCAATATCTAATTTTTACATTCAAACCAGTGTGGGTGGCACTGGGACGATAGTGCAACGTAACGTGTCAAAAGGCGGCACGATTTGCACAGGCAGTAATGTACGGCTGCTACCACAAGAAGCTCTCCCGGATTATAATAACACATTGAGTAATCAAACAAGAGTCACATTTTTTCGTATACTTTGTGATAGCGCTGGCTTATATAAATTAAAAAGTGCAAACCAAATATGACTGTAATGTGGTTGTGAGCAGGCGACTGTAAGAACACATGTTGTGGAAAAATTAACAGAGGCCAGCCAGTGTGGCTGGGCAATGTGTACGTTGGTAAACCTCACTCTTTGACAACCTCAAGACCAGTGGCAAGTGGATTGATAGCCTGGGCATTTAACTCGGTAGCTAGCACGCTCAAATCTCATGTTAGGTTGAGTCCTGGGCGGGACAGAAAAGCAGGGACTGAACCAGGCGGGTTACATAAGTTACATGAAATAAATGTATATTTTTCAGAGTCACCCACAGCTCTAAAGTTTTACAAATCAATGATATTATCTTGGCGCAGCACGGTGGAAGAGGGCTTAGTGCATCTGCCTCACAATACGAGGGTCCTCAGCAGACTTGGGGTCAATCCGAGGCCCGGGATCTTTCTGTGTGGAGTTTGCATGTTCTCCCTGTGACTGTGTGGATTCCCTCCGGGTACTCAGGCTTCCTCCCACCTCCAAAGACATGCACCTGGGTATAGGTTGATTGGCAACACTAAATTGGCCATAGTGTGTGAATGTGAATGTTGTCTGTCTATATGTGTTGGCCCTGCGATGAGGTGGCGACTTGTCCTGGGTGTACACTACCTTCCGCCCGAATGCAGCTGAGATAGGCTCCAGCATGCCAAAAGGGACAAGCGGTAGGAAATGGATGGATGGATGGGATGCTATTATCTTTTCAAACGGTGTGCGGCACTAATTTGTGTCTTGTCTGTCTTGGCCACTTCCATCTCCCTCTTCATCTTCTTCCTTTTCTTCCTTTTCTTTTTAATTTCAGCTTGTCTTCAGTACTCAGAGACCACACAGCAAACACAGTTTGCTGAAATTTCGAGAAAGATGCACCTTCTACTGAAATGTGATTGGGCGGTGTGGGCTGATAATTCGAGGGTGATTGCAATGTAACAAAATTCATATGTGATAAAGTGTTTGAAGGGGAACATTATGACCAGACCCATGTAAGCGTCAATATATACCTTGATGTTGCAGAAAAAAGACCATATATATTTTTTAACCGATTTCCGAAATCTCAATGGGTGAATTTTGGCAAATTAAACGCCTTTCTATTATTTGTTCTCAGAGCAATGACGTCAAAACGTGACGTCACCTAGGTAGTCAACGCCATTTTCTCAAACACATTACACGCAGCAAGTCAAATTAGCTCTGTTATTTTACATTTTTTCGACTGTTTTCCGGTACCTTAGAGTCATCATGCCTCGTCGGTGTGTTGTCGGAGGGTGTAACAACACGATCAGGGACGGATTCAAGTTGATTTACGTCGAATGTGCATCGATTAGCACGGCATGCTAATCGATGCTAACATGCTATTTAGGCTGGCTGTATGTAAATATTGCATTGTTATGCCTCATTTGTAGCTATATTTGCATGCAGCCTTTCCCTCCATCCACATTTAATGCCAAACAAACACTTACCAATCGACAGATTTAAGTTGCTCCAGTGTCAAGAGATGTGAAAGTCCCTCGTTTGGTCCGCACATTTTACCGGCGATGCTACGACAGACATGGCACAGAGACGAATGGATTCCCTGCGACACTCAAGGCAGAGGCATTTCCAACGATAAAGTCAACGAAATCACAAAGGTGAGTTTTGTTGATGTTATTGACTTATGTACTAATCAGATATATTTGGTCGCGGAGTGACTACCAGCTAATCGATGCTAACATGCTATTTAGGCTAGCTGTATTTGCATCCAGTGTTTCCCTATCACCCAAATTTAATGCCAAACAAACACTTACCAATCGACGGATTTAAATTGATTCGGTTTCAATGCGAAAGTCCTGATTGATTGGTCTGCACATTTTACCGGCGATGCTAAGGGCAGACATGGCCGAATAGCGTCAATAGCTATTCGCTCAATAGCTTCAGTTTCTTGTTCAATTTTGTTTTCGCTATATGCCTCCATACTCCAACCATCCGTTTCAATACGTGCGTAATCTGTTGAATCGCTTAAGCCGCTGAAATCCGAGTCTGAATCCGAGCTAATGTCACTATATCTTGCTGTGCTATCCGCCATGTTGTTTGTATTGGCATCACTGGATGACGTCACAGGAAAACGGACGGTGGCTTCGCAGATAGCGAAAATCAGGCACTTTAAAGCCTTTTTTCGGGATATTCCGGGATGGGTAAAATTTTGAAAAAAACTTCGAAAAATAAAATAAAACACTGGGAACTGATTTTTATTGGTTTTAACCCTTCTGAAATTGTGATAATGTTCCCCCTTAATTACACATCTGATTTGTTTTCTTGCATACATTTTTTGGGGATTTAAATGTATGTCAGTTTTTAATAGGGATTTTACACAATTCGTAATACATGAGGCCCCTGGTGTGCATAAACTGAAGTTTGCAGAAAAAAAAAAAAAAAAAACTGCAGATAAATTGAAAAAAACTATTGGTTTGAAATCGCTTTTCGGTATCGGTCATGAGAAGCAGGCGGTATTGGCTTGAAAAAAAAAGTGTATCCCTACTAGTGTTGTCCCGATACCAATATTTTGGTATCGGTACCAAAATGATTTAGATAATTTTCGATACTTATCTAAATAAAGGGGACCACA
The DNA here is from genome assembly GCF_033978795.1 of Nerophis ophidion. Taxonomy (NCBI): domain Eukaryota; kingdom Metazoa; phylum Chordata; class Actinopteri; order Syngnathiformes; family Syngnathidae; genus Nerophis; species Nerophis ophidion. The sequence goes on along the minus strand of NC_084621.1, from coordinate 48,179,960 downwards.
AAAAAAATGTCATTACTGGCTTTATTTTAGGCAGCACAGTGTCAGAGGGTTTAGTGAATGTGCCTCACAATACAAAGGTCCTGAGTAGTCCTGGGTTCAATCCCGGGCTCGGGATCTTTCTGTGTGTAGTTTGCATGTTCTCCTCGTGACTGCGTGGGTTCCCTCCGGGTACTCCGGCTTCCTCCCACCTCCAAAGACATGCACCTGGGGATAGGTTGATTGGCAACACTAAATTGGCCCTAGAGTGTGAATGTGACTTTGAATGTTGTCTGTCTATCTGTGTTGGTCCTACGATGAGGTGGCAACTTGTCCAGCGTGTGAAGCGCCTTCCGCCCGATTGTAGCTGAGGTAGGTACCAGTGCCTCTCGCGACCCCATAAGGGACAAGCAGTAGAAAATGGATGGATGGATAGGCTTTATTTTAACAAAAAATCTTAGGGTACATTATACATATGTTTCTTATTGCAGTTAATTCCTTAAATAAAATAGTGAACATACTAGACAAGATGTCTGTTAGTAGCAAGTAAACAAACAAAGGCTCCTAATTAGTCTGCTGACATCTGCAGTAACATATTGTGTCATTTTCCATTCTCTTATTTTGTCAAAATTATTAAGGACAAGTTGTAGAAAATTATTTATTAATCTACTTGATCATATCTGCTCATTTTCTCTTTTAACATGTTCTGTCTACACTTTTGTCAAAATGTAATTATCACTTATTCTTCTGTTGTTGAATACTTTACATCAGTTTGGGATGATACCACAAATATGGGTATCAATATGATATCAAGTAGTTACAGGATCATACGTTGGTCATATTCAGAGTCCTCATGTGTACAGGGACATATTTCCTGGGTTTATAAACATAACATACATTTAAAAAAAACGAAAGAAGATGTTGTGATGGCAACAAATATCGACGTAATCATAGTAGTATCGACGAGATGCGTCCCTGTACTTGATATCAGTCGAGTGGATGTCAGGTGTAGATCCACCGATGGCGTGTGTTTATATTTTGCAGTCGGTGAGCTACGGTGTGTAGTAGAGATGCGCGGTTTGAGGTCTCATCCGCGGAGTCCGCGGATAGACCGCGGGTCGGGCGGTTTACATGAGGAAAAAATTGATTTTAATTAGATCCAGGCGGGTGGCGGTTGAACCATCCGGAAATATTTGATATACATGGTTCTGCGATCGGTATCCTTTGCCATTCAAAGTGCCATTTAAGACCCGTGTCATAAAGCGAAGAAGACAATAGGAGACGCTATTATTCTCCTGAATGACTGCCGGTAGTCACCCAGGTAATAAGTATTAGGTCGTGCTATGAAGCCATTGGCTTTGTTGCCTACTACAACATGTACAATCTGCTTGTCAGTCCAGCATCATGTTGTGTGTGGCTTCCGCGGCAACAGCACACGACTGCAAGGCATACTGGGTGACACAGAGTACACTAATGGTTGTGATATAAACAATTTTAACACTCTTAGTAATATGCGCCACGCTGTGAAGCCACACCAATTAAGAACAACAAACACATTTTGGGAGAACATCCTCACAGTAACACAACATAAAAACAACACAACAATACCCATAATCCTTTGTATTCATGACACAACCTGACTATTTTATACACCCCGCTAGCAGCAAACCTATCCGCACATCTCTAGTGTGCAGTGAAGCATGTTTTGCTATTCCTTGTCCTGCAGGGATGATACTTGTAAGAAACATACTTTATTTGCCGCCATGGAGGTGAGGATTAGTGATTTGAAAGTAGCTAAAAGACTGTTGATGGCAAATGGACGTTAGCTGCTAGCTAGCTAGCCATGTCTTAAAGCACCTCTTCCGGTGGGCGTTTCAGGGTTATAACTTCACCTTTATCGTTAGTTTTTAAGCCAAAATGCATCCATACTCCCTTTTCTGTCTACACACTGTGTCTGCTTGTAAGTACTATGTGATTGTGTCCCACCGACCATGCTCGCCTGCTCGTAAACCAACAATTACTCGACGTGACGACGACGCGGGCACAGAGGGGTGCAGGACTGGTAATTTAGGGACGGCATGGCGCAGTAGGAGACTGGCCGTGCGCAACCCGAGGGTCCATGGTTCAAATCCCACCTAGTACCAACCTCGTCACGTCCGTTGTGTCCTGAGCAAGACACTTCACCCTTGCTCCTGATGGGTGCTGGTTGGCGCCTTGCATGGCAGCTTCCTCCATCGGTGTGTGAATGTGTGTGTGAATGAGTAAATGTGGAAGTAGTGTCAAAGCGCTTTGAGTACCTTGAAGGTAGAAAAGCGCTATACAAGTACAACCCATTTATCATTTATTTATTTAATTTTCAGAGGAGGTATCGTACCGAAAATTATTCATTAGTATTGCGGTACTATATATATATATATATACTAGTATACTATACATACTGAACTATTTTCTATGATTTAACTGCTGTTCAATATTGTTTTTTTGATTTTTAATAACTCTTCTGTCAACCCTATTTTGTAATTATGCTGCGATAGATTTTTACAAGAATAAAGCTCAAGAGAAATTCTTTTTTTTTTATCCTTCTGTTTACTCCTCTTGTTGTTGCGATCTGCTGCTCAGATCTACACTATTTATTTTTCCATTTTGTATATTTCTCCGACTCCTTATTTCCTGTTTGCTTTGTCACCTTGGTCACTCATCAGTCCACCTGTTAGTCTCGCCCCGCACACCTGCTACTAATTATCACCCACCTATTTAAGCCAGTCTTCTCTGTTCATTCGGTCTGGGTTCATAGTTTGCTTTCACACCACTGTACGTCTGGATTTTGATCATTTGCTTTCTCGCAAGTATTTCTATTCTCGCTAGCTTCTCACGCTAAGCCACTTGTTTTGTCCAGTTTACATACTGATGATTTGTTTTCTCTTTTGTGCCAACGTGCTATTTAAGTTTGTCTATTTTTACTTCCTAGTTTTCATACTAGCGTTTTTGGTTTGCCTTTTTATTAGCTCCAGTATTTCTGTTCAGAGCTTCCTTTTTGTTAAATAAATATTTTAAGATCCTACCTTTGTTGTGTTCACGTCAACGCATCCTCGAGGGAATCGAACCCGGCATCACAATGCCCACCAGTCCTCACAGTATGAACCCAGCAAGAGATTCCTTCGCGATTGACAGCTGGAAAGAGAAAGCCTTTGATATAGGCACGTGGAAAAAGCTCCGAGCACGGGAGGCAGAGATCCGTCATTACGGTGATGTGCCTTCCGAAGCGGCTCGAGCTGCCCAATGCAGTGACGCTTCTACTCCACAACTGTCTTTCAGCGAACACAGCAAACTTCAACCCATCCAGGATACTCCTCACAAGCCTGGTAATCCCTTTAGTTACATGTCCACACTTTCTTTCGACCGCCATGTCTCTTTCACAGACGGCAGCGGTGACGTCATGTCGGTAACGCCTTCCGGTGACGTCATCAAAAAGAATTTTTTGGACTATAATTCTCAGCCTTTTTCTAATTATATTGACTTTAATTTTCTGGACAATATTGATAAGAAGGATCTCCATAAGGACGTGTTTTCCAGATACAAGTCTAGTTCTCAATTTTCACCTTCTTGTTCATCTCAGTCACTAAGTCCTCAAGCCCAGCCCAAATCTATGGGGTTTTCTCCTTTTTCTAAGGGTTCTTCTAGTAATTCTAGTAGGGAAGAATCTGCCTTCCTCCTAACCTCCCTCCACCCACCCTTAGATACCTCTTCACATGATAAGGAATACGTCTGGCATCCACTGTTTGAAGAGGGGGCTCAGGTTAGCAGCTGTGCTACGGAGGTAGCACAGTTACAACCTGCTAAGCCACAAACTCCAGCGCGTCCTCCACCACCTGTGTTCCGTCCATGTCTTAGTCGCTGTCCTAGTCCATGTAGTTCTGTCCCTAGCCTGGTTCTCGCACCAGAGATGGACTCTAGCCTGGTTCTCGCACCAGAAATGGACTCTAGCCTGGTTCTCACACCAGCCTCCAACCCAGAACTGGTTCTCACACCGGTTTCAGACTTTCACCTGGTTCTCACACCAGCACCTGCTCCTAGGCTGGAGCCCACTCCAGCACCAGTCCTATTATTGGAGTCCACTCCAACACCATCCCTATTGCTGGAGTCCACTCCAGCACCAGCTCCAGAGCTGGAGCCCACACCAGCACCGACGACGGGGCTGGAGCCCACACCCGCACCGACGACGGGACTGGAGCCTACACCAGCGCCACCGACGACGACTGCACCTGCCTCCACGACGGCGACGACTGCACCTGCCTCCACGACGACGACGACTACGCCTGCCTTTACGACACCGCCTTCTTCGTCTGCAGCACCCGCACCTGTTTCCGCGCCGACGATGACTCCGCCTCCAGCTTCCTCGACGATGTCTCTGCGTCCTCGAGTTGGCCTGCTGCGTAAGCAGCAATCTGGGGCCTGCAGTCTGCCTTCTCAAAGGTCAGTAACTGGACGCCAATGGTGCAAACAGCAGAAGCCCTCAAGACTTTCCCTAAAAACCCTAAGGCTGCTTAACTTTTGGCGCCACGCACGCCCACCTTCTCAACGGCCACCAATGTGGCTTTTTCGAGGTCGCCCACCAAGACTTTTGCGGCACCGGCGTTTCCGTCCGCCACTGCCACATGATTTGTCCCGGTGGATTCGGGGACACACGACTTGGCGACCCTCCACCGTGGCCTCCCTCCGCCCTCCCTTCGTTTGTGGACTTTCTGTTTTGGGGAGGGGGTTCAAGTTTAGTTTTTTCTTAGTTTTTTTTTTGAGACATCTGGTATCTGTCTTTTGTTGGGGGGGAATACTGTTGCGATCTGCTGCTCAGATCTACACTATTTATTTTTCCATTTTGTATATTTCTCCGACTCCTTATTTCCTGTTTGCTTTGTCACCTTGGTCACTCATCAGTCCACCTGTTAGTCTCGCCCCGCACACCTGCTACTAATTATCACCCACCTATTTAAGCCAGTCTTCTCTGTTCATTCGGTCTGGGTTCATAGTTTGCTTTCACACCACTGTACGTCTGGATTTTGATCATTTGCTTTCTCGCAAGTATTTCTATTCTCGCTAGCTTCTCACGCTAAGCCACTTGTTTTGTCCAGTTTACATACTGATGATTTGTTTTCTCTTTTGTGCCAACGTGCTATTTAAGTTTGTCTATTTTTACTTCCTAGTTTTCATACTAGCGTTTTTGGTTTGCCTTTTTATTAGCTCCAGTATTTCTGTTCAGAGCTTCCTTTTTGTTAAATAAATATTTTAAGATCCTACCTTTGTTGTGTTCACGTCAACGCATCCTCGAGGGAATCGAACCCGGCATCACAATGCCCACCAGTCCTCACACTTGTCCCAGTTAAAAATCTATGTAGAAGCCTTGAGTTGTGAAAAGGCTTTCATTAGAAGTAGCACTTAGCAATAGCAGTCCTAATCCCCTACGCAGTAGATGTTCTGCTTTATTCACATTAAAATGGGACAGATGCGTACAGCATCTGATATAACGTTAAGTACATGGTATGAAATGGACATTTCTAACATATTTAATGCTATTGGATACTGGCGGCGCTATTCCTTCATACCCTCATTATCAAGGCACTCACAATGACTCGTATTAAAACACCCATTAATCCGTCAATGTAATCCTTCCATTGCACGGAGCAGCCTATTCAGCCACAATGTGGATTAGAGACCACTGAGACCCTGTGTTGGTGGTCACTGGTGTATAACACCTAATAAAGATGATGCTGTGTGTACGCGGATGTCTATGTGTGTGTGTTTCCTGCTGTGCTGGTGGTCAGCATTAGTGTAAGCGTACCTGTGTGCGTTGGGTGTATGTTGTCCATGTGGATAATGTGCTTCTTTTCTTCCTTTGTGGTTACCTGGTGAAGGGGAAAATCCCTGTGAGGTGGTCTTCTGACGACGTGGACTGCCACGATGGCAGCTTGTAATAGAGGAAACAGTGAATTAATAAAATAAACCCCCCTTGTCGAACACTATTTTGAGTTAAAGGGCTTAGGAGTGGACCATGGGGTGGACCTCATTGTATACTATAAAAGGCCCCACCTCACTGTTTACTTTTCTTTTTTCAGAATAATACACACTTAGGTATAGTTAATATTGTGAAAAATATTGAATTTACAGTATTTATTCTGTATGCAACATTTACTGGATCGTTCGAACTATATACATTTTTAACTGCTGATTGCTGAGCCATAACATAACATCAAATGCTCCTTAGCATTTAAGCATTTTTTTAAAGATTGCTAAAACGGTTACTGTTTCGTAACTGACTTAGTATGTGACCAGTGACACTGCTTGGGCTACTAAAACCCAATTTATACACACTAAACAGCGTGTGCAAATTAAAATAGCGAATACTATTAGTGGGCGTTTTGCATGGAATCTGCAAAACTAGATTGTGCCAGTTTGCATGTCATTTCGAGATGCGCTAAATAAAAATGCAAAACAGTGCCCGCAGAAAAGTTTTAGACTTTATAAATCACACGTGTGCTAAATAATTCAATCAGCATGTTCTTCTCCCAGTATTATGGGCATGCTGATGATCAGCATATATTCAGCACGTCTCATTGACTGCCTGCACGACATCAAAGCATGGCTTTCAGCTAACTTCCTGCGCTTAAATGAAGACAAAACAGAAGTTCTGTTGTTCGGTCCAAGTCGCTCTCCCTCCCCCAATGTTGACCTCGGCACTCTGACCCCGTATCTCAGCGACTGTGTCACAAACCTGGGGGTAAAGTTCGACTCAGATTTTAAATTCGAAAAACAAATCTGCAGTGTCGTTCAAAAAAGCTTTTATCAACTTTGCCAAATAGCGAAAGTGAAACCGCTTCTGTCAGGACATGATCTCGAGAAATTAATTCACGCCTTTATCTCGAATCGTTAAGACTACTGCAATGCCCTGTATGTAGGCATTAGCCAGGCCTCCCTCGCCCGCCTGCAGCTCGTGCAGAACTCTGCTGCTCGTCTGCTAACACAGACCCGCAGACGTGAGCACATCACCCCTATATTAGCGTCCCTTCACTGGCTCCCTGTGCGTTATCGAATCAATTTTAAACTCCTTCTGTTTGTTTATAAATGTCTAAACAACCTCGCGCCAACATATCTCTCCGACCTCCTTCAGCCTTACTGCCCCACCCGATCCCTAAGATCAGCCGATCAGCTGCTACTGACGGTCCCTAACACAAGGCTGAAGCCTAGAGGTGACAGATCTTTCGCCGCTGCTGCTCCCAAGCTCTGGAACGACCTACCTCTGAGTGTTAGACAAGCCTCCTCTCTTCCTGTTTTTAAATATCTCTTTTATTCTTTGGCTTTTAACACTGAGTGATATCCATCCTGCAATGGCGCCCCTTTATACACCTGCTGTGAACCTGTTTTAATGTTTTATTTATTTATTTTTTATCATGTTCAGTTTGTGTTTTGTTGTTTGCTCGGTTCTCGTATTATCTTTTAACCTGCCCATTGTACAGCACTTTGGCTACCCCTGTGGTAAATTTTAAATGTGCTTTATAAATAAAGTTGATTTGATTTGATTGATTCATGAAGACAGACACACTAAATAGGTTTCACTCCTTATTTTGCAAATTTTATTGACGCAATCCTCTGTGCACAGGTTTAGTAGTTCAGCTTTGCGTGCGCTATCAAGTTTGCACATGTTTCCTAATTATATAAGTAATTGGAAGCACCTTGGGGATGACTTTGTGGAAAAAAAGACGTGTGCATTGTATTTAGTGAATGGAACCGTGCTTTATGACTTGTAGGTTAAAGCTGACAGTAAATTCTTATGATCAAGCGCTTTCTTCCCCTATCTCTAAGAGAGAGCCCTGCCACTCGTCGTAAGAAACTCATTTCGTCCGCTTGTACCAGTGATCTTGTCCTTTCATTCATAACCTAAAGCTCATGACCATAGGTGAGGATAGGGACGTCGATCGACGAGTAAATTGAGATTAGTTGATCTGCCGCTTCTTTTATTTTTCTCCTCTGTCCCCCCCTCCCGTGTGGAGGGGGTCCGGTCCGCTGGCCATGGATGAAGTACTGGCTGTTCAGAGTCGGGACCCAGAATGGAAGGCTCGTCTGGACCCAGGATGTGGACGGGACTCTCACTGCTGTCTTGGATCCGCTTTGAACTGAACTCTCGCGGCTGTGTTGGAGCCACTATGGATTGAACTTTCACAGTATCATGTTAGACCCGCTCGACATCCATTGCCTTGGGTCCCCTGGGGGGATTGCCCACATATGGGGTCCTCTTCAAGGTTCTCATAGTCATCATTGTCACTGGTGTCCCACGGGGTGTGAGTTCTCTTTGCCCACTGGGTGTGAGTTTTCCTTGCCCTTATGTGGGTTCTTCCGAGGATGTCGTAGTCGTAGTAGTTTGTAGAGTCTTTTGAGACATTTGTGATTTAGGGCTATATAAATAAACATTGATTGATTGATTGAGCTTCTCCATGATGGACCGATACAATGTCCGCATCACTTCACCAATCTGCCTGTAGATCTCATGATCCACTCATGTACATCACTTCCTGTCAATGGGAAAGGACGCAAATAAAAATGGTACGCTTTTGCTACCGGGGTTTTTGATAAGTTTGAAGATTTTCGACCACTTATTTGTGATCACAGCCACAGGAGAGTTACCTGGCATTTGATCCACTGAGAGGCACTAATACGCTGAAAAAAGGTGAGTTGGAAGAGTCATTTGCCTCAAGCTAACGGCCCCTTACTGCAATTTAAAGCGGTTGCCTAGCAACCATAAGATACAGAGAGTTTTTAGCTGTTTTAAAGTGCTTCCGACGACACTGAGTGATATACTGTGAGTTGACAGGCTGACACCTCAAGTTGATCTATAAACGGCGCAAGGCACGAAATTGTTGAAATAAAGAAGTTAAAAGTGCCGCAAGTCCCTAAAGAAGTAACTGCCATAAGAGAGCTGATACAAGAGGCACTGACGTCAGCGTCCTGCCGCAATGTCAACAATTAATTGATTCTAAAAGGTCTAATTTAATTTATTTAAAAGATAAATCTTAACTCTAATCCCGAAACCTTCATCTGAATCAAATGATTCTCTGGACACAGGACACTAGGGAAAGCAAGAAATGATGTTGGACACAAAAAAAAATATCTCATGACATAAAAAGAGCAAGAATAGAACACAAAGTAGATCTGGAAAGAGCAATAAGAGAACTTAAAGAAGATTAAAAGGCAGACCTGGAAAGTGCAATAAGACGACTTAAAGAAGATCAGAGAAAAGTAATAACAGAATCCAAAAAAAGATCTGAGAAGTCTACAGGGAAATATTGAAAGTCTGCAAAGTCCGAATAACAACATAAGAAAGGACTTCCAGGAAATTTCCCAAGAAATGAGGACTCTTCAAGAAGAAGTTATTGCAGTGAAACGAGACAACATGTTGAGGAATATCATAGATGAAATGGATCAGGATAAACAAATAAATAATACCATTGTGACAGGGCACCAAATTAAATCAAGATCCTATGTGAAAGCTCTGAATAATGGAGGTGAACCATATTAAATGGATATTGTCTCAGGAGAACAGCAAGTGGTCAACTTGCTTCACTAAATGGAAGAAACAACAACACCACTCCATTCATCCTCATTAAACACGTAAACAGAAAATGTAAAATAGCTCAGCTGAAACAGGGGGAAAAAGCTGAAGGGAACAAATGTGTACATGAATGAACATTTCACAAAACGTAATGCTGGACTCGCCAAGAAAGCACGTGACTTGAGAAAGCAGGGACAAATCCAGGGAACTTGAAGCGCCAACTGTAAAATCAACATCCAGCTGATTGGAAGTCCAGAAGCAAGAGTACTTCTTGTCTATGACATCAAGGACCTGGACAAATTTTAAAGTTTATTCTGGTTCTACAACGACAATGATTTTGGAGTCTGACGGAAAACAAATACCTACAATCAACAACATTACTATGTTCCAAGAGACGACTAAACAAGAAGACTTACATTCAGGAGTACATCCACCTACACTTATAGAGATTATTGAAACATCAAATATTGCTGAACAAAAAATATGAAACTGAAAAACACAGTTAAAAAAATGTGTCTCCTCAGGTCCCAAACGTTTACTGAGTGTTGTTAAAAGGAAAGGCCATGTAACACAGTGGTAACAATGACCCTGTGCTAACTTTTTTGCAATGTATTGCTGCCATTAAATTCTAAGTTAATGATTATTTGCAAAAAGAAAAAAATAGTTTCTCAATTTGAACATGACATTTATTGTCTTTGCAGTGTATTCAATTGAATATAAGTTTAAAAAAAATACTTGCAAATCATTGTATTCTGTTTTCATTTATGAATTACACAACGTGAAAACTTCACTGGTTTTGGGTTTTGTACTTGAACTCCTCCCCAATCCAGAGGTGGCACTCCACCCTTTCCGGGCGGGAACCATGGACTCGTACTTGGAAGTACTGGCTCGATCATGTAGCTTTTTAAAACCCAACTCGAATCATGCTGGTGAAGAGAGAATAAACACACATCTTGGTCTCACTATTGCTCACTCACTGAAAAAAATTGTGGAAAATGAAACTATTATGATAATAAACATTTATATTCGTCTGCAGCGGTATGATAAAATCAATCTTCTAAATATCATCAAAAAGGTATTGACTGAAGACGCACATCAGCACCTAGAATGGATTTATAATATATAATAGTATAATTGTGATTTATGATGAATAGTACTCTGTGGTTGTGTGTGAGTGTGTGCCTCTTTTCAAGCACTTTACAATATGTATACTGCTGTTTATTCATGGAGGGCCTTTGTAGCCATTAAAATGAGACCCACTGGTGCATAGTAACAAACAAGCAAATATTATTCCATTCCACTGTGAGTTTATGGAAGCATAAAACTGAATGGTTATGGTCTAATCTACAGAAGCCATCAAGTCATGCTTAGAACTAAACACACTGAATACACATTTGCTGTGTAGTGGTCTGGCGGAGAGATGGTCTTTTCAGCAGATAATACAACAGACAAAAAAAAATTCAAGTATTTGGTGGATGAAAAAAATTGAGACTGGACACAGGACATGATGGTAATCAAGAAGGGGTACTACAAAAAATACTCCATGAATTTAAAAAAGATATGAAAGAAGAATGGAAAGAAATGAAAGAAGAATTGAAAGAAGAAATCAAAGAAATGATGGGTGGATGGAAAAAAGATATGAAAGAAATGAAAGAAGAAATCAAAGAAATGAAAAAAGATCTGAGAAAAGCAACAACAGAACACAAACAAGATGTTAAAAGTCTGCAGCAAAATATATAAAGTCTGCAAACTCAGAACAACAACAGAAAAAATGAAGCCGCCAAATGTTCCAACAAATGAAGACCCTTCAAGAAGATGTGCGCCAACAAATGAAGACCCTTCAAGAAGACAACTACATGCTGTGGAATATCATAGATTAAATGGAGCAGGATAAACAAATGAATGATATCATTGTGACAGGGTACCGAATTAAACCAAGATCCTATGCAAAAGCTGTGAATAATGAATGTGAACCAGACAACATGGATATTGTTTCAGCAGAACAGCAAGTGGTCAACATTTTGCAATCAAAGGAAATTGAAATCGACATTAATACCATCGAAACATGCATCCCACTGAACAGAAGAAACAACGCCACTCCAGTTGTGCTCGTGAAACTCATAAACAGAAAATCTAAAATGGCATTGCTAAGACAGGGAAAGGAGCTGAAGGGAACAAATGTGTACATGAATGAGCATCTCACAAAACGTAATGCTGGAATCGCCAAGAAAGCGCGGGACTTGAGAAAGCAGTGAAAAATCCAGGGAACTTGGAGCGCCAACTGTATAATCTACATCAAGCTGAATGGAGGTCCAGAAGCAAGAGTACTTGTTGTCAATGACATCAAGGACCTGGACAATTTTTTAAGTTTACACAGCTTCCACAACAACAATGGACTCTGATAGTAAACAAGCACCTAAAATCAACATCAACACTGCTATGATCCAAGGGAGCGACATCCCAACTCCATGTTCCTCAGTAATATGACACAGGAGGAAATAGTTACAATCGCAAAAAAATGTAAATCTAAGACTTCAACTGATTGCAACGGAATTGATATGGAAACGATAAAAAAGGTTAATGAAGAGATCTCAGGACCATTAATGTATATTTGTAACTTATCATTCAAACAGGTACATTTCCAAACAAAATGAAAATAGCTAAATCTGCACCAATTCATAAGAATGGAGACAAACATCTATTTACAAATCATAGACATGTTTCTTTACTTCCACAATTTTTCTAAAATCATTGATAAATTGAACTGGAAACCTCACATAAAAAATATAAAACAAAGTAGCAAGAAACATGTCAATAATGAATAAAGCTAAATATGTTCTAGATCAAAAATCACTTCACATTCTCTACTGCTCACTAGTGTTACCATATCTGAGTTACTGTGTAGAAATATGGGGAAATAATTACAAAACTACACTTCATTCACTAACAGTGTTACAAAAAAGATCAGTTGGAATAACACATAATGTCGGATATAGAGAACATACAAACCCTTTATTTATTTAATCAAATATACTGAAAATCCACGACATAGTGAATTTGCAAACAGCTAAAATTATACACAAAGCAAACTATAACCTGCTACCCAAGAATATACAACAATTCTTCTCAACAAAAGAGGAGAAATATAATCTTAGAGAAAAATGTCATTTAAAACATTTGAACGCACATACAACACTTAAGACCTTCAGTGTATCTGTTTGTGGAATTAAATTATGGAATGGATTAAGCAAAGCAATCAAACAATGTACTAATATGATCCATTTCAAGAAACTCTTCAAACTGGAAGTGTTTACAAAGTACAAAGAAGAAGAATCATGATAAACATAATGAATTTATTCATCCATCCATTCTTTCATTCTCAAAATAACCTTACTTATCTCATCGTATGGAATATAATTTACTTCACCAATTATTCATTTATTTATTTTTATTGTGATACTTATGGAGTATATTGCGAATACATTTAGAACAGGAAGTGAACAAAAGTTTTAGCAACTGTTATGTAAAAGAAAAGGGGTAGGATTTAATAAGCTCTGCTTCTTCTTACTCCTTTTCGAACATGTTGAAAAGAGAAACTGGAATTTGTGATGTATCATGTTGTATGCTTGCATGTTCGAAATAAACTCAAACTCAACTCAACTCAAATTAGGGAGTTGCATTGATTTCTTAGTTGGCATGAGAATGGGAGGTATTGTTCAGATCGCTGTATGCTGATTGTTGAATGAGTGAGTGACAACAAAATTGTTTTCCTTATTCTATGTTACTTGTGTTTTGTTTCAATTACAAAATATTAAGTAGTACTAGGACTTTACTAACTGTTAGCAAGAAAGTAATCCCTGTTTTTATAAAAAAAATTTGTGGAAGTTCAAAATAATGCAAAAACTTCTGATTGCTTAAATCTGATCCTTGCCACAACATATTAGACAAGGCCTGGGCAATTATTTTGACTCGGGGGCCGGCATATCTATTTTTAGGAACACTAATACGCTCAATAGCTTCAGTTTCTTCTTCAATTTTGTTTTCGCTATCTGCCTCCATACTCCAACCATCTGTTTCAATACATGCGTAATCTGTTGAATCGCTTAAGCCGCTGAAATCCGGGTCTGAATCCGAGCTAATGTCGCTATATCATGCTGTGGTATTCGCCATTGTTTGTTTGTATTGGCAGCCCTGTATGACGTCACAGGGAAATGGACAGTCGCATCGCAAAGAGCGAAAATCAAGCACTTTAAAGCTTTTTTTAGGGAGATTCTGGGAGATGTAAAATTTTGAAAAAAAACTCGAAAAATAAAACAAGCCACTGGGAACTGATTTTTATTGTTTTTAACCCTTTTGAAATTATGATAATGTTCTCCTTTAAAGATCTCAAAATTGTATTTGGGAATGTCCGGCGGGCCAGATTGAAAAGCTCAACGGGCCGCGTGTGCCCCCCGGGCCTTAATTTGCCCAGGTCTGTATTAGACACTTCACTGTACTTAACATGTCAACCCCTTGAGTGTTATTTTTATCAATGTGTTGCATGGTTAGAAAACTATTACAGATAAAAAAGTGTAATGGTAAACAAATCTTAAAGGGGAACATTATCACCAGACCTATGTAAGCGTCAATATATACCTTGATGTTGCAGAAAAAAGACCATACATTTTTTTAACCGATTTCCGAATTCTAAATGGGTGAATTTTGGCGAATTAAACGCCTTTCTGTTTATCGCTCTCTGAGTGATGACGGTCAGAACGAGACGTCACCTAGGTAGTCAACGCCATTTTTCCCTACCACATCACAAGCATCGAGTCAAATCAGCTCTGTTATTTTCCGTTTTTTCGACTGTTTTCCGGTACCTTGGAGACATCATGCCTCGTCGGTGTGTTGTCGGAGGGTGTAACAACACGATCAGGGACAGATTCAAGTTGATTTACGTAGAATGTGCATCGATTAGCATGGCATGCCTAATCTATGCTAACATACTATTTAGGTTAGCTGTGTGTACATATTGCAGCATTATGCCTCATTTGTAGCTATATTTACATTCAGCCTTTCCCTCCATCCATATTTAATGCCAAACAAACACTTAGCAATCGACGGATTTACAGTAAGTTGCTCCAGTGTCAAGAGATGCGAAAGTCCCTCGTTTGGTTTTTACCGGCGATGCTACGACAGAGATGGCACAGAGATGACAAGAATGTGCGGATATCCTGCGACACACAAAGCAGATGCATTCCCAACGATAAAGTCAACAAAATCACAAAGGTGAGTTTTGTTGATGTTATTGACTTATGTGCCAATCAGACATATTTGGTCACGGCATGACTGCCAGATAATCGATGCTAACATGCTATTTAGGCTACCTGTATGTACATTTGTAGTTGTATTTGCATCCAGCGTTTCCTTCCACCCACATTTAATGCGAAACAAACACTTACCAATCGACAGATTTAAGTTGATTCAGTGTCAATGCGAAAGTCCTGATTGGTTGGTCTGCACATTTTACCGGCGATGCTAACGCAGACGTGCATGGCCGAATAGCGTCAATACCCATTCACTCATTAGCTTCAGTTTCTTCTTCAATTTCGTTTTCGCTATCTGCCTCCAAACTCGAACCATCTGTTCCAATACATGCGTAATCTGTTGAATCGCTTAAGCCGCCGAAATCCGAGTCTGAATCTGAGCTAATGTCGCTATATCTTGCTGTGCTATTTGCCATTGTTTGTATAGGGATCGCTATGTGATGTCACAGGGGAATGGACAGTGGTTTCGCAAATAGCGAAAATCAAGCACTTTAAAGCTTTTTTTAGGGATATTCCGGGACGGGTAACATTTTGAAAAGACTTCGAAAAATTAAATAAGCCACTGGGAACAGATTTTTATTGGTTTTAACCCTTCTGAAATTGTAATAATGTTCCTCTTAAAGATAATGTGAAATCATGTATTTTACTCCTGCGGTGGAAAAATGTAATTCATCAAAGACGCAAGACTAAATAGTACTTTATTTCTTAAAAAAAAAAAAAAACTGTTATTCAGGCTTCCGTTTCTGTTAGCTTTGCCATCATCATGTTCCCATCGGCACTAGTCACACACTGTGTGTCATTCTCTGCTGCAGTTTACTGGAATCCTTCTCCAGCCCACTAAACCAGAAAATCTGTTTCCAGAAAATCTTGCAGTATTAATGCATTGGTCATGCTGTGAAAAACATGGGTGGGCACCCATAAAGTGTCAGGTACAGTGCTGAACAAAAATCTCCTAATCCCCTAACTTTTTACTATTCATTATTATTTCACAGGGCAGCCGTCCCAAATACATAAGGCCCCCTACCCTTCTGGGCTCAGTCTGCCAAGCTCCGACTCTGGGTTTGATGTTCCTCCAACATTCACCAGGCTATGATTATTTTATTCTTTTTTTTTATCAGCACACATTAATTATTCAATCTTTGCTAGACAGGATTTTTTTTAAACAAAAGGACTGTGTTTGTATGTATGACCATTCACCATCAAAGGTAAGAATTAATAGAAATAGTGCATGAATAGGATATACCTCAGTCTTGAATGACTGATGGATGGGGAAGGAGTGTAAGGGAAAAAGGAAAGTCTGAGGATTCTGGATGATTAGATGAGTTCTCTCTTCAGTTTTTGATAAATTTCCTCCCATATTAAAACTTGTTTAACTGTGAAAGTGGATGGTTTCTCTTAAAACCATAGAACTAGATATTGCAGGTTTTTCCAAACATACTGTATATGTCACAAAAAGTATCGGACATTGTGTCAGACAAATATTGGGCAGTACCTCTGAATAAGCTAATTTAGGTGTTTTTTTTGTTTCCATTACAACATATGTACAGATTTAAACCTGTCTAATACATGTGAAATATGGGCTGTTCTAAAGACCACAGTGAATTCAGCCACAGTTCTGTCACAGGATGAAAGCCAGTTCGTAACATTTTTTTTCCCGTGATTTATTTTCCCATGGTCATCCTGCAAGTGGTCATATTAAAAGTGTTTGGGGAAAAACAATAACTCAGCCACAAAGCGGCAGACCACATAAAGTCACAAAGCCAGGTCTTTGAATGTTGAACACGTGGTGCTGACTCAAGAAATGCTGTTCCAAGCCTCTCCTGACATGAGAACTGTCCACAAGCAGCTTCAAGGCACCAGCTGAGCAGCTGCACGCTAGGCTTACATCACCATGCATTATCCTATGATTGAGTAGTGTCAAGCACTGGAACCAGTTATTATTGTTCTCCACGTCCCAAGAGCTAGCTTATGTAGCTGAGAATCGGACCGCCAAGTACCCTGCCTCACAATGCATCCGACCTCTCCCATGAGTGGTAAGCCCATTGGACGGGGGACCCACATTGCCTCTTCGGGCTGTGCATAGCCGGGCCCCATGGGTAAAGACCCGGCCACCAGGCGCTTGCCATCGTGCCCGACCTCCCGGCCTGGTTCCAGAGGGTGACCCCGGTGACCCATGTCCAGGCGAGGAAAATCTTAGTCCTTTGTTTTTCTTTTTCACCGAGGTCTTCGAGCTGCTCTTTATCTGATCCTTTACCTAGGACCTGTTTGTCTTGGGAGACACTACCAGGGGACAAAGAAGCTCCCGGACAATATAGCTCCTAGGATCATTGGGACACGCAAACAAAATCTGAAGACTGATCTAAAGTCATTTAAACGAAAACAAAAAGAAAACGCAAATACAAATAAATGTATAATGAAACACAGTGTGCACACTTAATAGGGAAGTTTATTTCAAATAAATAAATTAAAAAAATATCAATACTGTATTTAAATAATTACCTGATCTAATTACTTTAAATACAGTATTGATATATATATATATATATATATATATATATATATATATATATATATATATATATATATATATATATATATATATATATATATATATATATATATTTCTTTTTTTAAAGTAAACTTCCCTAAAAAGTGTGCAGAGTGTGTTTCATTATACATTTATTTGTATTTACAATCTTTTTCATACTGTGAATTTTTTTTATTTGGAGATTTTGCAATTTGGCGCCCCCTCACTATGCGTCCCTGTGTACAAAACATTGTGGAACAAATTGCAGAAGCAAGCCCCTTTTCGGTTCTTGCATAACTATGCCGTAGTGCTCAGCGCAAGGTCGATAAAGACATGCATGCTTGAGGTATTGTTGATTAAGATGGTGAAGCAGGCCCTCCCACAGTCCAACGTCACAGACTTTTGACCTTATCTTTTGGATCATTGTACTTGTACAGTCTTCCTGTTTAATGTCTCACATTCCAGAAATAATTGTATTATATATTCTCAAAGGAGACTTGTCCAGGGTGTACCCGCCTTCTGCCCGAATGCAGCTGAGATAGGCTCCAGCAATCCCCGCGACCCCAAAAGGGACAAGCGGTAGAAAATGGGTGGATGGATTTTCAAAGGACAACACTATAGAAAAAAACCATAGATATGATTTAATGTGGTCAATGTAAAGTTGAAAGTTAAAGGACTCATGCTGTCCCAATGAATGAAATGGACCATGAATAGAATCTCACCGACATGTATTCCTTATTTATTTTTTGTTCCTGAAACTAAATCTGAGAATCATGTCACATGATATCAATTAGTTTTTAAGTAATTGGTATATAACTAATTGTACTTGGAACGCACCCTCTTCATTGCCAGGCTTGATATAGAACCCCTTTTCCTGCACAGACAGTGTGAATAATCATGTAAAACTACAGTGGGGCAAAAAAGTATTTAGTCAGCCACCGATTGTGCAAGTTCTCCCACTTAAAATGATGACAGAGGTCTGTAATTTTCATTATAGGTACACTTCAACTGTGAGAGACAGAATGTGAAAAAAAAATCCAGGAATTCACATTGTAGGAATTTTAAAGAATTTATTTGTAAATTATGGTGGAAAATAAGTATTTGGTCACTTCAAACAAGGAAGATCTCTGGCTCTCACAGACCTGTAACTTCTTTTTTAAGAAGCTCTTCTGTCCTCCACTCATTACCTGTATTAATGGAACTTGTTTGAACTCGTGATCTGTATAAAAGACACCTGTCCACAGCCTCAAACAGTCAGACTCCAAACTCCACTGTGGCCAAGACCAAAGAGCTGTCGAAGTACACCAGGAAAATAATTGTAGACCTGCACCAGACTGGTAAGAGTGAATCTACAATAGGCAAGCAGCTTGGTGTGAAAAAATCAACTGTGGAAGCAATTATCAGAAAGTGAAAGACATACAAGACCACTGATAATCTCTCTCGATCTGGGGCTCCACGCAAGATCTCATCCCGTGGGGTCAAAATGATCATAAAAACGGTGAGCAAAAATTCCAGAACCACACGGGGGGACCCGGTGAATGACCTGCAGAGAGCTGGGACCAAAGTAACAAAGGTTACCATCAGTAACACACTATGCCGATAGGGAATCAAATCCTGCAGTGCCAGACGTGTCCCCCTGCTTAAGCCAGTGCATGTCCAGGCCCATCTGAAGTTTGCCAGAGAGGACATGGATGATACTGTAGAGGATTGGGAGAATGGCATGTGGTCAGATGAAACCAAACTAGAACTTTTTGGTATAAACTCAACTCGTCGTGTTTGGAGGAAGAAGAATACTCAGTTGCATCCAGAGAACACCATACCTACTGTGAAGCATGGGGGTGGAAACATCATGCATTAGGGCTGTTTTTCTGCTAAGGGGACAGGACGATTGATCCGTGTTCAGGAAAAAATGAATGGGGCCATGTATCGTGAGATTTTGAGCCAAAACCTCCTTCCATCAGTGAGAGCTTTGAATGGTTGACCAAACACTTATTTTCCACCATAATTTACAAATATTTTTTTTCAAATTCCTACAATGTGAATTCCTGGATTTTTTTTCACATTCTGTCTCTCACAGTTGAAGTGTACCTATGATGAAAATTACAGACCTCTGTCATCATTTTAAGTGGGAGAACTTGCATAATCGGTGGTTGACTAAATACTTTTTTGCCCCACTGTATTTTAATCACTGAATTGCATGTTTTTGTCTCCCTGGTCCATGATTACTTCGAAAGTATTACAGTAAACATTATAGGCAAACAATCAAATAGTAACCAAATCTCCATATCCCTACTTCCCTGCCATTGTGTCTCCTTTTCCATAGACACCATAGCCCTAGTTACCTCATGCTCTTTCATCATTCATCAAGCATATTGAGGAAAACATCAGTAGAAGAGGACACAAAGAAGGATATTAGTTGTTTAACTTCTTTTTCTCTCGTTGTTGAGAACCGGGTCTGCTGTTCTTTCTCAGTTTTTCCACAGGTTGTGATTCAGTTCTTCTTTCTTCGAGGGTTCTCATGATTTTAATCTTGTTATATGCAAATATAATGACAATAAAGTCCATTCCATTGTCAAGATCACATTTGGCTTGAGTATATTAGAGTTGTTTCTATTCAAACTCTGACCGAAACCCTTCTTCGAAGACAAAATCATTAAAATGGCTGCTGAAAATTCCACTCTTCTCGCTTGGTCTGTCCCATTTTACATGAGTTAGTTTGACTGGAAAGGTCCAAACTCTCCTCATTATCCCATCATTTGCAAACATATGCAGACTGGCCGCTTCTTTAGTTGTATTGCTGCAACTTGCAACAATGCACCTGGCAGGCCTATTTGCAACATTGTTAGAATGCTGCACGAAATTAACGTAACTTGGTATGTAGATTCTACTAAAACACATCTTCTTCTTCTTCGAGTCCTTTGCAATCTCAGATTTCATTCTGCCAGTATCTGGCGCAGGACACAGCTGTTAGAGTGGGTTCAGCCAGGTCCATGGGGCTGCACTAGGGGGGCATCACCACATTGCAGCAGGTGTGACATTGTCTGTACTGCTCCACAGCCACACGTGTCCTCTGTGTGATAGTTCCATGTTTTCAACAGTGCTTTGCACCTCCCTTGCTCCACCCGCAGTCTGTTGAGGGTCTTCCAGGTCCGCCATGGTAGGTCGTGTCCGCTGGCGAGGCATTCAGGTGTTATTCCTCTCTCCATCCATTCTTGGGTTCGGGTGTTCAGGAGTTGGTTCCATTCAAGCCTCCAGATGTTGGTCCGTGCCGTCTCCCTGGTGGACCGGAGAGGAGGGACTGTATGCATGAAGCTGGCCCTCCATTTCAGTCTGGATGGAGGTACTTTTTGTCAGACTCCTGTGCTCTCCGCTCATCTTGGGCGACGATGGGATGCCTGATGTGGGGGAGGGGGGTTCAATGCCGGCCAGTGCGCAGAGGCATGGGACTGACGTTGACTTTATGCAGCCCGAGATGATGGGGCAGGTGTCATTGGGATACGCCCTCCCAGAAACCTCCCCTTGGTGCAGCCTGCAAAACGCTAACTGGTACAATCTCATATCGCTATCCGATTATTATCACCAGTAGGCCAAAATCTGGATACTTGCCTCAACAATCTATTGGATAATGACGCCAAAGATGCCGCAGAGACACAAAAACACATACTATGCAGTATGAAATTGCCATGCCGTCTTCTGTCAGTAAAATCCGCCACACCTCCCTGATACCGAAGTACAGGTCAAACTACGTCCTTAACGTAAATGACCGCCTTAACCACAACACCGGGGGGGCTCCACAAACCATGTTAAACCCAGATTCCGATCTAACAAAGGTCTGAACTCATTCTCTCTCTATGCCACATCAATGTGGAATGCACTCCCAACAGTTCTAAAAGTAAGTGCATCTCTTTTCTCCTTCAAAACTGCTCTAAAACAACACCTCCAGGCAACATCAACCCTTTACTAATACCCTCCTCCATTCACATCCCATCTCCCCGGATTGTAAATAACCTAATGTAAATAATCAAATGTATTTCTAATGTATATACTTGTTCTTATGCTATCTGAACTCACTATGTTCTATGCTGGATGTACATATCCTACTAAGTAAGACCCACACTGTTTCAATGTCCATTTCTCTGTTGGTGCAATTGTTGATGACTTAAGTGTTGATATCAACCAAAGCTCCTCATCCCACCACCCGGACTGTAAATAATGTAAATAATTCAATGTATATACTATGATGATTAACTTGTGTGATGACTGTGTTATGCTGATAGTATATATTTGTACCATGAATTGATTAACGTAGACCCCGACTTAAACAAGTTGAAAAACTTATTTTGGGTGTTACCATTGAGTGGTCAATTGTACGGAATATGTACGGAACTGTGCAATCTACTAATAAAAGTTTCAATCAATCAACGTCAGCACGCTGACACAGGTAAAGTATGCCCACATTTTGAGCTAGAAGTAGGCAATTCAAAATGTGCACAAATATGTTAGGAAACAAGCCTAAAATCCCTAATGTGTCTATTTGGCAGAGGTGTTGACTCGAGTCACATGACTTGGACTCGAGTCAGACTCGAGTCATGAATTTGATGACTTTAGACTCGACTTGACAAAATGTAAAAAGACTTGCAACTCGACTTAGACTTTAACATCAATGACTTGTGACTTGACTTGGACTTGAGCTTTTTGACTTGACATGACTTGCTACTTTCCCCAAAACCCAATGAGTAAAAAGTTATTCAGGAGCGTTCCGTATCTCTCCGTGTCTGTCAGCGTGTGTGCGATGACAGCGTGTGCGCTACCTGTCAGAACAACAGCCAATCAAATTAAATCGGCATTATTTTCGTCACACAGCATTCAGCCAATCAAATTGCATGAAAACCAACGAAGAAGAGCTCTCATACAACACGCCAATGAGGAAAAATGATGCCAAAAAGTGTTTCGTTCGGGTATTAAAACTACGACTTGGTCAACAAAAAACGAATTCCAGTATGCAAAGCATACGGTTCGTTCGAAGATTACAGAGACGCAACAACTTCCAACTTCGTTCGACATTTGAAGATGCACAAAGAAGGGTAAGTTTTGAATGTAAGTTAACATTTATTGGCTGAGTAATGTAACTTTTATTTGCTGTTTAGTTAAACCAATGAGGCTCTAAACTCACTGCTAGCGTTATGAAAATAGACATCGTATAAGGGTACGCAACATCGAGCGCTACTGCCTACTGGCGCTGACGTGGCGCAGGGCCGCCATCTTGGAGTGGTGATCCCCTCCACTCAGTGCAATTCATTTGGCAGGAGCAATGAACTGTCAGCGCATTAAATTCATTTTACCTCACTGAATACCACTGATATTCACGCGCTTTTTTTTCATACGTTTAACTATGATAAAAGACACATTTTTTGGCGTGTTCATTGTTTGCTTAACAGTAGTGGAATATTCTTATATGCTATAAGTGAGTAGACGTCCAAGATCAAAACTGGGAATAATAATCCCAAAAAGGGGGAAAAAAACGGTCAGCTATTTTTAATGCGAAGAAACAATATGATTAGGTTACATATACGTGCATATATCCTACATAAACAATGTATAAATACGTAAGATATCTATATATCTTATAGACTGTATCTCTGTTGGTGCAAAAGCAGAGAGTTTATTCTGTCTTGACACTTTGTATTAATATTTTGTATTACATTCTTCCCTTAAATGATCATGTTTACAGTGATTGTTTTATATGTATTTTTCATGTATGTTGCTTCGGATAAAAGTGTCTGCAAAATACTTAAACATAAACATATATAAACAGCTGAAAGTCTTTATATCAGCTAAAACCACAAATCTGTTTCACTGGATTCAGAATAAAAGCAAATTCTGTCTTACCCAACAATGTTAGTATTTGAATATTGTTACTTGAAGACTTATTCCTGGTTACATACATACTGTTAAGAAAGTATTGTCTTATACTTTGCCTAAAATGAGAATGCATCATAATCAGTGGCGGCTGGTGAATTTTGTTTTAGGTGGGGCTGAAAGTTTGTAAACCAAATACTTGTAGGGGCATCATCCACCCCCAGAAATTTCTTTGTGATTTTCACGTACAAATTGAAGATCTTTGTTCCTTTTAACTCTGTGGTAATATTCTTTTCACAAAATACAACCATGTTAATGTTCATTCTTACTTGTGAAAAGTAATCCCCCTATTCCTATTTTCAACAGTCCACTCATTAAAGCAGGAAAACGCTAAACACCAGCCCAGCATCTTTGTTTGCTACCTGTCAACTGTCAGTTTAGGCTGCTTGCCGGCTCCTCATAACCACTTCAAGATGGCGGCCAAATTGCTCACGTCACAGCAGCCAATGCTGCGTCTACTTATAAAATGTCTATGGTTATAACGTCATTGCAAACACGACAATCTGTTGCGTCCACTGCAGTTCGCTACCTTATTCATACTTTGTGTCAAGTGTTTTTTTTTAAGCAGGGTTGCATGAGGTACCCACTCAAAATGTTACGTTAGTCAATTTATCACACACGGTAACGTAACGTTATACGGTGGTCAGCAGCACCGCATATTTCAGCCACCTACAAAAAGACAAACATAGTCAAATAAAGGTCAGTTAAAATGTATTCTATATAAAGAATATGTGTACATATTCCATAGGGCCGTGAAATCTAAAAACTACAACTCTGTTCCTTGTTATTTTCATGTAGTTATGTTTTTCATGTGTACGCACACATCAACACACATACAGTATGAGATGAGATCAATGAGATAAGGTAAGAACAGGATAGAAACTGCTATGGAACTAGTTACAATGCAATATGCCATGGAAATACAATGTTAACACCTTTGTGCAAATAATTACAGTTGCACTTGTTTTTTTCAAATGTGTTCATTCTGTAAAGGAATGAGTTAAATGTTTAAAATAACTGGTTAATAGTGCTATTATGAAGTGCAATGTCAGCACAATTAAAAAAAAAAAATTATAAATACATACAGCGTTTTAAAAGCATACACAATCTGTGTAAATATTTTAGTCTGGGTTTAAAAGGACTTGAAATGACTCGAAACTCAAAATGCAGGACTTGGGACTTGACTTGAGACTTTCCAGTCTTGACTTTGGACTTGACTCAGGACTTACCTGTCTTGACTTGGGACTTGACTCGAGACTCGAGGGCAAAGACTTGAGACTTACTTGTGACTTGCAAAACAATGACTTGGTCCCACCTCTGCTATTTGGGGGGTGAGGGTTACCTCTAGACATTATTTTTAGGTCCAGACGTTTGAAATAAGTGCCAATATTGCCAGCAAAGAGGAGTTATTTAAGGTAACCTGTCTAAATTGTGGTCAACGTGTGAACATTTGGTTTACGACCGATTGTTATCCAGTACTGCCTCAATCTTGAGCATGTAATAAAGATGCAAAAACAGTACACATGTAATTCAAAATAGGAGTTTGGATTGTTACTGCAATCCTCTTCCACTCCTCAATGACGACAGCACTGGTGACGGTGAAGATACTGTGCACTCCTACACCTTCTGCCTGAGGCTGATGTAATATTGGGATCAGGTGTGGACACATACTTGACCATTTCACCACTTACGCCTTCCTCAGCAAGGCAACTGTCATCTACGAGGTGTGTGGCCTCGTTATGGTGGAAAACAGGCATGCAACCTACTGCACAAAGGGAGGATACAATGTGTCTTCAAAATGTATTCAAGTTTCACTCAGCAAACCGTAGATCCCCTTTGCCGACAGCCTTCATGCAGCCCCAGATAATGACACTACTACCACCATGCTTGACTTTAGACAAAAGTCGGGCTGTCAAAATTAACAAGTAATCTCTTGTGATTAATCCCCAAAAAATATTGCATTAATCATGTACACCAGGGGTGTCAAACTCATTTTAGATCGGGGGCCATATGGAGAAAAAACTACTCCCAAGTGGGCCAGACTGGTAAAATCACGACACGATAAAATAAAGACAACTTTAGATTGTTTTCTTTGTTTAAAAACAGAACAACCACATTCTGAATATGTACAAGTCATAATGGTCTTGGGTTTTATTTACACTTTCAGGTAATAGTATTCTATCTTTTTTTGTCGTTACTTATACTTTCTGAATACATTATGTGATAATGTTCATCAGTCAACTCATTGGTCTTAATTTTAAATCTATAAATGATAAATGGGCTGTACTTTTATAGCGCTTTTCTACTTTCAAGGTACTCAAAGCGCTTTGACACTACTTCCACATTTACCTATTCACACATTGATGGAGGGAGCTGCCATGCAAGGCGCTAACCAGCATCCATCAGGAGCAAGGGTGAAGTGTCTTGCTCAGAACACAACGGACGTGACGAGGTTGTTATGAGGTGGGGATTTAACCAGAGACCCTCGGATTGCGCACGGCCACTCTCCCACTACGCCACGCCGTCCCTATCAAGATTAAAAAAACAATATCAAAATCAAAATACAGGTTGTTATTTACATATGTGGTTTGCTCACATCCCTAAATTGGTGCTCTAACATCATGTGGTTTATTTTATGTTTTACATATGTAGCATAATCTACAAAGATACAAATAATTTGCTATCGCGACATCTAGTGGACACATATAAAACAGCAGTTTATTTCATTCCAAAATTTCGGCTCATTTTTATACTTAGCAAACTCATCCAGCGGGCCAAATAAAACCTGAGGAGACTTTGACCGGTGTGGTCGCTAGAAAATTTCCCTCTAAAATACAGCCTGAAATAAATTTAGATAAAACGGTTAATCAAGTTTTGTACAAATACATGCCATGCATTATTTATCTCATTCGCGGAAGAGACAAAGAAAATGTCAGCAATCGTCACACACACGTCAGCAATCATCACATACACATGACGTCAACCAATAAGAATTCGGCGGGGGAGGGTCATGGCAGAATTGCATTGTGGGCCATGGAATGTTAACTGCTATATGCTATATGCTACTGCCGTAGCTATTAAAATGGATCATTTCATCGTTGGCGGTAACTTATAAAAACTGAGAAGGGCTGGAAAAAAATGGCACCGAAAAGGAAATCATGTACTGCAGATTACAAGCTGGATGTAGTGAAATATGCGGCAGAAAACAACAAGAGGAAGCGGCGCATACCTTTGGAGTTGGCAGAGTTGTTTAGAAGCAACATCGAGGAAGAAGATTTCATTGGATTTATCGATTAGGAGTGACAGATTGTTTGGTAAACGTATAGCATGTTCCATATATTATAGTTATTTGAATGACTCTTACCATAATATGTTACGTTAACATACCAGGCACCTTCTCAGTTGGTTATTTACGTGTCATATAACGCACACTTATTCAGCCTATTGTTCACTATTCTTTATTTATTTTAAATTGCCTTTCAAATGTCTATTCTTGGTGTTGGATTTTATCAAATAGATTTCCCCCAAAAATGCGACTTATACTCCAGTGCGACGTATATATGTTTTTTTCCTTCTTTATTATGCATTTTCGGCCGGTGCGATTTATAATCCGAAAAATACGGTACCTTGATACTCGCTAGATACTGCCAGATATTTAATCACAAGTGCCTCAAAAGTTTATACAAGCCAACAATGACATCCCTGTTCTGAAAGTATACCCAATATTTATTTTCAATGGTCTTGATGTACAATAAATAATAAAAGTGACCTACAACTTTTGCACAATACTCCTACATTAGATAGAGGATATTATAAAACACTGTTAATACAATAAAATGATAACACTAGAGATAACCCTGTTAAGTAATTACATGATTAACACGTGGGTAACATACCAAACCTACTTAAAAGTATGTCAATGTGTTAACATTACAGAACGTTGAATAATTTAGCTTTTGTGGTGCCCAGGCCTCTCATTATTTCTTACCTACATAAAAATACTTATCATACTCTTTGGCCTTATTTTTTCTTGCGTTATCCACAACTCCACTTTTCACTCAATCCCTTGCATTTGTCTCCCTACATACTCATTTCTGCTAATTAGCGCACTTAAATCTGTGCCAAAACACAAACAGGAAAAGGAGAAATAGGTACAGCTCACACCAGATGCTCTGTTTGTTCTAGCATTCACCGTGTGAGCTATTTTCAATAAATAATTGATGCAAACGCTGACTTTTGTCTGTAGACGAGACTTCAGAACATGAATTATGCATTGTTATTCCTGGGTAGGGCAAGGCAGGGACAGTGTGGCAGTCTCAGCATGTGTTGTGTTTGTATCGGCGGTGCAAACTGTCACTATCATTTCCTCAGGCTGAAAGTGATTATACAACCTAAGAAATTGTTTTGTGTGTAAATATAATCACCGTCCAAACCTAAAATTCCGGAAAACTCATTTTGGATGAGATGAAACGGCTTTGCTTGAAGTATTATTAACAGTAGTAATAACGTGTGAAAGCACAGATTTTCTTTCCGATCTGATACCGAGTAAACTTCAGGTATTAATGGCGATACCAATCCGATACCAATACTTTGTGCAAATATACTGTACCTAATGTGTCTGATAAAAGTTAAAAAATAGTGTATTTCAAATGTTGCTGCTCACGGGCAATCGTTTTCAAACGATATAAAATCAAAGAGCGAAACAAATGATGTTTTTTAATTATCTTGCACTGAATGAGTTGTTTAAATTCAACTATGTAAGTAGTGTCTCCAAATATCCTGCAATAAAAGGATACATACACCTGTTGTTTTATAATACTGAGTGACTCATTTTAATTGCCGGTCATTTTCTTAAATACAAAACATTAAGTTGGCAAGGTCTGTTTTTTTTGCAATTGCTATGTATAATTTAATGACACCGAGATTGTCAATTATTTAGGAAACTTTAACTGAATAAATGTAGGATTTTTTGTCTATGTGAGATCAGTGTAGTGTTATATTATGTTTAGTATATATTGTATATATGTATTTTTTTTTCATATTACTTTTCATTTAGACAATATCTCAATGAATGAGTTACTTTATACCATGGGTGTGAAACTCATTTTAGATCGGGGGCCACATTGAGAAAAATCCATTCCCATGTGGGCCGGACTGGTGAAATCACGGCACGATAATTAAAAGTAAAGACAACTTCAGATTATTTTTTTTGTTTGAAAATGGAAGACAAGCACATTCTGAAAATGTACAAATCATCATGTTGTTGTTGTTTTGTTTTTTTACACTTACATGTTACGGTTAATATTTATTTGTCGCTATTTTTATTTTCTGAATAAATTATCTGATAATGTTCATCAGTCAACTCAATGGTGTTCATTTTCAATCGATCAAGATAGAATATTATATCAAAATCAAATTACAGTATGTTATTTATGTAGTTTGATCATTTTCCTCGACTGATGTACTAGGATACAAAGATACAAATGATTGGTATTGCGACATCCAGTGGACACATTTAGAACAGGCGTTTATTTCATTAAAAAATTTCAGGTTAATTTTTATATTCTGCAAACTCATCCGGCTCCGGCACTTGGGCCATACGTTTGACATCCCTGCTTTACACTGTGTTCCTGTTAATGATATACATTATCTCAAATATCTTAAGTAATAATAGTATCTATTTTTTTAGAGGATTATTGCAGTCTCAATATATCAGTATGGATACACACGTCACTTTTTAACAGTTTATCTCATCTCAGTCAAACCCCCTGATGAGTTGGATAAGCTTCAACCGAATGCATGTTTTTACTTACTTATATATGGGAGGTGTTTCCACAAGCAGATTTGGCTTTACAGTTTTTTTTTTCCATTTCATCTCCACTC
The DNA here is from genome assembly GCF_033978795.1 of Nerophis ophidion. Classification (NCBI taxonomy): domain Eukaryota; kingdom Metazoa; phylum Chordata; class Actinopteri; order Syngnathiformes; family Syngnathidae; genus Nerophis; species Nerophis ophidion. The sequence goes on along the minus strand of NC_084621.1, from coordinate 48,150,754 downwards.
TTTCCCTCCTCTTCTGCCGTTCTTTTTCCTGCTCTGCAATCATTACGACAACAAAGGAAGCTACATTTCCACAAACAGTGGAAAGGTTCCACCTGCGATGCTAAAATGTTTTTTTACCTGCTTCTTGACTGCTGTCGCCAGGGAACACAAGTGGAAAGGAGGAGAAGGAATTGATTGAAAATCAGAAAAGAAGGGGGAATAATTACAAAGAGAAAAGCAACCTGTGACAGCAATCATCAGTGATCTCCGCTGTCATTTCTCTCCGCTGTAAATAATTCATCAAAAGAAACAAAAAGGGAAATACATATGCAAATAAACCTCCAAAAGGGCCACTAACATGGGCCGGCTGCCACCAGGGAAAAATAGTCGTAGTTACCGGTGCAGGTTATGATTGTGATGAATTTGAATTTGTCTTGTTTCATCTACCTTGACAGTACTGAAGTCACACTGAGTCGGAGGACACTCGGTGGGGGGGTGGACTTGATTGAGCAGGGAAGCGAGGGATGGTGGGGATTAAGGAGAAGGGGTACGGAAGGATTTGGGGAGGGGGAAGGCGAGCCAGGGAAGAGGGGCTAGTCAACATTGGAAGGAAGAAGAAAGAGATTTGGGAGTGGAAGGGTGCAAAGGAGGGAGGGAAGCTTTTGAGGGTGCATTCGTCAGCGCTGTGAAAGGTAGCCATCAAGAGCTTTGATGAAAAGTGCAGGCCTTCTGAAGCTTACCAGTGACAGCATATGATTTGGTCAAAGCATGAAGCTTTTCAAAAGGTAGACATTCTCACTCCTATTCATCTCTCTCTATTTCGGCTGAATATGACTTTTTTTTGGGCGGGGGGAGGAGGGGCATCTGAGCTCTGGCAAGATTCCAAATGGGTTTGACAGATTGGCTCGCATGCTGTATTGTCCCCGTGACTTCTTACAGACGGTAGATCGTCTGGAAATATAGACATCTCGAAATGAAGGGATTACATTTAATGTTTCAGCAAATGGTCCGAAATCTGGAGCTCCGCAGACAGCCACATTATTATTCGGCAAATGACATAGGACACACGATTCCGTATGAAGACCAGGAACCTCATTAAATTTGCCCTTGATTCGGAATTGGTGGCCAAACAGAAATGCCTTTTAAAAGAAAAAGAAAAGAAACGGCAAAGTATGCAGTAGAAGCATTTAAGTCTCACCTTAAAACTCCTTTGTATAATCTAGCCTTTAACTAGACTCCCTTTTTAGACCAGTTGATCTGCCGGTTCTTTTCTTTTTCTCCTATGTCCCACTCTCCCTTGTGGAGGGGGTCCGGTCCGATGGCAATGGATGACGTACTGGCTGTCCAGAGTCGGGACCCAGGATGGACCGCTTGCCTGTGTATTGGCTTGGGACATCTCTGCGCTGCTGATCCGCCTCCGCTTGGGATGGTTTCCTGCTGGCTTCGCTGTGGACGGGACTCTCGCTGCTGTGTTGGATCCGCTTTGGACTGGACTCTCGCGGCTGGGTTGGATCCACTATGGATTGAACTTTCACAGTATCATGTTAGACCCGCTCGACATCCATTGCTTTCGTCCTGTCCAAGATTCTCATAGTCTTTATTGTCACCGACGTCCCACTGGGTCATCATTGTCACCGACGTCCCACTGGGTGTGAGTTTTCCTTGCCCTTATGTGGGCTTACCGAGGATGTCGTAGTGGTTTGTGTTGTGGTTTGTGTAGCCCTTTGAGATACTAGTGATTTAGGGCTATATAAGTAAACATTGATTGATGATTGATTGAAAGTATGCAAATTACAATTTGGCTGTGATGTCCCTAAAATACATCTGTTAAAACACTTTTAACATAGTTTAAAGGGGACCTATGATAAAAAGTATATTTTCTGACTTATAAATGTTGTTACAATGTTGGATACTCAAGTCAACCAATGTCAAAGTGTCAAATCAAAAGGCCCAAGCATTTGGGCAGGAACTTGCACAGCGTTTTGGATGCCTCTGAACACTGTGTTTTGGTGTCTTTTTGTAACAGTGGGTCATTTGTGATGTCACAGATTGACGGACGTACATATGTGGTCAGTCTGGACATACTTTGTCGGCAAGCCTCCTCCTTTTTGCTGAGCAAGATTGCTGCCTTAACAGCTTACATATTTTCCTTCTTCCTCATGTTTTCTCACCTACACTGTCCATCCATCCATCCATTTTTCTACCGCTTGTTCCCTTCTGGGGTAGCGGGGGGCGCTGGTGCCTATCTCAGCTACAATCGGGCGGAAGGCGGGGTACACCCTGGACAAGTCGCCACCTCATCGCAAGGCCAACACAGATAGACAGACAACATTCACATTCACATTCACACACTATGGCCAATTTAGTGTTGCCAATCAACCTATCCCCAGGTACACTGTCCAATACTACAAAATAAATACATTTGTATTTATTTGTCCATAAAATTTGGCCGCGAAACTCTGACTGAAAAAGACAGCAATATTTCAACCTGGTTTGAGAAAACACAAAAGAAAGTAGGATAAATTTATATTTTCATCTTGTCGCAGCATGTGCGTACTAACACCAATGTGCGACATTGATAGTGATAGCACTTTATGGTCATTGCACCTAAAAGGTAAAATGAAATTACATTTTCGTCACAGACCTATTCAAGTGCAGACATACATTTTATAGGGTGACTAAAAATTAACGCAAATGGGTCGCCTTTTTCCACCTCGTAATAGGTAGGAAAAAAAAAGTCAATCCCAGACAAGGCTCCTATGTGGGGTTGGGCCTCAGTCTGGGGACTGGAAAAATAACTTGTTACCCACATTAATGACATATACTGTACATGTTATGACATACAACTTGACACCCACTGTGACTGTGTATATTTCATAGTGTACATTTTCAAAAGATAAACTCTAATCATTTTGGAGAGGGTGACAAGTATATTGTGGTTTAATTTGCAACCTGGAAACGCCTTCACAAAAAACATCCTGCAGACAGACTCAAAACATTTGTTATAAAAGTGACTATGTAGCAAAATGTACATTACATTTACATCAAAGCATAGCCAGAAGATATATCACCTGGATCGGTTGTTCTCAAAATTTTCACCGAATACCATATTAGAAAATACTTGACTCTGTGAGTATCACCATAATGACCAACATTAAAATACAGTAAAATAGTAGGCATAAATATTCATTAAAAACAAAGCATGGGTTTTATTTAACAAGTATATTCAATATTAATGGCCACTGCAACTTTACACTCAGTTTTAATAGTACCACTGTGTTTGCATATAGGAACATAAATCAAAGGTACTTTAATTAAGTAATGATTTGGCGCACCACTTGACGTAGCTAACGTACCATTGGTGGTTCACATACCAGAGTTTCAGAATCACTGATTTAAACCCAAAGGAAGTATTTTAAATGTATATTACAATCTTCATAGGTCTCCTATAAGTGATGAACACAGTGAAACCTTGAAAACAATTGGAGAATGTATAAATCTCTTTGTAACAGAATTCTAGTAAAAAAAGAAAAATAAATAAAACAAAAAAACAAAAAATAAATAAATTTAAAAAAAAAAAAATATATATATATATATATATATATATATATGTATATATATATATATACATATATTAGGGCTCCAAATCTTTGGGTGTCCCACGATACGATTCAATATCAATTCTTGGGGTCGCGATTTGATTAGAAATCGATTTTTTCGATTCAACACTATTTTAATGTCAATTTGTTTTAACTATTAAACAAACCAAAAATATGACTTATTTATCTTTGTGAAAATATTGGACACAGTGTGTTGTCAAGCTTATGAGATGTGATGCAAGTGTAAGCCGCTGTGACACTATTATTATTTTTTTATTATTTTTATAAATGTCTAATGATAATGTCAATGAGGGAGTTTTAATCACTGCTATGCTGAAATTATAACTAATATTGATACTGTTGTTGATAATATTCATTTTGTTTCACTACTTTCGGTTTGTTCTGTGTCGTGTTTGTGTCTTCTCTCAATTGCTCTGTTTATTGCAGTTTTGAGTGTTGCTGGGTCAGGTTTGGTCTTGAAATTGGATTGCATCTTTATGGTATTGTTGTGTATTGTTTTGTTGGATTGATAAAAACAAAAAAAATAAAAAATTTGCAAAAAAAAAAAAATCGATTTTTTTCGATTCGTATTCGAATCGATTTTTCCCCACACCCCTTTTACATATATATATATATATATATATATATATATATGACTAGCAAGACAACATGTATGAAGAAAATATCACAGTTTGAATCACCATTATGCGGGTCGTCTTATATGTATATGTGTAGTATACAGTGGAGCAGTTGACATAAGAGGTTGTCAGCATAACTGAAATTGAAACCAGCCAATCCTTGAACATTACTTCTGATGTCAATTATTTTTAACCAACATCGGTTTACCTTTCCTTCCATTTGTTAATATTATTGGGTTCTCTTTACATCTGATGCTGAAATAATTTATTTGGACAGTGGAAGCTTGATTTACGAACCCCTCAATATACAAACCCCTTGGTTTACAAACCAAAGTTCGACTAAAAATGGGCTTTGATGTACAAACCTTGTCCCAGTGTACGGACGTTTCATTTATTTGTGCAGCCATTTTGTGCCAGGCTGCATATGCAATGTGGGCAAGCTTATCGATCTCTGGTGCTCATTCAGTCAGCAGAGCATTGCTATTACTAGCTACTGGGTTAATTGATAATTTGTGCGCTTTTACGTACTTTTTAGGCTTTTTACAGTTTTTTGCTTTTTTTTCTAGTTTTGCTAACACTACAGTATATGACAGAAAGCAATGGACAAGCGATGTGTGGGTTAAGACATTTAGGAAGTATCCAGGTTTGTTCACAATCACATGTTATAGGATAGGATTGAGTTTATTTATTCCACATTGGGGAATTTATGTGGTTATAGTGCATATACAACAAATAAGGTCAAAACACATGTACCCAAAGGGCCCGAACCAAAACGCAAACTACACATGAAAGCAAGAGGAAAACCTCAAGAACGCAAAAAGAGGACACACTAAAGAGCAGAACTCCTGCAACCAGCAGCCACGACAGCGACGACGTCCTGGAGAAAAAACGAGATATTACTAGTTTTGTTGCTGCTTAACAATAATGAGAAAACTTACAATATGTCCCCATAAACAGACCACATTTTTCTTGAAATGGCCCATTTTGTCACGGCGCGGCCTCGAGCCCGCAATTCTCCTGGAGCAAGTTTTTCCAGCACTCATGTTGGCAGCATGCCAGGACACGCCCCCACACGTGCCAGTTACCTCACTTCACGCCCACGCAAAGACAAAGCTGCAGACTGTCAGCAAAAGGCACACCTGGTGAAATTCAGGATTGCAGCATGAAAGCCATTGGACGATTGTAGCCTGCGCTGGAACGTCGTTAACTCTTCGCATACCCTCCCTGTGCTGTGTGCTCAGGTTTGGACTGCTTTTCCCGATCCATCACGTACCTACAACATCATCTAGTATTATTCACATGGTTAAAATCACACATAGTCCCGCCAAAAAACACATAGAGTAGCATACACCTCCCGCACACTCATCAAATAACCCGGTAACCTGAGCTTCTTCGTGGCGTCGTCTTCTTCCACCCCTCGTGTACATAACACATTTGGCTCTAAAATGGTATGTCGACCAAACAGGTCAACCATGTGTTATGATGTCAATTCAGCAGACACTTTTTAGTAAAAAAAAAAAAAAAAAGTCGGTTGACAGATGGTTTTGTAAAAGTGGTTGTTTTGTAGAAATATGTTTTACTGTATAATTACAAAGTGAAGAGAACTCACAAGTATATATACGTTCATCATAGGAAGCCATATAAATCTTACCCATATGTCATAATTGCAGTCAAGCATTTGTTTAGCTCCTTAAACATACTGTACATGTTTGACATTGGTCTACGACAATTTTTATGATGACCTTAGCTCTCTCTCTGAAGCCTCATTAAATTTTTAATTATACCATTCTAACAATGCCAAGATTGTATTCAGCACAAGCTCAGCATTAAAATTATTTTACTGCCTTTTATTATGACAGTGGAATAGGTCCTCGTCATTACCACACACCTCTCATAAATGTTGTATATGTTCCCTTCATTTGACAACACCAGAGCAAATGACCACTGCTGGGCCAATACAGCTGACATTTTTGTCTTGGAGTAATGCCCAACGCTCATTAGCAGCTTCGGTTACAACAGTATGGATTAGCTTTTAGAATAAATAATGATAATAAAAAATGAATACTTACTGTCCGAGGTCAGTGGTGACAGGCCAAACGTCTGATGATGCCCAATACGCACACACACATGCCATAGAATGCATTAGAATAGGGGTCGGGAACCTTTTTGGCTGAGAGAACCAAGAATCCAAATATTTTAAAATGTATTTCCGTAAGATCTATATAATATTTTTTTCAACACTAAACACAACTAAACGCAGGCATTTTTAAGGAAGACCAACATTTCTAAAGTATGATAGGTCTCTTATTATTTGTAATAACATTTTTATCCGGAAGCTAACTGTGGAGGGGGCGTGGCCTGCGGGTCTGCAGCGAAGAGGGGTGTGCCAGGACTGGCCTCGAAATCAGCGACAGGTGCGTTGATGGCCCACCTGGGCCTTGTTATCTAATCACCTGTCGCTCTCTTACAAGCAGCAGCCAGGAGGAGAGACAGGCTTGGGGCTGGAGCCAGAGTGCGAGCGAGAACGAAAGAGAAAAAGACAATTGCTGGAAAGCAACTGAGAGACTTATTGAAAAATAAAAAATATTGTAACCCTGAAACAGGCTCTCATGTCGGTGCTTGGTGGTCTGAAGAACCCCCAGGAGGGCAAGCCCTAAACTAACCAATCATAAATAAATCACTTCTTACCCTTAATGCAACTTCTTCAACAAGTACGGTAGAAAAAAAGGATGGATGGATTCAAATGCATGAGCATGTTTTGTGTTTTGAACGTTATTTTTAACACTTTGATTACAAGTGGAATTATTCATTACTTATTGTGTTAAGCAGTGTCAGCTCAGATTTATCAGAGAGCCAGGTGCAGTCATCAAAAGACCCACATCTGGCTCGCGAGCCATAGGTTCCCTACCCTTGCATTAGAAATATGTCATTTCGTACACAAAATCACTCCGAAAGCCAACTGAAAGCAAAACCATGTCAAAAAGCGAAGCCAAATGCTTTTGACTTTTTTGCCTGATACTGGGGCCTTGGTGTGTCCTTCTCATAGTTACACACATACGTACGGAGATAATGGGGTCTAATTTAGGTCGTCATATCTGTACAGTCCTCCAGAGGACAAGACCTCATCAGGAATATATTGGTGACCTACATACTAGGAGCATACACAGACACCCACCAGCACATGCTCTACACTGTACAGGGCACACATAATGTAGACAGTGTTCTCAGCCATCTGCATGATGTCTACATAAAGATACGGGCACACTCATTATGCAAGTAAAAGCCTAAAAAAAAAAACACATACACAGACATCATCATATGTTTTCTACAACCACCCACTCAGCAAATGGTACACAAACATGCAGTAACAGATGTACCTCCATATGCATATTGAGAATATTCTGAAAGTTAGTAAAGCTGAAAATTATTCATACGGGCCAAAGCCTCAGTGAGAATGAATTTTGGTGAATCCAATAATGAAATAAAAAATTGTATCGCTGTTATCATACAAACATGTTGTTATTGTATTATACTCTGCATAGTTGTGATGTATAAAAGTCAAAAGGGTCATATTTTGCTGTTGTGCTTAAAATTTTAATTCAAACAAAAATAAATTATGCCTTCTAAACGGGCCGTTGAAGATTTGCTGTGATTTGTTACATTGGTTATTTTGTTAGGAAAGCAGACATCTCCATAGATCAGACTCACCTTCGTGAGTCAGTCTATTTCTGGTAGTGGTGTATGTATCCATCCATCCATCCATGCATCATCTTCCACTTATCCGAGGTCGGGTCGCAGGGGCAGCAGCCTAAGCAGGGAAGCCCAGACTTCCCTCTCCCCAGCCACTTTGTCTAGCTCTTCCCGGGGGATCCCGAGGCGTTCCCAGGCCAGCCGGGAGACATAGTCTTCCCAACGTGTCCTAGGTCTTCCCTGTGGCCTCCTACCGGTTGAACGTGCCCGAAACACCTTCCTAGGGAGGCGTTCGTGTGGCATCCTGACCAGATGCCCGAGCCACCTCATCTGGCTCCTCTCGATGTGGAAGAGCAGCGGCTTTACTTTGAGCTCCTCCCGGATGGCAGAGCTTCTCACCCTATCTCTAAGGGAGAGCCCCGCCACCCAGGGGAGGAAACTCATTTCGGCCGCTTGTACCCGTGATCTTATCCTTTCGGTCATGACCCAAAGCTCATGACCATAGATGAGGATGGGAACGTAGATCGACCGGTAAATTGAGAGCTTTGCCTTCCGGCTCACCTCCTTCTTCACCACAACGGATCGATACAACGTCCGCATTACTGAAGAAGCCGCACCGATCCGCCTGTCGATCTCACGATCCACTCCTCTCCCACTCGTGAACAAGACTCCTTGGTACTTGAACTCCTCCACTTGGGGCAGGGTCTCATCCCCAACCCGGAGATCGCACTCCACCCTTTTCCGGGCGAGAACCATAGACCCGGACTTGGAGGTGCTGATTCTCATTCCGGTTGCTTCACACTCGGCTGCGAACCGATCCAGTGAGAGCTGAAGATCCCGGCCAGATAAAGCCATCAGGACCACATCATCTGCAAAAAGCAGAGACCTAATCCCGCGGCCACCAAACCGGAACCCCTCAACGCCTTGACTGAGCCTAGAAATTCTGTCCATAAAAGTTATGAACAGAATCGGTGACGAAGGACAGCCTTGTCAGAGTCCAACCCTCACTGGAAACGCCTTGACTGCGCCTAGAAATTATGTCCATAAAAGTTATGGTGTATGTAGTTTCAACAAAAATATGTCCACAGTGCGACCCGATCTGACCTGAAATGCTCTGTTGTTATTGGTTGTATCAACCAGCACAGGTCACTGCAACTAACTATCCATTGTGTTAAATGATTTTGTTAAGTCCATCAATGCTGCGGCTCGACCCTGTTTACAATCAATTGCATTGTTAATTTTCTGCATTATATCGATCGAGGCCGTTTTATGTTAAAACATTAGCTCTGAATCCACATTGACTGCCTGCAAATATTCCACTTTTATTTATGAAGTAATGGTCTGTGATATATTTTTCCCATGATTCTCAAAAACTGTTTAGATACGGATATAGGTTTATAGTGTATTACCTGGTGTTAATCTCCAGTCAAATATATACAATGTACAGCTAGGAATGCACCAGTATGTAATGATACATTTCTGATGTACGTTACAAGTTCTGAGCTCTTTTGAATTTTTAATGACTTTTTTTACTGTTTCTGTATCAATTTTGTTACAGTCATAGGTTGATTTACATACAACATTGGTTATTTCCTCTTCTGTCACGTCAATGAAGGATTTGTGGCTGTGGTATCATATTCAAATCTCTGGAATCATTATTTTCCAGATTTGGTAAAAAATGTAAGAAGTTGTTATTGACTTTTGACATAACCAGGATGTACAGTACCTTGATTCTCAACCAAAGTGAACTGGAATAGGCTCCAGTTTACCCGTAAACCTCAGCAAAACAAAATGTAAAAACAAAATATTTGTATGTTATGCTATTTTTTTTTCTTTTCTCAGAAAAACAATGTGTTATTTATCACAACTTTACTGTTTTGACTTTATACAAAATAATTTAGATGTATTAATATGCAATTATCACAATGATGCATATTATGAATATTTTTCAAAATATACAAACAATGAAATGTTTTCATGTTTTAAACAAAAACAATGAAATAATTAACTTTAACCGGATTACGATTTTTTCCCAATTTATTTTGGCAAACTCAGAATGTTTTACCATAAGAATAGCTGTTTAGTTCTATTAGGTTGATCAATATGTAATTACCTTATGATAATGTTTTAAGTAAATCCAGTAGCAACAACAGAAGTTAGCAGCCAATTATAGTTTCATAGTCATCTTCAGCAGTTGTTCTCAAATGGGGGTACACGCGCGTACCCCTGGGGGTACTTGAAGGTATGCCAAGGGGTACGTGAGATTTTTTTTAAATATTCTAAAAATAGCAACAATTCAAAAATCCTTTAGAAATATATTTATTGAATAATACTTCAACAAATATGAATGTAAGTTCATAAACTGTGAAAAGAAATGCAACAATGCAATATTCAGTGTTGAAGGATAGATTTTTTGTGGATGTGTTCCATAAATATTGATGTTAAAAATTTCTTTTTTTGTGAAGAAATGTTTAGAATTATGTTCATGAATACAGATGAATCTTTATTACAATCCACAAAGAGGGCACTTTAAGTTGATGATTACTTTTATGTGTAGAAATCTTTATTTAAAATTGAATCACTTGTTTATTTTTCAACAAGTTTTTAGTTATTTTGATATCTTTGTTTCCAAATAGTTGAAGAAAGACCACTACAAATGAGCAATATGTTGCACTGTTATACAATTTAATAAATCAGAGAATGATGACACAGTGCTGTATTTTACTTCTTTATCTCTTTTTTTCAACCAAAAATGCTTTGCTCTGATTAGGGGATACTTGAATTTAAAAAATGATCACAGGGGATACATCACTGAAAAAAGGTTGAAAACCACTGATCTACAAGACTGGTCTTTTCAAATTTTAAAGATAAAAAAACTGTTAAGAGCAACGCTAATAAACCTTATGAAATGTTTCATTTCTGTTGGGCTGCTTGTTGTCTGTTAGTGGTTTCACCTGGTCTGGTTAGCCTGGCTCATCTTGTTCTCTCCCTAATAGTGTTCTGTCCATGCGGCTGTGTCTCATCTTGTTGTTAGTAGTTCACTTATTTTAAATTCTATTTAGAATTGTATTCTCAGTCAAAAAAATGTTTCATTGACTAAGATGGCAGGTGTTTTCTGCCCAAGATTTGCTGGCAAATTCAAAAATACTTTGTTTACACAACAGTGCATGCTTTTCATCAATAAAAGTGCCATAGACGTGTGACATTGTTTATTTCTTTGATTGTCAGCATCATTCAATAAAACTCCGGTACAGCTGTTATTGGCCAGGACTCTGAATGGTTTTGGCAGATTGATTGCATGATTTGAAGGCTATGATTTGCCGGTTGAAAATCTACAGTTGACATCCTTAATTGGAGGGGGCATTTGGTTTCAGAAGACTTTACTGTATCAGCAGCTTGACAAACGCCGTTTTATTAAGGACATCATGTAGAATATAGCATGTAATTCTGTATGTCAAGAAAAAAAAAAAAATCTCTAGATATACGATGCGAACAGACTTGCCCGCAGGACTCTGTCATAAATTATGAAAGCGATAGTACAGAATTATCCTGTCTTTTCTAAAAGTTCGGTCCAATGTCACAAATCATATGCTGTGTAAATGAAGCTTCCCTGAAAATAAGTACTTTATACTGACAACATACCTTAAGTCCCATATGGTTTAAAATCCCCCTGGGAAAGGATGTTCCAAAAAAGTGTTTTTTTGGCTGGTTTTATGGAAATTGTATGTCAGGATTGCGTTAAGACTTTCAGGATTCCATGTCATCAGCATTCACTGTTTTCAGCATCATTACAGGAAGGCAGCATTAAAGGGGAACATTATCACAATTTCAAAAGGGTTAAAAACAATAAAAATCAGTTCCCAGTGGCTTGTTTTATTTTTCGAAGTTTTTTTCAAAATTTTACACCTCCTGGAATATCCCTAAAAAAAGCTTTAAAGTTCTTGATTTTCGCTATTTGCGATGCGACTGTCCATTTCCCTGTGACGTCATACAGGGCGGCCAATACAAACAACATGGCGGTTACCACAACAAGATATAGCGACATTAGCTCGGATTCAGACTCGGATTTCAGCCGCTTAAGCGATTCAACAGATTACGCATTTATTGAAACAGATAGTCGGAGTATGGAGGCAGATAGCGAAAACGAAATTGAAGAAGAAATTGAAGCTATTGAGCGAATAGCTATTGACGCTATTCGGCCATAGCATGGGTGTACCTAATGAAGTGGCCCATAGCATGGCTGCCTTATTAGCATCGCCGGTAAAATATGCAGACCAAACGATCAGGACTTTCGCATCTTGTGACACTGGACCAACTTAAATCCGTCGATTGGTAAGTGTTTGTTTCGCATTAAATGTGGGTATCTAGTTTCAAATGTACATACAGCTAGCATGTTAGCATCAATTAGCATAGCATGTTAGCATCGATTAGCTGGCAGTCATGCCGTGACCAAATATGTCTGATTAGCACATAAGTCAACAACATCAACAAAACTCACCTTTGTGATTTCGTTGACTTAATCTTTGCAAATGCATCTGCAGGATATCCATACATCTCTGTGCCATGTCTGTCTTAGCATCGCCGGTAAAATGTGCAGACACTCTGGCAAATTCAATGGGGGTCTGGCGGCAGATTTCTTGCCAGTGGTGCAACTTGAATCCCTCCCTGTTAGTGTTGTTACACCCTCCGACAACACACACCGACGAGGCATGATGTCTCCAAGGTTCCAAAAAATAGTCGAAAAAACGGAAAATAACAGAGCTGAGACCCGGTGTTTGTAATGTTTTGAAAATGACAATGGCGGGTGTATTACCTCGGTGACGTCACGTTCTGATGACATCGCTAAAAGACCGATAAACAGAAAGGCGTTTTATTTGCCAAAATTCACCCATTTAGAGTTCGGAAATCGGTTAAAAAATACATGGTCTTTTTTCTGCAACATCAAGGTATATATTGACGCTTGCATAGGTTTGGTTATAATGTTCCCCTTTAACATTTATATACGAATAAACGGAATGTAGGTGTAAAAAAATACAAACGTGTTATATATATATATATAATAAATACAGTTTATTGCATATTGTTGCTGGCCATTTAAACCATTTTTTTCTGAACAATAACAGTACACAGGATGTTTTTTTTTTTTTTTTAATACAGTTTTTAGCTATTAATAATGTCGCAAAAGATGACTTGGTGTTGTCCCACATAGTGTAACAGTAAGTACTGCAGTTGTGGTATTGTTCCTTCCTGCACCGTGGATGTCTCAGGTAGAAAATGGAAGGGTTGAGCCATAATGTGTCAGCTTAGTAAACATCCTCCAAAGATCTGGTGCGTTTCTGCGGAGAAAGGATACAGCAAGGTGAAGAAAATCAATGTTGTTCCTCTATTTCATAAGGTAAAAGAACAGCAGTATCAACTGTATCTATTGTGTTATTATAAGAGTTGTGTTGGCACTAGACAGAGCTCCAGTCATCATTGTCAGTTTTACAGTTTTCTTAGACGGTTGTTGACAGACAAAAGAGTGTTTGATTCAAAAGCACATTGTATGACAGATTACCTAAGGCTGGAGACAGCGAGGTAGACTACAAAAAAAAATGTTATCCTGTATATTTGTTTTATATAATTAGCCTTTTAACCTATAATCTCTCCTTCAACCATCATTTTAATGATTTTGTAACTGAACTTTTTTGTACACCCAAGATCCTAGAATAATGTTAATCATTAAATACTCCTTAAATATAACAGGGTCATGATGTTTTTAGTTGAAAATTAGTCAAAATTCCCCTATGTAGAACTGAATTTGAGTATTTTCCAGCAAGATGAGCATGTGACAGCTCCATGCATAAAATGTCTCCATACAGAAAATGTCATAGTCTGCGTGATACAAAACTCATAAAGTTTTGCACTGAAAGATGAAATAAAGTGTCCAACTTCTAACTAAAACATATAACATTTTATGAATTATGTAGTCCTAAGAAGTTAACATTTTACTACAAAAATGTTGTTGTTTTTTTCAAAATAGCCTCAAAATATGTAAGTTAAAATAAATACTGTTTCATGACTAAATCACATGAAAAAATGCTACTATACTGGTCAGTCTTGTCAAACCTTATTTGCCTCGTTATATGCTAAACACATTGAAAAAATGGTCATTGCCTCAATGGATTAAAAAAAGTTTCATCAAAACACAGCCAAAACTCTTTTGAGTTATCTGTTGCAGAACTAAGCAAACAGATCAAACCCTTTTGTCACTCAACCACTCTTTTTGTCTTTGTAGGGAGGAGGCGGGGTGCAAGCAGACACACACTAAGAATGTTAAGGACAGTACAGTATAAATAAGTAATTAACACATCTGTTAATTAACACATCAGATAAGGAACACCTGTTCCTTATCTTATTTTTGTCATTTCCGGAAAATCTGCCCATAACTTTTTGATTTACTCACCAGACATACCATTGCAATCACATAACCTCCTGATGTACTTATATACAGTATAAATATATATATATATATATATATATATTTTTTTTAATTTATTTATTTATTTTTTAATTACTGTAAAAATATAACTTAGAGTCAGAGCCACTGAAATTGGTATAACGAGGAAGAAAGACAATACCTGGATCAAAATACACATACAGTATGCATTGTAAACAATGTACATGTTGGATAAAACAAAAACCTCCAAAAGTGAGACCACAAAGCTTTCAAGTTATTGTCGACTACATGACCCTCACAACAAATTTAGTTTGCTGAGGTTATTCCCTGAGTTTCACAGGACAGACGCTCATTTTGTGTCCTGATGCCTTCAGGCAAAACTGACAGAAAATAACTCATCCCTGCACCTGCACTGAGCCGCCTACTGAACAAACTTGTCTTGAGATCTATTTAATCAATTGCCAACAAACGACAACATTTACGAACAACTGACAATGTCTCATCTCTTTCCTTTATTGAGTCAAAACTGGAGCCGACATTAACTTTATTGTGAAATAATTTTAACCCAATACCAATATTTTGGTACCGGTATGGTACCAAAATGTATTGTGATACTTTTCGGTACTTTTTGATACTTTTCTATATAAAAGGGGACCACAAAAAATTGCACTGTTGGCTTTATTAATTTTTTTAAATCTTACGGTACATAAAACATATGTTTCTTATTGCAAGTTTGTCTTTGAATAAAATAGTGAACATACAAGACAACTTGTATTTTAGTAGAAAGTAAGCAAACAAAGGCTCCTAATTTAGTTGCTGACATATGCAGTAACATGTGTCATTTTCCATTCAATTATTTTGTCAAAATTATCAAGGACAAGCAGTAAAAAATGAATTATTAAACTTCTTGTTCATTTATTGGTAATGTCTGCTAATGTTCTGTTTTAACATGTTCTATCTACACTTCTGTTAAAATGTAATAATCAATTATTCTTCTCCTGTTTAATACTTTACATTAGTTTTGGATGATACCACACATTTGGGTATCAATCTGATACCAAGTTGTTACAGGATCATGCATTGGTCATATTCAAAGTCCTCAAATGGCCAGGGTCGTGTTTACTAAGTTTATAAACATAACATGAATTCATAAAAAACAAAGGAAGATTTTGTGATACCAAAAATTATTGATGTATTCATAGTAGTATCGACTAGATACGCTCCTGTATTTGGTATCATTGCACTGGATGTCAGGTGTAGATCCACCCATGGCGTTTGCATTCAGGAACGGCGTCATTAGCGGTAACGCCGGTTAGCTACGGTGTGTAGTGAAGTATGTTTAGCTATTCCTCGTCCTGCAGGGTTGATACTTGTAAGAAATGTACTTTATTTGTTGCCATGGAGGTGAGGATTAGTGATTTGGAAGTAGCTAAAACACTGCACACTGCGGATGGACTTTAGCCGCTAGCTAGCTAGCCATGTCTTAAAGCACCTCTTCCTGGGTGTCTTTCAGTGTTATAGCTTCACCTTTATCTTTAATTTCTTTTAGCCAAAATGTGTCTGTACTCCCTTTCTGTCTACACACTGTGTCTGTT
The DNA here is from genome assembly GCF_033978795.1 of Nerophis ophidion. Lineage (NCBI taxonomy): Eukaryota > Metazoa > Chordata > Actinopteri > Syngnathiformes > Syngnathidae > Nerophis > Nerophis ophidion. The sequence goes on along the minus strand of NC_084621.1, from coordinate 48,134,814 downwards.
CGTAAGTACTCCAAGATTGTGCACTGCGGAACATGCTCCTCTGCTGGTAAATCAGCAATTTCACAACGTGACTACGCGGGTGATCGGTACTCTTAAGAGGCGGTATAGTACCAAATATTATAAATTTGTATCGCAGTACTATACTATACAAACCCCGTTTCCATATGAGTTGGGAAATTGTGTTGGATGTAAATATAAACGGAATCCAATGATTTGCAAATCCTTTTCAACCCATATTCAATGTGATGCACTACAAAGACAAGATATTTGATATTCAAACTTATAAACTTTATTATTTTTTATTGCAAATAACAATTAACTTAGAATTTCATGGCTACAACACGTGCCAAAGTAGTTGGGAAAGGGCATGTTCACAACTGTGTTACATCATATTTTCTTTTAAAAACACTCAATAAAGGTTTGGGAATTGAGGAAACTAATTGTTGAAGCTTTGAAAGTGGAATCCTTTACCATTCTTGCTTGATGACAGCTAAAGTTGTTTAACAGTCCGGGGTCTTGTTGTCGTATTTTACGCTTCATAATGGGCCACACATTTTAGATGGGAGACATGTTTGGACTGCAGGCGGGCCAGGAAAGTACCCGCACTCTTTTACTACGAAGCCACGCTGTTGTAACACATGGTTTGGCACTGTTTTGCTGAAATAAGCAGGGGCATCCATGATAACGTTGCATGGATGACAACATATGTTGCTCCAAAACCTGTATGGAAGGTCACCACCAGGAGTGGGGCCTGCGGCTTAATTTGACTCAACACGGGGAACCAGATGTAGCGACCAACTGTAGTTACTGACAGTGGTTTTATGAAGTGTCTCTGAGCCCATGTGGTGATATCATTTACACACTGATGTCGGTTTTTCATGCAGTACCACCTGAGGTATCAAAAGTCTGTAATATAATCGCTTTTGTGCAGTGATTTCCCCAGATTCTCTGAACCTTTTGATGATTTTACGAACCGTAGATGGTAAAATCCCTAAATTCCTTGCAATTGCTTGTTGAGAAACGTTCTAAGACTGTTTGACAATTTGCTTACAAATTGGTGACCCTCATCCCATCCTTGTTTGTGAATTACTTAGCATTTCATGAAAGCTGCTCTTATACCCAATCATGGCACCCACCTGTTCCCAATTAGCCTGCACAACTGTGGGATGTTCCAAATAAGTGTTTGATAAGCATTCCTCAACTTTATCAGTATTTATTGCCACCTTTCCTAACTTCTTTGTCACATGTTGCTGGCATCAAATTCTAAAGTTAATGATTATTTGCAAAAAAATCCCAACTCATATGTAAACAGTTTGTACTAGTGTGAGTGTGTGTGAATTATATTTGTATAGCGCTTTTCTCTCGTGACTCAAAGCAGTTTTACATTGTGAAACCCAATATCTAAGTAACATTTTAAACCTGTGTGGATGGCACTGGGAGCAGGTGGGTAAAGTGTGACACAACGGCAGTGACCAGGATGTCAGAAGTGGGGATCGAACCTAGAACCCTAAAGTTGTTGGCACGGCCACTCTACCAACCGAGTTATACCGCCCTATACTACTCAGTGGCCTAGTGGTTAGAGTGTCAGCCCTGAAATCGGTATGTCGTGAGTTCAAACCTCGGCCGAATCATACCAAAGACTATAAAAATGGGACCCATCACTTCCCTGCTTGGCACTCAGCATCAAGGGTTGGAATTGGGTGATAAATCACCAAAATGATTCTTGGGCGTGGCCACCGCTGCTGCTCACTGCTCCCCTCACCTCCCAGGGGGTGAACAAGGGGATGTAGAGGACAAATTTCAGCACACCTAGTGTCTGTGACAATTATTGGTACTTTAACTTTAACTTAACTTAATAAGCCTAAAAACGATTGTAACCTGCCTGGTTCAGTTTTTGCTTTTTCTATTCCACCCAAGACTCAGAACCTGGGTCACGGGCATGAGAGACGAGCATGCTAGCTACTGATCTATCAACCTGATAACCTGAGTGAGGTTTATCAACACACACATGGCTTAGCCACACTCTGCCCTAAACTCACCCCCTTAAAACTCACTCTCATTCAAGGCACAGCACCTCTGTAACCCGCCTAGTTCAGTTACTTCTTTTTTCTGTTCTGCCCAGGACTCAGACCTGGGTCTTCCGGCATGAGAGACAAGAGCGCTAGCTACCGAGCTATCAAACCGGTGTACCAACGTACCCGTAGCTTTACGTTACACTATCACAGCTAAAATGACAAAAAAAAAAAACCCATGTCACTGAATATCTTCTTTGAAAAAAGGGTAAACCAAGGTCAGTGACTATGTAGGAAAGGCACAAAAGAGAGCACAGTCGAGGCAACTTTTTTTTTCTCCGTTATACGTTCCAGTATTGTAAAAAAGAGCTGAACCACTCTTATGTAAACCAGAATGAAACATTCATGCGCAAGCCATTGTATCACACTCAACCCACTGGGATGGTACATGAATGATCCATATGGTGGTTTTGCTACTCTGAAAGTCATCTATAGCAAATGGAACAGTTTTGACAGGTCCAAGAGACTCTGCGCTGTGACGTGTGAGTGGGCAGAAAACGTGATATTTTGGTCTGAACTTACCGATGTCATGTCTCCAGAGCAACTACGGTTGGGACAAGAGTGGGGGGCTGATCAACCAAAAACGAGGCTGGCATCCTGCACAGAATGCATTCCTGAGACCCTTCACAACAAAGTGCTTGACCCCAAACCTTTGCCCTCAGCTGAACCCAAGACCGGTTTGAACCTTAACCTCGCATTCACAATTATCTCTACCAAACAGACTCAAAGTGTGAGCAGAAATACTGTCATCTGGATATCTAAGTGTGTATGTGCCTAACAGCACCAACCCCGACATCACAAACAAAGAAGGACTTAACAAAGCTTCAGCCTTTCACTCTCTTACTTTTTGCAGTTTCTTGGTCCAATGATTAGTTACTCTTCTCCCCCTTTCCTGCCTTTCGGTCCCTCTTTATCCATTAGAGTCTGTCTATTTCTTAACCTTTGTGTCTCCTACTATAAATCCATTAAAAAAGTTGTATCATGATTTCAAAATAAGGCTGATGCACTACGCTTTCTACAAATTCTTTGTTGATTTTGTTCAACTTTGAATCCGATGACAGGACAAAGCAACTAACAAAGTCCTTGAAATATCTCAAACACGCAGCATTGAGGCCCCTACAGTACTAAAATGGCTTAATCATCTGCATAAATGACATTGAGATCCTAAAGTACCGTAATTTCTAGTCTATAAGCAGCTACTTTGAAACCTCTGCTTTATACAATGCTAATGTATGGATGTTCCCAGGTTAACAAGCTTCATATGTCGTGATTAAATGTAGCCATGTCACACATCAGACCAAAGAAATTGTTCACATTAAATCAAACACACTCACACTATCATTTAGCCAACTATTTAGCACATTATGGACTCACCCTCATCAAGGACGAGACAAGTCACACAATGCAGCCCCAAAGCCGGTGATAATTGACCTGGCCATCGACTAAGATACAGAAAGGAAACCACTAACAGGTCATGAAAGGCCAGAAGAAAACGGCTTTAGCATTTTGTTAAATTTGTGAATGAACACAAGCACCTGTGTAAAAATTCCATGTTTCAATGTATACACCCTCAGTTTAATGACTTGTGTGGCCAATATATGTACAAAAACATACATTTATCCAAGCATTAGCTGAGCGGAGCATATAGTTAGGTACGCTTTATAGCCTGCAAATTAGAGTAGATCTTTTATTGTGAGCTATTGCAAAGCGGCCAATGACAAGATTGTAAAGCAAAGCCTAAGGTGATCAACATCACATTTCCATTATTATTGACACTATTTTGCAATTGTGACTCCTTTAGCAAAGTGTGACAGCTGAAATGTGTATTGAATTATTGCTAAACTCTCAGAAGCCACTGTATAGTAGCTACCATTACAATTAGCGACACAAAAATAGGTCCTCTGGCATCTTGTGTTTTCAAATCTACATTCTAAACTACTGAATTGTGTTATAAAACTACAATTGGAGCTTGAGCTGGCCCTCACAAGAGACTGACTGTGGGGACAACACAGAAGCAAAGTGACAAACTACCATTTTTGGATTTAAGCAGTAAATTGTATGCCGTATACAACGTTGGCTGTATAAGAACTCTTTGCTAAACTTTTCGCGTTATAAGGGCCTGCAGTAAGTTCCAGTAAGACAAAAACAAGTCCAATCGTTGCAATAAAGATGATAAAAACAATCGATTTATCATGTGGGTTTTTTTTATATCCCCATCAAGACTCCAGGAGGAGTTTAGATATTTCAATCAATCAATGTTTATTTATATAGCCCTAAATCACCAGTGTCTCAAAGGGCTGCACAAACCATAACGACATCCTCGGTAGAGTCCACATAAGGGCAAGGAAAAGTCACCCCAGTGGGACGTCGATGACAGTGACAATGATGACTATGGGAAACCTTGGAGAGGACCGCATATGTGTCCTATTTTACGCTGTGGTCCCCCAGGGGACCGAATGCAATGGATGTCGAGCGGGTCTAACATGATATTGTGAAAGTCCAATCCATAGTGGATCTAACATAACCGTGAGAGTCCAGTCCAAAGTGGTAGATAACAGCCAGGTATAGTGGTAGCGGTGTGACAGACCTCATAGTAAGCACCGCAAACAATTTACATTTATTATTTAGGTTAGGACTAAGGTTAAGGTTTTCGTTGTACATTAGTGCGACCCCCCGCCTCTTTTAAGGGGACGGGCAATATGCGCATTCGTATAGTAAGGAGGAGATGTCTCATTTAGCGCAAAAAAGTCATCTGGTATAAGCTAGGTTTTGCTGAGACTGATGACGTTAAGATTGTTGTCTCTAATGACCTCAATAACTAATAACGTTTTGGGAGACAATGATCTTATGTTTAAAAAGCCCATATTATAGGTAGTGGGCTGTATTAAGGAGTTTTTGATCAAATATTCCGTAGTAGCAATATTAACAATGGTGCGTTTATTTTGCGTAGTGCACTTAAAATAATTACGACCATATTTAGGAATTGATATGACAGGGATTTTGCGATAAACTGAACGCATCATAATTTGTCCCCTCAGTAGACTGCATTGAATGAGAACCTCCTACCAGATAAACCACACTGTCGTGTGATCACGAGATGGTGGACTTGGTTGAGGTTTCCAGCCTCTATTGTGGTCACTTTGGTTTTTGGTGGAATTCCTCATTATCATTTTTCCAGCACTCCTCCAAAACCCGTGATCCCTTTCATTCCTCGTGTGAGTGTGTAATTTCCACTTCCTTCAATGGTTTGTTTGTGATATGAGCAACAACCAGAACTTCACTCAGCGCTTGGATTTTTTTCAGAATCCTAACTGTTTTGGACCTTTTCTTTTCTTTATGCTTGTGGAAATCTCTGAAAGATTACGAGGGGGCAAAAAAAAAAACGTCTCAAAAAAGTCAAGTGTGCTTTTAACGCACCCAAACCTTCTACATTGCATGCATGTAGAGTGTGCAATTATACACACATAGATCATAATGACACACACACACACACACACACACAGCCTCACCCTTCCTGGCCTGTTCCCTCAACCTCAAGCACCTGCATAGTGCCTCTTGATTCAATTAAAAACAGTCAAGTCTGGATGACATACTGTATATCCTTTTGAGATATGTGTGTCTGTGTGTGTGTGTTTGGAAAACTTCAAGACATACTTCTCCAGAGCGCTTCCTGCACTGTGTGGTAATAGATGGGTGACCTTTGACCTGCTAATACATTCTATGCCTGCCTCTGGGCTCCCTGTCTTTGTTATTCCCACCGTCTTAATTCCCCCTCTTCTATTTCCTGTCCATCTGTCCCTCTCTCAATCTCTCTTCCCTAATGAGACGGTGACTGTCCTCCCTGTAGGGAAAAAGGTCAACGCCCCTGACACACACACACACACACGCATAAACACACAGACATAGACTGCACACATGCATACACATGCAGACATGCACACATCACGCAGATAAAAGGACAAACCCCCATCTCGCACACACACACACACATGCACACACACGTCACAACATTAACAGTCACATGGAAACATGGAAACACACACACTGACCCAGAAATCCCATCTCTATTATGCAGAACATCAGTTCGCTGATGGTGGAGCTGATTATGCAGCAGCTACCCTCCGCTAGCCCACAACTCCCTGGTGGATATCTGCCTTTAAAACCCCAATCCCAAATGTCTTTTTAGCATATCAATAGAGAATGTTATATTCCTAAACAGTAGGATTTACACACATACAGCATTTTGTTTTTCCTACACAACTTGCTCATTCCGCCATGTCAAAGTATGAAGCAATATCAAACTTGACAAACTTAGACAAACATTTCGCACAAAAAGCATCCAAAAAAATATGTGAATGTCACATTAATGCTGTGGTGGATCTTCGTCATGATTTGTTACTCTGTGTACAGGCAAATTCAAATTGTTATTTTATTACAGGCCTACTGAAACCCACTACTACCCGCCGCGCAGTCTGATAGTTTATATATCAATGATGAAATATTAACATTGCAGCACATGCCAATATGGCCTTTTTAGTTTACTAAATTGCAATTTAAAATTTCCCGGGAGTTTCGTCTTGAAAACGTTGTGTAATGATGACGTGTACGCAAGACGTTACGGCTTTTTAGGAAGTATGAGCGCTGCGCACACACACAGCTAAAAGTCGTCTGCTTTAACCGCATAATTACACAGTATTTTGGAGATCTGTGTTGCTGAATCTTTTGCAATTTGTTCAATTAATATTGGAGAAGTCAATGTAGAAAGATGGAGTTGGGAAGCTTTAGCCTTTAGCCACACAAACACACAGTGATTCCTTGTTTAAAATTCCAGGAGGTGAAACTTTACTATGGATCAGAGCGCGGTCAAGCGAACATGAATCACGACGGAATGTCAACCAGCAGGTTTCAGTGAGAAAATTGTGGTTAAAAAGTTGCTTCTTACCGGAGAAAAGCTGAGCTTGTGCCGTCCATAGCTGCCGTCGACTCCCCTGAGACATTGGCGTCAAGACACCCATGGCGACACCCCTCCGACTATCAGGTACTGTTAAACTCACTAAAACACTAGCAACACAATAGAAAGATAAGGGATTTCCCAGAATTATCCCAGTAAATGTGTCTAAAAACATCGGAATCCGTCCCAATGCAATCGCGTTTTTTTTTTTTTCTAGTCCCTCGCTATCAATATCCTCAAACACTAAGCTTTCATCCTCGCTCAAATTAATGGGGAAATTGTCGTTTTCTTGGTCCGAAAAGCACTTTTTGTTGGAGGCTCCAATTAAAATCAATATAAATATGTGAGGAGCCATCAACATGTGACGTCATCGTCCGCGACTTCCGGTAGAGGCAGGGCATTTCTCTTAGAACCAAAAGTTGCAAACTTTATTGTGGATGTTCTCTACTAAATCCTTTCAGCAAAAATATGGCAATATCGCGAAATGATCAAGTATGACACATAGAATGGACCTGCTATCCCCGTTTGAATACGAAAATCTAATTTCAGTAGGCCTTGAAGTGTGCTGTTAGAAATACAAGTTTGGAAAATGTTGATAAACTCGCCAATTAATTTTTATAGGTGGAGACATCCTAACCTGTATTCTTTGCTAACTCTACAAACATCCCCAATTCCTCTTGTGATAGCCTGTAATGCATTATTTATTTTTTATTGGGACATTCATATATTTTTTACAATGAGCATTCAATCCAATCCAATCCATGTTATTTATATAGCACATTTAAACAGCTAAATTTTTCCAAAGTGCCACACAACAATATTAAAAACAATATTCAAATACTATCCTGAGCTCCACCAATGACTGAATAAAAACAAAAAAATAAAATAAATACTAATAAAAAATACATACAAAACCAAAACAAAAACAATATAAAATAAATATGTTTAAAAACGATTTTAAGGGTGAAATCAATTAAAACAGTAAATACAAACCAACATTTTAAAACACAGAGGGCAACAGAGAACCTCACAACTCACATAGTGTTAAAAGCCAGAGAATTCAGACATCTCTTCATCCATGCTCTCTCTTTACCACTCAAGTACACCCCTAAAATATCCAATTAGCCGGATAAACAGTACAGTTGACTCGGGGGCCGCATTGGGTTAAAAACATTTTTTATATATACATATATACTGTATACATGGGGCAGCACGGTGGATGAGGGGATAGGGCATGTGTCTCACAATACGAAGGTTCTGAGTAGTCCTGGGTTCAATCCTGGGCTCAGGATCCTTCTTTGTGGAGTTTGCATGTTCTCCCCGTGAATGCGTGGGTTCCCTCCGGGTACTCCGGCTTCCTCCCACTTCCAAAGACGTGCACCTGGGGATAGGTTGATTGGCAACACTAAATTGGCCCTAATGTGTGAATGTGAGTGTGAATGTTGTCTGTCTATCTGTGTTGGCCCTGTGACGAGGTGGCGACTTGTTCAGGGTTTACACTGCCTCCCGCCGGAATGCAGCTGAGATAGGCTCCAGCACCCCCCACGACCCTAAACGGGACAAGCGGTAGAACATGGATGGATGGGATGGACTGTATATGTATATGTAATATATACAAACCCCAAAACTAATGAAGTTGGCACATTGTGTAAATCGTAACTAAAACAAAATACAATGATTTGTAAATCCAGAGACGAGACACGAAGGGCCTGAGTAGTCCTGGGTTCAATCCCGGCCTCGAGATCTTTCTGTGTGGAGTTTGCATGTTCTCCCCGTGAAAGCGTGGGTTCCCTCCGGGTACTCCGGCTTCCTCCCACTTCTAAAGACATGCACCTGGGGATAGGTTGATTGGCAACACTAAATTGGCCCTAGTAAGTGAATGTGAGTGTGAATGTTGTCTGTCTATCTGTGTTGGCCCTGTGATGAGGTGGCGACTTGTCCAGGGTGTTCAATGCCTTCCGCCCGATTGTAGCTGAGATAGGCACCAGCGCCCCCCGCGACCCCAAAGAGAATAAGCGGTAGGAAATGGATGGATGGATGGAAGACAAGATACTTTACGTTCGAACTGGAAAACATTGTTATTTTTGCAAATATTTTCTCATTTGGAATGTTATGACTGCAAGATGTCTCAAAAAAGCTGGCATAAGTGGCAAAAAAGACTGACATAGTTGAGGAATGCTCATGAAACCCTTATTTGGAACAGGGGAACAGGCTAATTGTAAACAGGTGGGTGCCATGATTGGGTATAAAAGCAGCTTCCATTAAATGCTCAGTCATTCACAAACAAGGATGGGGTGAGGGTCACCACTTTGTAAGCAAATCGTCAAACAGTTTTAAAACAACATTTCTGAACAAGCTATTGCAAGGAATTTAAGGATTTTACCATCTACGGTCCGTAAAATCATCAAAAGGTTAAGAGAATTGGGAGAAATCACTGCACATAAGTGATGATATTACGGACCTTCGATCCCTCAGGCAACACTGCATCAAAAAGCGACATCAGTGTGTAAAGGATATCACCACATGGGCTCAGGAAAATTTCAGAAAACCGCTGTGAGTAAGTGCAAGTTAAAACTATTATGCAAAGCGAAAGCCGCTTATCAACCATACCCAGAAACGCTGCCGGCTTTGCTGGGCCCGAGTACACCTAAGATGGACTGATGCAAAGTATAAAAGTGTTCTGTGGTCTGACTAGTCCACATTTCAGATTGTTTTTGAAAACTACGGACGTCGAGTCCTCTGGAACAAAGAGGAAAGAACCATCCGGATTGTTATAGGCGCAGAGTTCAAAATCCAGTATATATGATGGTATGGGGTTGTATTAATGCCCGAGGCACACGTAACTTACACATCTGTGATGGCAAAGTGCATACAGGTTTTGGACGCCCCTGCTTATTTCAGTAAGACAATGCCAAGCCACATGTTACAACAGCGTGGCTTCATCGTAAAAGAGTGTGGGTACCAGTCTGGCCTGCCTGTGGTCCAGACCTGTCCCCCATTGAAAATGTGTGGCGCAATATGAAGCCTAAAATACCACAACAGAGACCCCGGACTGTTGAACAACTTAAGCTGCCCCGGACTGTTGAACAACTTAAGCTGCACATCAAGCAAGAATGGGAAAAAATTCCACCTGAAAAGCTTCAAAAATTGGTCTCCTCAGTTCCCAAAGGTTAACTTAGTGTTGTTAAAAGGAAAGGCAGTGGTAAAAATGCCGCTGTGCAAATGATTATTTATAAAAAAAAAAAGAAAAAGTTTCTCAGTTCGATCATCAATTGAATAGACTTGTCTTTGCAGTCTATTCAATTGAATATAAGTTGAAAAGCATTTGTAAATCATTGTATTATGTTTTTATTTACAAATAGTGTTTTGCTTTTTATGTGTATTTTTTGGTTGTATTGAGTTTATTTTAGGTTGAATCTATTTGCAATGCTATTATGGCCGTTTTTTTAAATAAATGATGGATATGACATTTTGGTCATATGTTGGACATTTAGTACGAAAAAATTTTGTTTTTTGGTTATCATGCATTTTAATTCCAATTCACATTAAATGAACATATTTGTTATGATGTACATTGAAACAAAATTTTGACAAACAAAACATTATAACCCGTTTTTCTTATATACATTTGTAATACATTGACCTCAATAATAAACAAAAGATTTATGTGCAATATAGACACTTTTCATTTTTCAGTGTGAAATAGTCTGTCAGGTCTTATGCTGTGTATATATTAGTGCTGATATTGTATTATGTATTGAGATCAATTTTAACTGATTATTTCTATGTTCTGTTGCTGCTACTATGTCTTAATTTCCCAACAAAGATGAATAAAGTTTTGTAAATCTGAAGAAGATGGACACAGTGTCTATATATATACGTTAGTAAAACTCAAAAAATAAATACATTAAACATATATATTACTATTATTTTTTGTTATAGTTAAACAAAATGTTATAATGGCTTGTCCTTTAACACTGATTATCTTTTTAAAGAAATAAATATGTACAGTAAATGTTATAATGTAAAAACCAGAACAAATTAAGGGAAAACTGCAGTTACAAAAAAAAACAGAAATTACATTAATATAACATCATATTCATCCCAATTGTCCTTACAATATTGACATGCAGTCTATTTGTATAATGTAATTTCATTATTAATTGTAAAGTCATCTTTTGCCACATTGTGCTTCAAATATTGCGGTTTCACCACATTTTTAATTATGTCTTCTTTTTTAAAGCAAATTCTACAACATTTTTGCCCTAAGTTAAGCATGTTCAAGCATAGCAATTAATTAAAAAAATATGTATATACACCACAATGGTATTGGCGACTAGATGATTCTAGATCAGATGGTGTTTTTAGTATCGTAGCCACTAAACGGCTCAGCCTCAGGTAGAATTAATAATTGGATTAAAAGCATATAAAGGTTACTGTGGGGTGTTCTTTTTTGTCTAGCGGGCTCTCATAATGTTGAAAGTTGTATTAAAATGGTATGTTTTACTGCTCTATTCGTGAAAATGCTGCCCACACGGTCAATGAGGTGGGCATTATGACTGACACATGCACTTAATGTGTATTATATTTATCCATTCGAGCATTTTGTTGCAGACTGTGAGGTGTGTCGGTTAAAAACGTGGATGTTTTTACAAATGATGACTGATGTGAACAAGATCATGTATGGTTTAAGTGTTATGATGTAAATGTGGTGTGGTTGTATTGTATAGGTATGTGTCAATGAAAGGGCTTTATATGACTTTTCTTGATTTGATTACATGCTAAAGATTTGATTGTTATAATTTTATAGCAGGATTTGTGTATCCCTTTAAATTTAGGTAGCCAGGGACTACAAAAGGAAATGAGCTATTTAATATTTCTGTGCATTGTCCCTTCAAATAAAAACTAAACTAAACGAAATTAAAATATTAGATTTTTAATGATTTTTACTTTTGTGTTCATCACACATATGTCTGGAACCAATTAACGGTGAGAGTCGCAGTGGGTGATATATCGATGTACTCGATATATCGCGGGTTTGTCTCTGTGCGATATAGACAATGACTATATCGTGATATTCGAGGATACGTTCTCACGCAGTTGCTTTTAGCTGCAGGCATTAAATTGCATGTGTTTCTCCCTCTTTCTTGCCTCTCCTTTTCAGAGACTTAAAACAGGCGCACCTTCTTACATACGTCACAGGTGCAAAGTCACATGCCCTCCCCGAGCAGAGAGGTAGCGACATGGGTAACATTAGCTGTGATGCTAACGGTGTGTTGCGAGTGGTAATATGAGAGAAAGAAGGTGCGAATCTGGTATCAAAATGAAGGAAGAATTAATTCCCAAGAAAAACAGCACGGGGTCCATCGTCTGACGGTGGTTTGGCTTCAAGCAGGAATATGTTAAACATTTATACGGCAGAAGCGTTGCTACAAAAAGTAGCAGCACTGCTAATTTGTAGCTCCATTTGAAATTTCACCCGCTTGAGAATGAAGAGTGCTTCAAACTGTGCATGTCAACATCTCCATCCGGTGCCACACCCACAAAATGCCAAAGCAGCTATTTCCACACCAACACCGTAGGACATATACTGTATTATTTGATATGTAGCTCATTTTCATGTGACACTTATTGAAATATCTTGTGTGACATCATGCACAAAAGTGCACTTCATTTGTTTTAAACTATTGTAGTGGCGATCTGTACAAAAAGTGCACTTTAAAGGCCTACTGAAAGAAGATTTTCTTATTTAAACGGGGATAGCAGGTCCATTCTATGTGTCATACTTGATCATTTCGCGATATTGCTATATTTTTGCTGAAAGGATTTAGTAGAGAACATTGACGATAAAGTTCGCAACTTTTAGTCGCTAATAAAAAAGCCTTGCCTGTACCAGAGGTAGCAGACGATGTGCGCGTGACGTCACGGGTTGTAGGGCTTCTCACATCCTCACATTGTTTATAACCATAGCCACCAGCAGCAAGAGCGATTCGTACCGAGAAAGTGATGATTTCCCCATTAATTTGAGCAAGGATGAAAGATTTGTGGATGAGGAAAGTTAGAGTGAAGCACTAGAAAAAAAAGAAAAAAAAAGAAAAGATGACGGCAGTGGGGGCGATTCAGATGTTATTAGACACATTTACTAGGATAATTCTGGAAAATCCCTTATCTGTTTATTGTGTTACAAGTGTTTTAGTGAGATTATAAAGTCCTTCCAGAAAGTCGTAGGGGTGCGGTGACTGCCAGTGTCTCCGAGAGAATTAAGACAATGGAGGAGCCAAGATGACCGCTGCCGCAGGAGGACATTAACCCCGCAAAAGTCTCCGGTAAGAGCCGACTTAATATCACAATGTTCTCATCCAAAAACTTGCTGTTTGACATGTGGTAGAGAAACATGTTCGCTAAAGCTTCACAACAAACAAAGAAACACTAGCAGTGTTTCGGTTGCTAAAGGCAGCTGCCATCCACCGCTTTCCACCAACAGCATTCTTCCTTATAGTCTCCATTATTAATTGAACACATTGCAAAAGATTCAGCAACACAGATGTCCAAAATGCTGTGTAATTATGCGATGAAAGAGACGACTTTTAGCCGTAAGTGGTGCCGGGCTAAAATTTAAAATTGCAATTTAGTAAACTAAACCGGCCGTATTGGCATGTGTTGCTATGTTAATATTTCATCATTGATAAATAAACTATCTGACTGCGTGGTCGGTAGTAGTGGGTTTCAGTAAGCCTTTGATTTAGTGTTGTTTTGATATGTCATCTTGGTGACATCATGCACAAAAGTGCACTAGTAGCTTGTTTTAAAATGTCTCTGACCATTTTGCACTTGCTGTTTTGAAATGACATGAATGTTTGTGCCACTGCTTAATAACTGTTTAATAAAAACAGTTTTGGTAAATTGACTTAGTTGTGGTTTCCCTCTCTGCATGAAAGTTTAAAATGAGCATATATTAATATTAATGCAGTATTAACAAGAATGTTTTACTGTAGACACATAGAATCATCATACTGATGTGATTATATGTATCAAGTGTTAACTCAAAGCTAAAGCAAAAATATCAAGATTCATATCGTGTATCGCAATATGGCCTAAAAATATCGAGATATTTTAAAAAAGGCCATATCGCCCAGCCGTAGGTGAGAGATCACTATATTACCGATATCCTCTTAATCAGGGGTGTCAAACTCGAATACAGAGTGGGCCAAAGTTTAAAACTGAACAAAGCCGCGGGCCAAGGTTGAACCAATTAACCTTTTAATAGGGACCCAAACAAGTTTTGCAATGAATATTGAACAAGCAAGGCTTAAATAGGGCAGCACGGTGGAACAGGGGTTAGTGCATCTGCCACACAATACGAAGGTCCTGATTAATCCTGGGTTCAATCCCGGGCTCGGGATCTTTCTGTGTGGAGGTGCATGACCTCCCCGTGACTGCGTGGGTTCCCTTCGGGTACTCGGGCTTCCTCCCAGGGAACAGGCAGAGCTTGTATAACGTGAAATAGTGCAAAATCAACTTTCGAACAACAAACGAAAAAACATCAGTGGTATATTAAATAAAACGTAATTAAAACAATTAATGCCTCTTTTCTATTTGCAGCCTTCTGAGGTAAATATCAACATTAACTTTTTCCGCGGGCTAATAAATTCAAAAATAAAATAAAAATTAGGTGGGCGGGGTTTGGTGATAGCGGGGGGTGTGTATTGTAGCATTCCGGAAGAGTTAGTGCTGCAAGGGGTCCAGGGTATTTGTTCTGTTGTGTTTATGTTGTGTTACGGTGCGGGTGTTCTCCCGAAATGTGTTTTGTCATTCTTGTTTGGTGTGGGTTCACAGTGTGGCGCATATTTATAACAATGTTAAAGTTGTTTATACGGCCACCCTCAGTGTGACCTGTATGGCTGTTGACCAAGTATGTCTGTGTGAAAGCCGCATATATTATGTGACTTGGCCAGCACGCTGTTTATATGGAGGAAAAGAGGCCGTGACGGCATGTTGTAGAGAACAGTGCCTTTAAGGCACACTCCCAATATTGTTGTCCGGGTGGAAATCGGGAGAATGGTTGCCCAGGGAGATTTTCGGGAAGGGCACTAAACTTCGGGAGTCTCCCGGGAAAATCGTGAGGGTTGGCAAGTATGAGTATTAGCGGTGAATGTGGTGTTACCGGCGGGCCAGCTCTAATGTTAATTTGATATTGCCTCAAGGGCCAAATGAAATTAAACGGCGGGCCAATTTTGGCCCGCGGGCCAGACTTCGACACCTATGCTCTAGATAAACTTAAAACATCATATTTAAAAGAAACTTAGTCTCGTTACGTGAAAAAAAATAATCCTCTGGTTAATGGTGTGACATTTTTAAAAGAAAGCGTCAGCTTTGAATACTTTGAATGAACTTTTGATTTATGTATTAACAGGGACACGCTCATTTGTTGTTGACAGGATAGGCTGGTGCAGTGCAGCAGTGTGAAGCGATGACCTCCACAAGGATTGCTTGCTTAGCACATAAGCAAAGTAATGTGCAGGAGTGTGCATGGACGTTTGCTTGCATGCAAATGTTTTCGTCTATATACGGTCCTAAGTGTGTGCGTGTCCACTTGTCGGCTCGCTAATAAGCAGCTAAGAATGCTCTTGCGTTCATTCATAATGCCATCCATTGCACTTCTGTATGTACTCGCTTAGTAATTGAAAGGCCATCTGTGGTCTACTGGGGAGGTTTAGTAAAGGGTAAAGTATGAGGCTCATTATTTTTTTTTTAGGAGAGGTATGCTCCCACAGGCCAAAACAAATTACTTTGTGTCCAGTTTAACCTTCAGAAAAACTCAATTATTGTATGCATGATGTTAATATGAACATTATTCAGGCATGATCTTGAGAAGGTAGCGCAAAGTACTGTAACACAAATCCATATATATTGTGTTAAATTAATAATGCCCATATTACCACACTCCTGACTTCCCAGGCACACTTTTTGGTTAATTATTGCAAATGCAAGACAAATACAGCAGCGAAATAATAACTTTTAATGAGGGATTGCTAATATATCTAACAGAAAATAGCTAAAACTCGTGTCCGATAGCTTGCCAAAGAAATTAAACCGATAACACACGCTGAGTGTGTGAGCGAGTGTGTCTGCTAGGTCCATAAACTTGAGAAGAGACATGAGCTGCATGTCTCAGCAGTTTCCTGTTGTAAGCCGAGCTCTGCTGCGTGTCCCTCTGGTTCTCCCGTCACTCGCTTGGCCTGCAGTGCAACGCTTTTCACTCCACTATTTGTGAGCCAGCACATGTGTGTCTGCCTTCAAATGAAGGCGCATTTCCTTCTGTCTCCTGTCACCGGCAGTCCTCTCTGCGCCATTAGGACCTGTTAGGGTCAAGGGTCAATGCTACAAAGGTCAAAGTTCCTCCTTCCAAAAGGTGAAAAGTCAGCAGGCTTAGATGTGGTGTGAAGTGACATTGGACAATCACACAGCTGCAAACTCGACATGGAATACTGTTTTGTTCAAAACAAGAAAAGTCCAGACATTGCAGCAAATGGTCCTTGTAAAGACGCATGATTCAGTAAGGATGTTGCGCCAAATGTACTGATATAGTACTGTTTTTACAAACTTGTTCATCACTATTACTACATTTATAAAAAAATATGCAGTATTTTCCGGACCATAGGGCGCACTGGATTATGAGGCGCACTGGTCTATTTTTGATCTTTTTTCATATATTAGGCGCACCTGATTATAGGGCGCATTAAAGGAGTCATGTGTTTTTTCTAAATTGTAAACACTTCCTTGTGGTCTACATCAGTGTTTTTAAACCATTGTGCCAGTCTGGTGTGCCGTGGGAGATTATTTAATTTAACTTATTTCGGTTAAAAAATATTTTTTGCAAAACCAGTAATCATAGTCTGCAAATCATGTGTTGTTGTTGAGTGTCGGTGCTGTCTAGAGCTCGGCGGAGTAACCGTGTAATACTCTTCCATATCAGTAGGTGGCAGCCGGTAGCAAATTGCTTTATGGATGTCAGAAACAGCGGGAGGCAGGGTGCAGGTAAAAAGGTGTCTAATGCTTAAACCAAAAATAAACCAAAGGTGAGTGCCCCTGAGAAAAGGCATTGAAGCTAAGGAAAGGCAATGCAGAACGAAACTAAAACTGAACTGGCTAAAAAGTAAACAAAAAACATAATGCTGGACGACAGCAAAGACTTACTGTGGAGCAAAGACAGCGTCCACAATGTACATCCGGACATGACATGACAATCAACAATGTTCCAACAAAGAAGGATAAAAACAACTGAAATATTCTTGATTGCTAAAAAAAGTAGATGTGGGAAATATCGCTCAAAGGAAGACACGAAACTACTAAAGGAAAATACCAAAAAAGGACAAAAAGCCACCAAAATAGGTGCACAAGACAAGAACTAAAACCCTACACACAGGTAAACTGCAAAAAACTCAAAATAAGTCATGACGTGATGTGACAGGTGGTGAAAGTACACTAACTTTGAGACAAGAGCTATATTGGTGCATGGTTGGTTATGGTTTAAAGTCATATCCAACAATTGTGACAACAACTTTTTACTGTCAACTGAGTTTTGTTTTTTAATGATTTCTGCTGGTGGTGTGCCTCCGGATTTTTCAATGCAAAAAATGTGCCTTGGCTCCAAAAAGGTTGAAAAACACAGGTCTACATAACATGTAATGGTGGTTCTTTGGTCAAAATGTTGCATAGATTATGTTATACTGATCATCTTTAAGCAGCTTTCTGACAGTCGCTTACAGATGCGTCGTTTTGTGGGCGGTCTTATTTACGTGGCTTGCCTTTGACATCGTCTTCTCCCCGTCATCTTTGTTGTAGTGGTGTAGCGTGCAAGGACGGGAGTGGAAGAAGTGTCAAAAGATGGAGCTAACTGTTTTAATGACATTCACACTTTCCTTAATCAATAACAGAGCAGCATTTCCTCATCCAGAAACAACAACACAAGAAATGTGTCCTTTGAAAAACTGTCCGACTGGAACTCGAATAACCAAAGTTCATTGGGTGAATAATGTAAACTTACTAAAAAGTTATGTTTTAGCGCGTTCATGGCGAGTTTACTGACAGATACTGTATAAGTAAAAACTTTACACTACTTGATTTTAGAAATGACAACAGCATAGGATGAATGTCACATAACAAGAAGATAGAGGAAAAAGAAGAAGCTTATCGACTCGAGGACGAGCACACATTTTTGGGACTTCAACAGATCCCAAATACAGATCAGCAGGTACCAGAAGTTACTTTTGCAAAGTTTTTCGAAACAAAACGTCAGATAATATGTCTTGCCTTGTGCACACACCATAATAATACTCGGATTGATTGTACAGATATGGTGTTGTTTCTGCTGGGCAAGTATGCCTGACGCGCCTCCTACAGCGCCTTGGGTCAGCTGCAGGGTCATCAGCCGGAGACCACCGCTCATTGGAGTTTCGCTCTCTTTAACCCCGGAACGCCTCCTGGTGGCGGAGCGGTGGCAGGGACGTCTCCCTGCCACCCCCTGCAGCTGACCCATCTTATTGCCTCGACCCCCAGTACTTATCCCTCCTCCTCAGCCACAACCAGAAACTTCCCTTTTCTGCTTCCTCAGCAAGGGCCTTTGTTTCCCTTCGGAGCTTAGCCCCAGTCAATCCCACATCTCGGAGCAGCCTTATGGTTGATGTACCGACGAAGCCCCGACAGCCTACTTCCACAGGGTAGATGGTAGTGGACCAGCCTGCCTCTCTGCACTCAGCAGCCAGATCTGCATACTTGGCTGCTTTGCGCTCGTATGCTGCCTGGATTCCCTCCTCCCAGGGGATGGTAAGCTCAACCAGCATGGCAGACTTGGTAACAGCAGACCACAGCACAATGTCTGGGCGGAGTGAAGTGGTGGTGATCTCACGGGGGAATTGGAGCTGTTTGCCAATGTCAGCCCTCATACTCCAGTCCCTTGCCAGAGAGAGGACACTGCGGGGGCCTCTTCGGCTGGTGTCTCCTTTGCCTTCCCCTGGCCTCACAAACATGACAGAACGTTGTTTGGCTATGGGTTGGCTGTTGGCCTCTCGTCTACTGCTCTCCAGGATTTCTGCCAGTTTCATCAGGACTTGATCATGCCGCCATCTGAAGCGACCCTGTGTCAGCCCGATCTTGCAGCCTGATAGCAAGTGCTGCAGGCTGGCGTTGGGAGCACCACACAGGGGACAGCTCTCCTCCTGGCCGTACCACTGGTGGAGGTTTCTGGGGCATGGCAAGGTGTCGTAAGTTGCCCTGAGTAGGAAGCTGAGTCTGGCTTGGGGCATCTTCCATAGGTCGGCCCAGCTGATGGGTCTGCTAAGGGTACCTTCCCAAGTGGTCCATCTTCCTTGGCGACCTTGAGACACGGCCTTGATAGTATATTGCTCCTGGTTCCCCCTTGAGACCTCCTCTACAACCATGGCTCTGCGTTCCCTCTTTGTGGCCTTGGACCAAAGGCGTGGAGAATCTCCCCAGCCAAGCCCCGCTCTTCCTACTTGCACCCTGCCAACTATCTCCTGGTGTTGGAGCCTGCCAATGGCTTTGGCAACCTCTGGCCCTGCTTGCCACTTCCGGCCTGTTCGGATTGGTACCTGTGCATTCCTCACTGTAGGATCTGAGGATTCTTCCAGCTCGAGAACCAATCTGGCCTTCTCCTGCTTGTAGCCCAGGGCGATGGACTGAATCGGCAGATGCAGTGAAGTTGCCCCAAACAAGCCAGTGTCGGAGAAGCAACGCGGTAGGCCCAGCCACTTTCGGATGTAGGAGTTTGCTACTCTGTCCAACCCGTTGGCTGTTGAGGATGGAATCTCGCACATCTTCAGTGGCCACATAACCCTTTGATACAGTGTGAAGTTGTAGCACCACAACTTGTACTTTCCGGGGAGCTGGATCTTGTTGATGCTCGCTAGGCCTTCTGAGAGTTTTTTCCGTGCTGCTTTGCCTGCGTGCTTGTCCGACAGGTCCGCATTGTACTGCCTCCCCAGGCTTTGGATGGAGTGGTTGACCAGTAGAGGGATTTGCTCACCTCCTGCAACAAAGATGGTTTTGTCGTTCCTGGTGCCTTTGCGCAAGGAGAGGCTTCGTGACTTGGAGGGTTTTATCTTCATCCGTGCCCATGTCACTAGCTCATCCAGCCTCTTCAGACACCTTCTCATGCATGGGGCTGTTTGCAGCACCACAGTGACATCATCCATGTAGCTTCGGAGTGGTGGAAGCCTCTGCCCTGTCTGCAGCCTCATCCCACTTACAGTCTCACGGGCTCCGCGGAGGATGATTTCGAAAGCTGCGACAAAGAGGACTGGGGAGATGGAACACCCCATGGCTATGCCTACTTCCAGACGCTGCCATCCTGTTGTAAAATCTTGGAGGCTAAAACACATCTGAAAGTCCCTGAAGTAGCTGGTTACCAGGTTGATGATGGAAACAGGGACGTGGAAGAATTCCAATGCAAACTGGATGAGTTTGTGAGGGACAGAACCATAAGCGTTGGCGAGGTCAAGCCACACCACATGGAGGTCGTTCTTCTCCTGCTTGGCCCTCTGGATCTGTGCCCAAATCATAGAAGAATGCTCCACGCATCCTGGAAAACCTGGTACTCCTGCTTTCTGGCAGCTGGTGTCAATATAGCCATTCGCTGTGAGATAAGATGTTAGTCTCTTGGCCATGACTGCAAAGAAGATCTTTCCCTCGACATTCAACAGAGCAATGCTCCTGAATTGGTTGATGTTATGGGACTCCTGTTCCTTCGGAATAAACACCGCCACAGCTCTTTGCCACTCCGACGGAATGAGTAGTTTCTTCCATGCTGTGCTCATTAGCTTCCACAAGGATTTCAGCACTTGGGGGCAGTTCTTGTATAGCTTGTAGGGGATTCCGTTAGGCCCAGGAGCTGATGCTGACCTCGCTTTCTTGACCACTGCTCTTACCTCGCTCAGTCGAGGAGGGCAGCTGTCAAACTGCGTGGTTGGAGGTGGGGGAGGAGGTACGTATCCTGGTGAACCTAACGGATCGTTCCTCTTTGAGTCACTGTATTGGCCCCTGATGTACTGCTCAAGCTCCTCCTTGGTGGCTTCCAGTTTCCCGTTTCTTTTCTCCTCTAGAAGCTGGCGGGCGTGCTTGAACGGATTCCTCATGAAGCTAGCCCTTTCTTTCTCCTTTCTTTTCTTGCGTCTGCGAATACACGGACAATCCTTCAAGCGGTGCGACTTCATAGCTTACCAAAGTCATAGTAAAACATTTTGATAGATTTTTGAGTGCCGCTTGTAATGTTCTATATTTTCAATGGAACATTTAAAATGTTGGTGTTGTTCACTTGAAACATATTCCAATCATAGTGCTATTTACACTTATCTCTTATGTTTGACTGCCATCTACTGGTCACACTTATCAATACACAATGTACCAAATAAAATAGCTTCGAGGTAAGTAAGCTCAACCAAAATGATTCCTTACATTACTAATAATGTTGGTAAATTATCTACAAAAAAATTTAAAATGATGTGGTACATTACATTAGCACATGTAAGTGTAAAACAGACAGCCAAAAAAGGTTGGTGGATGAAAATACATTTTGCAGGAAATGTGGTCTAGGTTTTGAAGATGTTGGTGGTTTGCAGGTGGCATGTTGATAGAAATGTTCGTCTTTTTTTTCAATGTTCCTCTTCTTTTTATCAAAGCGTGCTCAGATCCCTTAACTAAAATGTAATAATGTCAGGACAAGGAATATAAAGTGTTGCAAAACACATAGACCAAACAGGAAATACTGACACAATGAAAATGAAACAAAACAAAGTAAAATTACAAACAAAGTAAAAACTGTCATGAGGGATCACGACAAAACAATTAATAAAGTTGTAATCAGTGCGCTTAAAAATACATCAACTTGCTTACTCACATTTTTTTCAATAGGTCCCTTCTCACACAATGGACTATTCCATGTACTGTTCATGTTCATAATTGATTCAGGAAGACAAAACACACCTGTTGGCAAGGCTTTGAGTGTTTTTTTGTTTTTTTTTAATAGAAATGAAGCAGCTTTATTGCTAACGCCATTTCATTTTTCAAAAAAACCCCTCTAAAATCTGCTTCAACCAGTGGAGCGAAGAAAAAAAGGCAAGAAAAAAAAACCTGTTTCTATGAAAAGACTCAAGGTGTCTACAACAGCAAGAACCAGACGCACCAGTCAGCAACAACATTGTTGTCAGGGGAGGGTGCACAGGTGAAGTGGAGGGTGATGTTTTTCATCACAAATATGTGAGTATTTAAGTAAGCACTCAGAATGGTAAACTGCATTAAATGTTATTTAATGTTCCTAGATATTACAGCAGCCAAAATACATCTACTGTCTAGCTGTAATGTGTATATATATATATATATATATATATATATATATATATATATATATATATATATATATATATATATATATATATATATATATATATATATATATATATATATATGTATATATATATATACATATATATATATATATATACATATATAGATATATTTTTTATATATATATATATATATATATATATATATATATATATATATATACATATATATATATGTGTATATATATATGTGTGTATATATATATATATATATATGTGTATATATATGTGTATATATATATATATATATATATATATATATATATATATATATATATATATATATATACATATCTATATATATATATATATATATATATATATATATATATATATATATATATATATATATATATATACACATATATATATATGTAGGTGTGGGAAAAATTACAAGACTACTTCGTCTCTACAGAACTGTTTCACGAGGGGTTCCCTCAATCATCAGATTTCTCCTGATGATTGAGGGAACCCCTCATGAAACAGTTCTGTAGAGACGAAGTAGTCTTGTAATTTTTCCCACACCTACATATTGCGCTCTACCACGGTATCGAGCACTATTCTCTGGATAATCCAATCAAGACATATGTATATATATATATATATATATATATATATATATATATATATATATATATATATATATATATATATATGTATATATATGTATATATAAACAAATAATAATACTAAGTAAACAAGGGCATGGAGTGTGACTAAATCCAACAGTGTTTGGTGTGTGACGATGTGTGGGAATCAATTGCTGAGTGTTAAGCGAGAGGCAAGTCCAAAAGGGCAAAGCAGGAAGGATGTTGGGGGCGATAGAAAGGTCCGTGTCCAAGCGAGAGGTCGAGATCCAAGAGGCAGCCAGAGAACCAGGGGGGAACACAGGGGAAGACGAGACACATTTCTCGTCACGCGGGAACGAAGGGTTGTGTAAAGGGTAGGTAGTTACGTTCTGGCGCGGGATAGCAGGTTGTGCAGGCCTGTTGATCAGCTTCAGGTGTGCTGATTGCCGGTGATTGTTTGCAGCTCTGCACCGGTGCAGACTCTGCCGAAATGGCGCACACGGGTGCGCTCTTGGAGGCGCAATCAGCGAAACGCACAGATGAGTGCGCATTGAAATGCGCCCATGTTGTTACAGTTTCTAGAGAATGCGGGACTGGAATGACATTTTTAATGTATCTATCCCTATGACATGCCACATCATATGTCATATACATTCATTCTCAGAATGAGAAGTACAAGGATGAGGATGACACCAATGACAAAGTTTTCCTTAGTTCCCCTAATGACAAAATATCCCACGGTCCGTCGTCACTGGTTTACTCATTTTTTTTTGTTTGTTTTTTGCTAAATAACACAGTTACACCACAAATCTCCGTACTTTTTTCTGAATATGAATGCAAAATAATTTCCCGCACTTTGATAAAGGAGGTGAGAAAAACTATTGACTTCAATAAGGAACTCTTGGCAAAGTATAAAGGTGGTGTCCGTATGGCTGTCCTCTCCCTTTCCTTGCTAATACAAGGTCCATGTTAAGTTTGCCATTTGTATGTATTTTGCATTGTTTTCTGCATATACAACAACAATCATTTTCCAAAAAAATGTCTTCCACTGTATAGATTTGAATTGTTTTCATAATAAATTATTTTGAGTCTTAACCTTGGGGACAAAATTATGCTGCTTAATGTGGAAAGTGGAAGTGCAAGAGATGCGTGTCACAACTCATAGATTGGAGTTTTACCAACCAGCCAATTTCAGAATTTTCCACACAGAGGTTTAAATCACGTGCCAGATCATATTAGGGGTTTCTGCGCTGCTGTTGCATGCAGCAAAAGGCTACTTGCGTGATAAGCATCAATGTGAGACCTGAGTGCCCCAGAGATGACTCAGTTAAAAATAACTGTCGGTCTGTACGGAAAGACTTGAAAGGAACGAACGTTCAAGTTCACCCTGGAATTAAGGATGGGGGCTGTTTGGTGTACACACACAGATATTTGCTGACATCTGCACACTCCCACAGAATAACACTAACAGACACACACAATGACCAACCATGTATGTCAACCAAAGTCCTGCAGCAAAATTCCCCTCTCACTAAACCCTAAAATCTAATTGCATGTCACTAATTCACTTGTTTTTTCTACAATTTTCTCGTATTGTGAAAAGTCTGATTGCATAAAATCCTACTTTCAAGTAATGAATTGGCAATGAAACTGACACACAACTGGGCGATGTCCTGATCCCGATCATTTAACTGATCAGCTGATAAGCAGTCAAGCCCAGACAATTTTTACACACGTCGTCTATCCACAGTGCAAATCCAGATATTTATTCAATGTATTATTATCACCGGAGGAAAAAGAATGACTAAGCACACACACACACACGCACACACACACACACACACACACACACATACACACACACACACACACACACACACACACACACACACTAAGCAGGATGACAAAAGTAGCTAACTGCTTAAGCTTTGATGTAAAGTAGGGGTGATCGACCCAGATGTCGATACTATCGATACCTAGTGTAGTATCAGGATATAAATCAATATTGTTCATTTTCTTGTTTTTGTTATTCCAAAATCTTTTTACAGTCTTTTTTGTTATTGTTTACTAATTAGGTCTCTCGATATAGGAATACTTTGAAGGAAAACGCCAGATGATTTAAATGGGAGCCAATAGTACTTTTGTTTAATTGTTGTGCGGCATACTTTATTTTGTTAAAGGTGTACTGAAACCCACTACTACCCACCACACAGTCTGATAGTTTATATATCAATGATGAAATATTAACATTGCAACACATGCCAATACGGCCTTTTTAGTTTACTAAATTGCAATATTAAATTTCCCGGGAGTTTCGTCTTGAAAACGTCGTGTAATGATGACGTGTGCACAAGACGTCACAGGTTTTTAGGAAGTATGAGCGCTACGCACACACACAGCTAAATGTCCTCTGCTTTAACGGCATAATTACACAGTATTTTTGACATCCGTGTTGCTGAATCTTTTGCAATTTGTTAAATTAATATTGGAGAAGTCAAAGTAGAAAGATGGAGTTGGGAAGCTTTAGCTTTTAGCCACACAAACACACGGTAATTCCTTGTTTAAAATTCCTGGACGTGAACATTTCTTATGGATCAAGCGAACATGAAACACGACGGAATGTCAACCAGCAGGTTTCGGTGAGAAAATTTTGGTTAAAAAGTCGCTTCTTACCGGAGAAAAGCTGAGCTTGTGCCGTCCATAGCTGCCGTCGACTCCCCTGAGACACTGCGTCAAGACACCCGTGGAGACAGCCTTCCGACTATCAGGTTATATTAAACTCACTAAAACACTAGCAACACAATAGAAAGATAAGGGATTTCCCAGAATTAACCTAGTAAATGTGTTTAAAAACATCGGAATCCGTCCCAATGCAAATGCGCTTTTTTTTAAAAACTTTTTTGGGGTTTTTTTTTTCTAGTCCGTCGCAATTCGCTATCAATATCCTTAAACACGAATCTTTCATCCTCGCTCAAATTAATGGGGAAATTTTAGTTTTCTCGGTCCGAATAGCACTTTTTGTTGGAGGCTCCCATTAAAAACAATGTGAATATGTGAGGAGCCCCACACTTGTGACGTCATCGTCTGCGACTTCCGGTAGAGGCAGGTCTTTTCTCTTGGCACCGAAAGTTGCGAACTTTATCGTGGATGTTCCCTACTAAATCCTTTCAGCAAAAATATGGCAATATCGTGAAATGATCAAGTATGACACATAGAATGGACCTGCTATCCCCCTTTAAAAAAGAAAATCTCATTTCAGTAGGTCTTTCAAAAATGTGTGTCGCATTAAATGCCACAAATGTAGTCCATCAACTGATTTAGTAGAAAATACTAAATTGAATACACCAATAGAATAGACCAAAAATCACTTCATATTTTCTTACTCACTAGTGTTACCATATCTGAGTTATTGTGCAGACATATGGGGAAACAACCACAAATGTGTGCTTTATTCACTAACTGCGTTACAAAAAAGATCAGTTAGAATAATAAATAATGTTGGAAATAGAGAACATACAAACCCTTTATTTATCAAATCAAAATTATTAAATTTCAACAATTTGGTGCATTTGCAAACAGCTAAAATTATGTATAAAGCAAACTAATGTACAACAATTCTTCTCAACAAAAGAGGAGAAATAAAACCATAGAAGAAAATCTAATTTAAAATATTGTTATGCTCGTACAACACTTAAAAGCTGTAGTATATCAGTATGTGGAATTAAATTATGGAATGGATTAACCAAAGAAATCAAACAAAGCACTAATATGATTTAGTTTAAGAGACTGTTCAAACTACAAGTGTTCACAAAGTACACAGAACAATAATTATGATGAAAACCTTGAACCCTTTTTTTTTTTTATTGAGACAAAACATTATCAATGTATTTAATATGTGCATGCTTACTATGGTATATTATTTATTGATTATTTATTTGTTCACTGGTCTGTTACAAAGAACAAGGAAATTGGATAAAATTGCTATGGTATGAAACGGGATAGGATTAAATAAGCTCTGCTTCTTCCTACTCCTTTCCGGACGTGCTATAATGAAAGAACTAGAATTGTGTGATGCATTACATTGTATCGTATGCTGGTTCGAAATAAACTGACACTGAACTGAACTGAATTGTTAAAGTATCGCACCGGGACTGAAAATCGGATTGTAGGCCACAAACGGGGGCGGTATAGCTCGGATGGTAGAGCGGCCGTGCCAGCAACTTGAGGGTTGCAGGTTCGATCCCCGCTTCTGCCATCCTAGTCCCTGCCGTTGTGCCCTTGGGCAAGACACTTTACCCACCTACTCAACGTGCCACCCACACTGGTTTAAATGTAAATATTAGATATTGGGTTTCACTATGTAAAGCGCTTTGAGTCACTAGAGAAAAAGCGCTATATAAATATAATTCACTTCACATCACAAATGTTGATTGGGACATATCCACACAACAGTGTCTAATTCTTACAAAGCAATCCATACATGGAAATGACAGATAAAAATTATTTTGATTCTGTAGAGTTCCAAATCAAATTAGACTTAGACTTAGACTTCTGTTTTATCGTCATTTGAATTTGAACTTTACAGTACAAATAAGAACAACATTTCGTTGCATTAGCTCATGGTAGTGCAGGATAAAAAAAGCAATAAGGTGCAGATATATCTAAATAGATAACTCTACAGATAAATATATTGGACTTTTGCATATGCATCCAAGTTTATGGATGTATGTTATATTGTATTTATATTCCAGCGAGTTAATCCATTTTGGGGGGAATTATGGGGATAGTTGTGATGCGTTCAAGAGTCTTACGGCCTAAGGGAAGAAGTTGTTACAGAACCTGGAGGTTCTGCTTCGGAGGCTGCGGGAACCTCTTCCTAGAGTCCAGCAGTGAAAACAGTTCTTGGTGGGGGTGGGAAGAGTCTTTGCAGATTTTCTGAGCCCAGGTCAGGCAGCGGCTTTTTGCGATCTCCTGGATAGGAGGAAGAGGATTCCTGATAATCTTTTCCGGCGTCCTCACCACTCTCTGGAGAGACTTCCAGTCTGAGGCTTTGCAGGCTCCAGTCCAGACAGAGATGCTGTTGGTCAGTAGGCTCTCAATAGTGCCTCTGTGGAATGTGGTGAGAATGGGGGGAGAGAGCTGTGCTCTTTTGATCCGACGCAAAAAGTGAATGTGCTGCTGAGCTCTTTTTACAAGAGCTCCGATGTGTAGATACACCACAAACTCAGAACAAAACTCTACTGACTTGGTATCAATGCAAACAGTAAGCCAAAAGTGTACATGCATGTTTTAATGTGCAAAAAATATGTTATTAAGTTGTTTTATCAAAAGGAAATCCTACAATTTTGCCATGAATGAATTTGCCCTTACTACCCTATTGTAGTAGTCTAAAACCTTCTACTGTTGTGTGCATCTTTATTTTCATGATGAGTCTCTCAACCTATTGCCCTGATATAGTACCGTAATCATCTATTTATTTGTTTTCAAGAAGACTGACTTAAGTACTGTAGTACATTTTCCACATGTTGCAGGAACATAAACGTATTTATGTGGTTGAGGTTAAAGGATCATGGTTCTCGTCAGGCCCCGGGAAAAAGTGTAAGTCAACGTAATGTTGCTGGGAAGTGCGCGGGTGAATGGGTGTGCATATGTATGAATGTTGGCCATCCTCTCCCCAGTCGAACAGGATGTCGGAGGTCAAATAAGAGGGGTGAGAGGTTAAAGCCTGACTAAATAATTACAAGATACTGTTTCCAGTGTCAATCACACAAACACAAAGCTTCATGACTATATAGGCTGTTATCTTCGAGGTGTCTGGACACTGTCTTCCTCTGTGACCCCGCCCCCCGGGCAATACACAAACACACACTTGAACATGTTCTCTTTCCTCTCTCTCTCGGTGATGTCCGCACACCCGGCCGTCGTACGCACACACACACACACACACACACACGCACACACATACACAAACACATAACGTCCTAGCCTGAGAGCTTGTCCCGCTGACAGGCAATCAGTCAGGAAACAGAGGGGAGAAAAGCAAGAGAGGTCCAAGTAGGAGAGGCAAGGTGGCTATTTTTATCCTGTCAGTCACAAGGGGTCGAGGGTCAAGCTGAAAGCCTACTGACATGTATGCACTCACACATACACCCACACACACATGCTGCAGTGTTCATCAAAACAAGGTCAACAGTGGAGGGCAGGCATCTGGCTATAGGTTTACGGAGAGAACGAGCGAGCAGACAGCTGCCTGGTTTTACTGGTGTCTGCCCTTTAAATTGAGACTAGAGGAAAGTTTAAAGAGGACACAAGTGAATGTTTACAACAGGGCAGAAGAGTGCAAACACAAATGAGTACCATGCATTTACGATGCCATTGCAATAGTCTGTTTGGCCAAGAGTAACCTCCGATCACAAACCTTTCCAAATGCAAACCTTTCCAAATACGAACCACTGCCCAGACAGTGGCATATAAACCTTGTCTCTGGATACAAACTTTTCAATGTGTGTGGTTAAAGAGCTTTCGTCAAGGGCGGAGGAGGAAGAATCTGCAAATGATAGTCTAGCGTCCCAACAGTCTGGTAGTCTTTTTAAATGTTATTGCTGACCTGTCTACACCAACTGCAGTCCTGAGTTCCAACATCACATGTAAACTCAAACATTCTGGATTTTATTGTTATTTTTTTTACTTCATAAATTACATGTCATGCTTAGTTAGAACTGTCTTCACCTGAGGATTTTTATATTCTAAAAACCCCTTTTCCATATGAGTTGGGAAATTGTGTTAGATGTAAATATAAACGAATACAATGATTTGCAAATCCTTTTCAACCCATATTCAGTTGAATGCACTACAAAGACAAGATATTTGATGTTCAAACTCATAAACTTTTTTTTTGCAAATAATAATTAACTTAGAATTTCATGGCTGCAACACGTACCAAAGTAGTTGGGAAAGGGCATGTTCACCACTGTGTTACATCACATTTTCTTTTAACAACACTCAATAAACGTTTGGGAACTGAGGAAACTAATTGTTGAAGCTTTGAAAGTGGAATTCTTTCCCATTCTTGTTTTATGTAGAGCTTTAGTCGTTCAAGAGTCCGGGGTCTCCGCTGTTGTTTTTTATGCTTCATTATGCGCCACAGATTTTCGATGGGAGACATGTCTGTACTGCAGGCGGGCCAGGAAAGTACCCCCACTCTTTTACTACGAATCCACGCAGTTGTAACACGTGGCTTGGCATTGTTTTGCTGAAATAAGCAGGTACGCCCATGCTTGGATGACAACATGTATTGCTCCAAAACCTGTATGTACCTTTCAGCATTAATGGTGCTTTCACAGATGTGTAAGTTACCCATGCCTTGGGCACTAATACACGCCCATACCGTCATAGATGCTGGCTTTTGAACTTTGCGCCTATAACAATCCGGATGGTTATTTTCCTCTTTGTTCCGGAGGACACTACTTCCACAGTTTCCAAATATAATTTGAAATGTGGACTCGTCAGACCACAGAACACTTTTCCACTTTGATCAGTCCATCTTAGATGCGCTCGGGCCCAGCGAAGCCGGCGGCGTTCCTTGGTGTTGTTGATAAATGGCTTTCGTTTTGCATAGTAGTTTTAACTTGCACTTACAGATGTAGCGACCAACTGTAGTTACTGACAGTGGTTTTATGAAGTGTTCCTGAGCCCATGTGGTGATATCATTTACACACTGATGTCGGTTTTTTATGCAGTACCGCCTGAGTAATCAAAGGTCCGTAATATCATCGCTTACGTGCAGTGATTTCTCCAGATTCTCTGAACCTTTTGAGGATTTTACGGACCGTATTCCTTGCAATAGCTCGTTGAGAAATGTTGTTTTAAAACTGTTCGACAATTTGCTTAGAAATTGGTGACCCTTGCCCCATCCTTCTTTGTGAATTACTTAGCATTTCATGGAAGCTGCTTTTATACCCAATCATGGCACCCAACTGTTCCCAACTAGCCTGCACACCTGTGGGATGTTCCAAATAAATGTTTGATGAGCATTCCTCAACTTTATCAGTATTTATTGCCACCTTTCCCAACTTCTTTGCTGGCATCAAATTCTAAAGTTAATGATTATTTGCACAAAAAAAAATGTTTATCAGTTTCAACTTAAAATAAGATGTAGCATATTCAATTGAATATGGGTTGAAAATGATTTGAAAATCATTGTATTCCATTTATATTTACATCTAACACAATTTCCCAACTCATATGGAAAAGGGGTTTTTAATCTGAATAGTTAGATTTTGCCCATTGTCGACAATCTGTCGAATTTATGGCATGTTTTAAGAGAAATAAGCATATGTTGATATGTATTAGTGCAGGGGTCCCCAAACTTTTTGGCACGGGGGCAGCATTGGGTTAAAACAATTTGGCTAGGGACCCAGGCTGAAACAGCGACTGTTATGTGGAAGGTTGAAATGACAGTATATTTTACTCGCTGAAAACATTTGTCCACACACAATATTATATTTTCAATGTGTAAAGAAGGCATGATGATGATCAATGTCAATAATGATCGATGTTGATCAATGCATCCTTCCATCACACACGTTGTATGTGGTAGCCCCAACAGGTATTAACTCTCGCCCCTTGCATGGGGTTATATGCCCAACGATACGACTGTACGGTTGATGGTCGAATCACACAATTGAATTATTAAAACTTTGACTATTTGAAGACAGCAGTTAATGTTTCTGTAAGATATTCAATTACCACCATTATTGCGGGCTTACGTTCCGAACGCTGTTCATGGTAGCTGTACTTCAACGAAGTAGGAAGATTATTTATCTAATGATTTATATCAATATTATATGCATTTGACATCTGTATAAGCCCTCCACACACTCCCCGAAGCTTTCATACACACACTTAAACACTCCAAATGCTCTTTAAACACTTTATAAACTCTAAAACCGACCTACTTTAGACATTAAACTTCAATGAGTAGTAAATTCTCAATGTAGTCAATGGTACTAAGATGCAGTAGGTGAATTGCCAAGTGGCAAGGACATATTGTATTGCCTTTTATTGTGTTTAAATCACTAACCTTTAATAAAATAGGTACTTTTTTCAAGGCTAAAAACAGTTATACAGGTTCCCATTATTTATTTGGGGGACCTGTGTTCCCCAATACAAATTTTTCAAATTGCGAACCCTGATCAAGAAGCAGTTTAGTTTGTTTATGAGCTCTACAACAGATTTATATAAGACAGTTTATACTCAGAATATGTCAAACATGTATTACACATTGCAATTATATCTTGCACACCATTCATGTCTGTATATACCCTATTATGTAATAATATGCTAGGTCCATTGAGATCAATATCAAAATATAGTCTTTAGCCCATGTTCCCCTCCCAACAGGAGTTATATTGAGGCTACATTGTTAGTGAAACTGTCCAACCCACCCACATTAATGTAATTCATTTTCCACATCAATTTCATCATCTGTTTCATATTTATATGCTGTGTGAGTCCCTCTGTTTGAAGTTGTTCTTTTCAATATACCTTTAATGTTTGATAGCCATTTGGAGGCCCTGCAGCAAATATGGGTCGCTGTGCAAACATGCCTTGATCTGAATCAGCCCCCAAAAATCTATTGACCAGTTTAGGACTTTGAATACATGTATTATATTTACATATATTATGTGTCATGTCTTTGTAAGATTTACCTAACATTAGAAAATGTAAAGTCACCGTTGTGGACATTGGAGGTGAAACAATTGTGGTGGAAAATCTGAATATGTTCATGCCAATTCAATCATCATCTCTTTCCCAGCAGGATTACATTTCATGGAGGGCCACGTCCATCTGCAGCGACCCCACATGGAGTCCCGTGTCACAGGAAGATAAACCTTGAACAATATGATTATTCAGTACAAAACATGAAGCCAAGCCACACAGAACAACCTGGGTGGTCAAGGTAGAGCGGCCAGGTGCGCTTGAGAGGGGAGAGTGCAACATTCAACACAACAGGAGGCTCAGTGGACATTTCAACCATGGAGACACACATACCCACTGATAGACACGTTGATAACATGACTGATGCATGGTCAGCCAAACGTGGCAACAAGGACAGAAATCAGATGAATACATTGGAACACATACAAGGTGCAATGCCACAAAGTTGTCTGAAAGGACAGTTGCTTATTCTCCTGGTGCAGATGTTCCTGCAGTCACTGGTGCATGAGTCAACATGATGCGCCGTGCTGTGTTTCAAACCTAAACCCAACGACCGTTAACTTAAAGAGGACAGGTGATCATATCCGTCCTACCTGGCTTATAAACGTTGTGAGACTGGATACTCATGTTAGACGTTGCCAGTACATCAGATCATTAGGTTTATGTATTTGGGCGTAAGCTTGTTTGCAGTTTTGGAAGCCTCTGGACACTGTGTTTTACAATCTGGCTACGTTGTGAGGTCACAGCAAGGTGGATGTACTTATTTGGAAATTAAGTAAAGTTATTAGCCAGAAAGGGGAGGAGCTCTGTATGAGGCCAGCTTATTATCTAGACCACAAGGAAATGTGTTTAAAGTAGACTGAAATCACGGTGGGAGAGGGGTTAGTGCGTCTTGAGTAGTCTTGGGTTCAATTCCAGGCTCGGGATCTTTCTGTGTGGAGTTTGCATGTTCTCCCTGTGAATGCGTGGGTTCCCTCCGGGTACCCCGGCTTCCTCCTACTTCCAAAGACATGCACATGGGGATAGGTTGATTGGCAACACTAAATTGGCCCTAGTGTGTGAATGTGAGAGTGAATCTTGTCTGTCTATCTGTGTTGACCCTGCGATGAGCTGGCGACTTGTCCAGGGTGTACCCTGCCTTTCGCCCGATTGTAGCTGAGATAGGCGCCAGCGCCCCCCGCTACCCCAAAAGGGAATAAGCGGTAGGAAATGGATGGATGGATGGATGAAATCATCATAGGATCCCTTTAGAGCTGGGGTAAATAATCGATTATTAGATGCATCACAATTTGGACATGGAAGATTATAGAATCTATTAGTAAACAACAATAATTGATAATCGATAAAGTAATAAAGTAATGCAGACAAATCTAAAATTTGGCTGACTGCAGTAAACCACGTCACCGAGAGATCCAATCCGACCAGCTTCTTTATTACTTTTGACAAGAACAAGAAAGTTTGATCACATTACGCCTGTACTGGCTCACCTGCACTGGCTTCCTGTGCACTTAAGATGTGACTTTAAGGTTTTACTACTTACGTATAAAATACTACACGGTCTAGCTCCATCCTATCTTGCCGATTGTATTGTACCATATGTCCCGGCAAGAAATCTGCGTTCAAAGGACTACGGCTTATTAGTGATTCCCAAAGCCCAAAAAAAGTCTGCGGGCTATAGAGCGTTTTCCGTTCAGGCTCCAGTATTCTGGAATGCCCTCCCGGTAACAGTTTGAGATGCCACCTCAGTAGAAGCATTTAAGTCTCTCCTTAAAACTCATTTGTATACTCTAGCCTTTAAATAGACTCCCTTTTTAGGCCAGTTGATCTGCCGTTTCTTTTCTTTTTCTCCTATGTCCCACTCTCCCTCGTGGAGGGGGTCCGGTCCGATCCGGTGGCCATGTACTGCTTGCCTGTGTATTGGACTGGACTCTCGCGGCTGTGTTGGATCCATTATGGATTGAACTTTCACAGTATCATGTTAGACCCGCTCGACATCCATTGCTTTCGTCCTCTCCAAGGTTTTCATAGTCATCATTGTCACCGACGTCCCACTGGGTCATCATTGTCACCGACGTCCCACTGGGTGTGAGTTTTCCTTGCCCTTATGTGGGCCTACCGAGGATGTCGTAGTGGTTTGTGTTGTGGTTTGTGCAGCCCTTTGAGACACGAGTGATTTAGGGCTATATAAGTAAACTGATTGATTGATTGATATTTTTGGCCACTTATGTTCCAGTTTTGCACATATTTTCATTAATTTAACAAATGTGGGAATTAATTAAATTGTTTCTTATTCCAAATGAACAGGGTTTTTTTCAAGTTGCAAGTGAAAAAAGCTTATTTAGTGAAACGAAAATACATTTAAAACTGCATCAAAATACATAATTTAAAGATGCATCAATAATAAATTTTTTATTGTATCGTATCTCCAAAATTTTAATTTTAATCAAATTGTGAAGTGCCCAAAGATTCCTACCGCTAGATCTCTTTAAGTTATTTCAGAATTATTACTTCCTATGTTACCAGCAAAACTGCCAAACGTTAACCAAGAACCATACAGTTTTGGAGGGCTATGCATGTCCCAAGAAACATAACCATTACATTTTGTGTGTATGTAACTTACCCAGTTAGGTTTTAGTTCTTCTGCAAATCATGAAGGCACAACTATAACATGCATTGTTGTTTTCGTTAGTCAAGTTAGTCACTTAGTTACTTTGTACCTTTTGAGTGACAAGGTAATTTTGCCTCCACTACACATACAGCTGGTACACTCCCGTCTGTGCATTCAATTCTATATAACAGCACATGGTGAAGAGGTAGCAAGGAATAATACATTAATAATTACATTTGACAACTGGAATAACTATATGCTCCCAATTATGGATGGAAGTTACAGATGGAATTTTGTAATCCCTTACATTTCAATCTCTATAAACAAAGAAGTAAAATACTATACTTCCTAACAAACAAGTAAGGCGTGCTACACAGACTGCAATTTTTATTTATCATTATGAAAACATAAACAACAAGGCGGATATATGGCGGAAGGTCTCTATTCCACTGAATGCTCTTGTTTTCATAATATTTATGTTTTATATGCTTTAGGGTGGTGGGCAGCCTACAATCTGGCATATTTGCAACTCCATCCACCAATGCATTTTCGACCGCTTGTCCCTTTTGGGGTCACGGGGGGTGTTGAAGCCTCGTGGTTAAATGTTACTCCACAACTCAAACATGCTAAATGATTCGAAACACAGACTTGTATTTCAAAAGGCAAAGTCAGCATAGTGTGGAATTTCCTGAAAGACTTAAGTGTGTAAAAACTGATGAACATTTGGCAACAGACTAAATTTAGATGATTTTGGTTTTGGTTTGAACTTATTTTGAACATGTATGCAATTACAAGTAATAAATCAAATGCTTTACATATTTACATCTCTTTTTACAACAGATTTAAAAAAAGGATAGGAAGAAACCAAGCTTATTTAACTTTCCATTTCATTGCAATTACTGACACATATGTTCATTCCCTGTCCTCTTTTTGTAACATAATATATATTATTGAAATAAAACCGCTCTCTTAATAATAAGAGTCAGTTATGATTAACATATGACAGGAATAATAAATACATTTCCAATAGTTCAAAATGTCTATCAAAATTTGTCGTTTTTGTACATTGTAAACACTTTTACTTTGAACAACCTCTTAAAGGCCTACTGAAACCCACTACTACCCACCACGCAGTCTGATAGTTTATATATCAATGATGAAATATTAACATTGCAACACATGCCAATACGACCGGTTTAATTTACTAAATTGCAATTTTAAAATTCCCGCAAGGTATCCTGTTGAAAATGTCGCGGAATGATGACGCCTATGTTGACGCGTGCTTGTGACGTTATTGGTTGGAGCGGACATTTTATCCCAGCACCACTCACGGCTAAAAGTCATCTGCTTTAATCACATAATTACACAGTATTTTGGACATCCGTGTTGCTGAATCTTTTTCAATTTGTTCAATTAATAATGGAGACTATAAAGGAGAATGCTGTTGGCGGAAAGCGATGGATTGCAGCTGCCTTTAGCAACCAAAACACAGCCGGTGTTTCTTTGTTTGTTGTGAAGCTTTAATATCGAACAGAGCGGTCAAGTGAACATGTTTCTCTACCACATGTCAACCGGCAGGTTTCGGTGAGAAAATTGTGGTAATAAGTCGGCT
The DNA here is from genome assembly GCF_033978795.1 of Nerophis ophidion. Taxonomy (NCBI): domain Eukaryota; kingdom Metazoa; phylum Chordata; class Actinopteri; order Syngnathiformes; family Syngnathidae; genus Nerophis; species Nerophis ophidion. The sequence goes on along the minus strand of NC_084621.1, from coordinate 48,097,863 downwards.
CCTACCGGAGACATGAGCGGAGCTCGTGTCCTCCTGCAGCAGCTGTCAAAGAGGCAGCTGCGACTTTCTTGGCTCCTCCATGGCTTCCATCAGAGACACTGGTGGTCACCACACCCCTCCGACTTTCAGGTATGACTATTTTAACTTTCCTCATCCACAAATATTTCATCCTCCCTCAAATTAATGGGGAAATTGTCGCTTTCTCGGTCCGAATCGCTCTTGCTGCTGGTGGCTATGATTATAAACAATGTGAGAATGTTAGGAGCCCTACAACCTGTGATGTCTTACGCACATCGTCTGCTACTTCCGGTACAGTTAAGGCTTTTTTATTAGCGACCAAAAGTTGCGAACTTTATCGTGGATGTTCTCTACTAAATCATTTCAGCAAAAATATGACAATATCGCGAAATGATCAAGTATGACACATAGAATGGACCTGCTATCCCCCTTTAAATAAGAAAATCTCATTTCAGTAGGCCTTTAAACTGGACCATAGTAGTACATTGTTTAATTTATTTGCTTAATCCAATCCATAATTTAATTCCACGTACTGATATACTAAATGTTTTAAGTGTTGTACGTGCATACCAATGCTTTAAGTTATATTTTTCCCTAAAGTAATATATCCCTCCTTTTGTTAACAAGAATCTTTGTGCATTTTTTTGGTAGCAAGTTATCGTTTGCTTTTTGCATAATTTAAGCTGTTTGCAAATTCACCAAGTCAATAAATTTCAATATTTTTGATTCAATAAATAAAAGATGTGTATTTTCTCTTCATCCAATGTTACGTATTATACTAACTGATCTTTTTTTGTAACACAGTTAACGAGTGAAGTGTATTTGTGTAATTACTTCCTTTATATTTTTACACAACAACTCAAATATGTTCATAACTTTTATGGACAGAATTTCTAGGCGCAGTCAAGGCGTTGAGGGGTTCCGGTTTGGTAACCGCAGGATTAGGTCTCTGCTTTTTGCAGATGATGTGGTCCTGATGGCTTCATCTGACCGGGATCTTCAGCTCTCGCTGGATCGTTTCGCAGCCGAGTGTGAAGCGACCGGAATGAGAATCAGCACCTCCAAGTCCGAGTCCATGGTTCTCGCCCGGAAAAGGGTGGAGTGCCATCTCCGGGTTGGGGAGGAGACCCTGCCCCAAGTGGAGGAGTTCAAGTACCTAGGAGTCTTGTTCACGAGTGAGGGAAGAGTGGATCGTGAGATCGACAGGCGGATCGGTGCGGCGTCTTCAGTAATGCGGACGTTGTACCGGTCCGTTGTGGTGAAGAAGGAGCTGAGCCGGAAGGTAAAGCTCTCAATTTACCGGTCGATCTACGTTCCCATCCTCACCTATGGTCATGAGCTTTGGGTCATGACCGAAAGGATAAGATCACGGGTACAAGCGGCCGAAATGAGTTTCCTCCGCCGTGTGGCGGGGCTCTCCCTTAGAGATAGGGTGAGAAGCTCTGCCATCCGGGAGGAACTCAAAGTAAAGCCGCTGCTCCTTCACATCGAGAGGAGCCAGATGAGGTGGTTCGGGCATCTGGTCAGGATGCCACCCGAACGCCTCCTTAGGGAGGTGTTTAGGGCACGTCCAAACGGTAGGAGGCCACGGGGAAGACCCAGAACACGTTGGGAAGACTATGTCTCCCGGCTGGCCTGGGAACGCCTCGGGATCCCCCGGGAAGAGCTAGACGAAGTGGCTGGGGAGAGGGAAGTCTGGGTTTCCCTGCTTAGGCTGTTGCCCCCGCGACCCGACCTCGGATAAGCGGAAGATGATGGATGGATGATGGATGGAACTCAGATATGGTAACACTAGCGAGTAGTAGAGAATATGAAGTGATTTTTGGTGTAGAAGATATTTTGCTTTGTTCAGTACCAAAATATTTCTTGCCACATTATGTATATTTATACATGAGATTTCCAATTTAATTTATCATGCATTATTACAACTGAAAATGTTATTAATTTTACTATTTCAATGTCTGATCCGTCTATGTATATTCGTGCTTGACTTTTTCCTCTACCCTTACCAAACAGCGTAAGGATAGTTTGTTTTTGTCAAACCATCTGTCCAATTTGTTAATCTCTTCTGTATGTGTATTAGCTTCTGTGTGAACATGTAATTCTCAAATAGTACTAGCTGTAAGATTTTTCTAACATTAAAAATGTCATTTAAATCAAGGTCAAGCATTTTTGGTCCCAGTATTGATCTCTGCAATACGCCGCAATATATTTCTGGCTCTTATTATGTATTTTTGCCTTGCTTAATGTATTGCTTTCTGTTGGTTAACTATTTTCGAATCCGGTTCAATACCAATCCGCTGATTCCATATTGTTATAATCTGTTGATTAAGATATTAGGGTTAATTGTGTCAAATGCTTTTTTTAGACCCATAAATATTGCTGCTGCACACTGTTGACTATCTATTGTATTGTAAACTCTTCTGTTTGTCAGGCTTTCCCCTGACAGTTTGTCTATGTTTTAGTTTTTTCCTCTGCATTTGTCTGTTTCCTCTGTGTTTAGTATTTCCTGTCCTTAAATCCTGTCTAGTGTTCTTATTTTGTCAGCTTCCTGTCTTGTTCCCTGAGTGCTGTGTTCCTCCTCAGCTGCGGCTGATTGGCATCTGGCCACACCTCTTGCCAATCAGCCCGCACCTATTTGTACCTGCTTTGTCTTGTGTCAGTTGCTGGATCATTGTATTGTCATTTGTATTGTCGTTGCCACATGTTGCTCTTGTCGTGTCGTTTTGTTACAGCTACTACCTGTCGTGCTACATTTTGTCCAGGTCGTCGTAGCGGTAAGCTGTTTCTGTTAGCATTAGCCATTTCCAGTTTTTCCTGTTTGCTACCCGCTAGCTTCCACGCTAGGTCCTTTTTTGTTTCTTGCTAGCTTCTATGCTAAAGACCCTTAGTTTGTTATTCCGCCCATGTGCACGCTTTTTGTTTGTACCCTTTTGGTTTTGTTTTTGTCTTAGTATTTAATTAAATCATGTTTACTTACCAAATGCCTGTCTCCGTCTCTGCATCTCTGGGTTCATCCACAAATACCTGTGACACTGTTATTTTTATTAATGCCATTGATGATGTGATATTAACTTGAAATCCGTATTGGTTATCTGCGAGAGTTACACTTTTGTTTATGAATTTGTCCAATCTGTTATTCGTTTTTCTATGATTTCAAAAAATTGTGGCAGCAAAGAAACATGTCTATAGTTTGTAAATTGATGTTTGTTTCTAGTCTATACATTGGTACTATTTCAGCCATGTTTAATGTTATACTGTCTTGGCTATATGACTTTTTTAACCACACACAATGATACATTCCTTGGGTACTTACATTATTATCTCCCAACCCGGGTTACAGAAAGAATGAATAACAAGTGAACGTTTGTTTGGTTGAAAATCCATTCAATTCAACAAAGATAAGCTATATTACAGTTCACGTCTTCTTGAAGGTAGAAAAGGAAGCAATCATTTGCAACATCATGTATATGTTTTTATAAGATGGTGTTGAGCGTAATGCAAAATCCATCCATCTTATCAAGTAATGTCACTGCACGGTCAGTTTTTATGCGTTTGTGGGGCTGTTTTCAATAAGACAGCTGCCCCCGACACAGTTTCTAATAAAAAGCAGCACGTTCCCATAGGAGAAACAAGGAACATATTACCCTGATGGATCTTTTTATTTTAAACAAATGCAAATACACATACTGAGCTCAGCCCCCCTTTAGGTGATTTGCTGTTCGAAATAAAAATCACATTCAGTGCAGTCACGTTTTAGATTACAGACTAAGTGCCTGATTTACCAAAGGTTTGCATGTATTAAAAGATGTGCAAACTTGATAGTGCAAGCAAAGCTGGTCTACTGAGTGTGTGTGCAGAGGATTGGATCTCTTAAATGAGCAAAATATAAAGTGCAATACATGTCTGTCTTATGTATATGCAAAATTAATAGTAATTATTATAACACCCACAATACAAGAAGATACAAATATAATAATTTAGTGATTGCAATTTGATCTATCAAGACTAAAACTGTTTTGAGTCTACATTTAGGACATTTGAAATGTGTGTGCAAACTGGCATTTACTCACAAAGGGCTATGTGAAAGGGGCTTTGCAAAGACAGACTTTTGAAATAATTTTTCATATGTGTGAGTGTCAACGTATTTGTGAGGAAAATTTTAGACATATCGTCTCTCTATCGTATCATTTCATAAATTTATATATGCTGAATGACTTGAGGACCCGGTTAAAATCAATGTAATTGATTTAGTTAGTTTCTGCTGGCCTTTTTTCATGTTATTTGTTTTTATATACTGTATATTGTTTTACATATACTGTAATTTTGCCTCATTGTTCACTTTAAGCATGAGTATATAATGCACTACCGACCTGATCAGTTCGAAAGAGATGATACAATATTACCTGCTCGCAAATGCTACCTGGTGGTTTTTGAGCACACTGCATCTCGTCTTGGATAGTCCGGCTCCTTAATGCATCAGTCACATGCAAGATACTTACAGGAATGAGGAGTGGTACCTTCTATATGAAATATATCATAATATATCTCCTGTATAAAAAAACATCTTGCAATATAAACTTTTTTTGCAACTAGATTTTTCAAACGCGCCATCATTACAACGTAGCGTCTCCCAAAATCCACCTTCAGCGTGCTAAAAATAGGTCCCGATCACTCTTCTATGTAGCCTAGAGAAGTTGGTCTGTATTACAAACCCCGTTTCTATATGAGTTGGGAGATTTTGTTGGATGTAAATATAAACGGAATAATCCTTTTCAACCCATATTCAATTGAATGCACTACAAAGACAAGATATTTGATGTTCAAACCCATGAACTTAATTTTTTTTTTTGCAAATAATAATTAACTTTGAATTTCATGGCTGCAACACGTGCCAAAGTAGTTGGGAAAGGGCATGTTCACCACTGTGTTACAACACCTTTTCTTTTAACAACACTCAATAAACGTTTGGGAACTGAGGAAATTAATTGTTGAAGCTTTGAAAGTGGAATCATTTCCCATTCTTGTTTTATGTTCAACAGTCCGGGGTCTCCGCTGTCGTATTTTGCGCTTCATAATGCGCCACACATTTTCGATCAGAGACAAGCCTGGACTGCCGCCGGGCCAGGAATGTACGCACACTCTTTTTTCACGAAGCCATGCTGTTGTAACACTTGTCTTGCTGAAATAAGTAGTGGCGTCCATGATAACGTTGCTTGGATGACAACATTTGTTGCTCCAAAACCTGTATGGACCTTTCAGCATTAATGGTACATTCGCAGATGTGTAAGTTACCCATGCCTTGGCCACTAATACACCCCCATACCATCACAGATGTTTGATTTTGAACTTTGCGCCTATAACAATCCGAATGGTTATTTTCCTAGTTGTTCTGGAGGACACCACGTCCACAGTTTCCCGATATAATTTGAAATGTGGACTCGTCAGACCACAGAACACCTTTCCACTTTGTATCAGTCCATGTTAGGTGAGCTAGGGCCCAGCCAAGCCGGCGGCGTTTCAGGATATTGTTGATAAATGGGTTTGGCTTTGCATAGTAGAGTTTTAACTTTCACTTGCAGATATGGCGACCAACTGTAGTTACTGACAGTGGTTTTATGAAGTGTTCCTGAGCCCACGTGGTGATATCCTTTAAACACTGATGTTGGTTTTTGATGCAGTACCGCCTAAGGGCTCGAAGGTCCGTAATATCATCGCTTACGTGCAGTGATTTCTCCAGATTCTCTGAACTTTTTGATGATTTTACGGACCGTAGATGGTAAAATCCCTAAATTCCTTGAGAAATGTTGTTCTAAAACTGTTCGACAATTTGCTTACAAAGTGGTGACCCTCGCCCCATCCTTGTTTGTGAAGTACTTAGCATTTCATGGAAGTTGCTTTTATACCCAATCATGGCACCCAACTGCTCCTAATTAGCCTGCACACCTGTGGGATGTTCCATATAAGTAAGTGTTTGATGAGCATTCCTCAACTTTATCAGTATTTATTTTAAACTTTCCCAACTTCTTTGTCACGTGTTGCTGGCATCAAATTATAAAGTTAATGATTATTTGGAAACAAAAGAATGTTTATCAGTTTGAAAATCAAATATGTTGTCTTTGTAGCATATTCAACTGAATATAGGTTGAAAAATATTTGCAAATCATTGTATTCCGTTTATATTTACATCTAACATAATTTCCCAACTCCTATGGAAACGGTGATTGTATATTGATATGCTGCATGTTCAACAACGTGACAAAACACCACAGGTTGGAGAGCATGACGTGCACAAAATAGGGCGGTTTGCACCACTTTTGTACTAGTTATCAATTGTACACGCAGTCTTAGTGGATCACCCGCAACACATCCAATAATAGTACACACAGTTTTCTTTTTTAAATAGTTATCTATTTTCATGCAATAGACTTAGATACAAATTGAATGACACTTTCATGTCATCCCAGCAATTTCAAAAACTAATATAGCACTGTGGTAATCGCTTGGACTGGGGTCACTAAAACTTTTTAACTTTTTGTTCAAAGTGGCTTGGAATCTATTTGAATAATATCACTGTCAAAAAAAGAGTCTTTAATGCGATCAAACCTGCTGCAAGTTGATGAATGATGGATGCCACAGCTGTAAGTGTGGAGAACCAGAGCAATGGAGCAAGTGTCTTTTTGTGTCATCCTCGCCAGTTTGGGTCCTAAATGGATATTTAAGTGTACCAACTTGTCGAAGTACCTACTCAGACTTCTCATGTCCAGGTGAGATGCATGATTTATGATCTAGAACAGGGGTCACCAACCTTTTTGAAACCAAGAGCTACTTTTTGGGTACTGATTAATGCGAAGGGCTACCAGTTTGATACACACTTAAATAAATTGCCAGAAATAGCCAATGTGCTCAATTTACCTTTAATAAATAAATAAATATATATATATATATATATATATATATATATATATATATATAAAAACGGGTATTTCTGTCTGTCATTCCGTCTTACATTTTTTTTCCTTTTACAGAAGGTTTTTTGTTGAGGATAAATGATGAAAAAAACACTTAATTGAACAGGAAAAAATGGAAAAAAAAAATTGAAACATTGTTTATCTTCAATTTCAACTCTTTAAAATTCAAAATTCAACCGAAAAAAAGAAGAGAAAAACTAGCTAATTCGAATCTTTTTTTAAAAATTAAAAAAATAATTTATGGAACATCATCAGTAATTTTTCCTGATTAAGATTAATTTTAGAATTTTGATGACATGTTTTAAAATGTGTTAAAATCCAATCCGCACTTTGTTAGAATATATAACAAAATGGACCAAGCTATATTTCCAACAAAGACAAATCATTATTTCTTCTAGATTTTCCAGAACTAAAATTTTAAAAGAAATTCAAAAGACTTTGAAATAAGATTTAAATTTGATTCTACAGATTTTCTAGATTTGCCAGAATAATGTTTTTGAATATTAATCATAACAAGATTGAAGAAATATTTCACAAATACTCTTCGTCGAAAAAACAGAAGCTAAAATGAAGAATTAAATGAAAATGTATTTATTATTCTTTACAATAAAGAAAAAAACACTTGAACATTGATTTAAATTGTCAGGAAAGAAGAGGAAGGAATTTAAAAGGTAAAAAAGAATGATCACATTACGCCTGTACTGGCTCACCTGCACTGGCTTCCTGTGCACTTAAGATGTGACTTTAAGGTTTTACTACTTACGTATAAAATACTACACGGTCTAGCTCCATCCTATCTTGCCGATTGTATTGTACCATATGTCCCGGCAAGAAATCTGCGTTCAAAGGACTCCGGCTTATAAGTGATTCCCAAAGCCCAAAAAAAGTCTGCGGGCTATAGAGCGTTTTCCGTTCGGGCTCCAGTACTCTGGAATGCCCTCCCGGTAACAGTTCGAGATGCCACCTCAGTAGAAGCATTTAAGTCTCACCTTAAAACTCATTTGTATACTTTAGCCTTTAAATAGACTCCCTTTTTAGACCAGTTGATCTGCCATTTATTTTCTTTTTCTTCTATGTCCCACTCTCCCTTGTGGAGGGGGTCCGGTCCGATGCAGTGGCCATGTACTGCTTGCCTGTGTATCGGCTGGGGACATCTCTGCGCTGCTGATCCGCCTCCGCTTGGGATGGTTTCTTGCTGGCTCCGCTGTGAATGGGACTCTCGCTGCTGTGTTGGATCCGCTTTGGACTGGACTCTCGCGACTGTGTTGGATCCATTATGGATTGAACTTTCACAGTATCATGTTAGACCCGCTCGACATCCATTGCTTTCCTCCTCTCCAAGGTTCTCATAGTCATCATTGTCACCAACGTCCCACTGGGTCATTATTGTCACCGATGTCCCACTGGGTGTGAGTTTTCTTTGCCCTTATGTGGGCCTACCGAGGATGTCGTAGTGGTTTGTGCAGCCCTTTGAGACACTAGTGATTTAGGGCTATATAAGTAAACATTGATTGATTGATTGATTGAATGTGTTTAAAAATCCTAAAATCCTCTTTAAGGTTGTATTTTTTCTGTAAAATTGTCTTTCTGAAAGTTATAAGAAGCAAGGTAAAAAAAATAAAATAATGAATTTATTTAAACAAGTGAAGACCAAGTCTTTAAAATATTTTCTTGGATTTTCAAATTCTATTTGAGTTTTGTCTCTCTTAGAATTAAAAATGTCGAGCAAGGCGAGACCAGCTTGCAAGTAAATAAATAACATTTAAAAAAATAGAGGGAGCTCACTGGTAAGTGCTGCTATTTCAGCTATTTTTAGAACAGGCCAGCGGGCTACTTCTTCGGGTCCTTGCGGGCGACCTGATCGAGAATAAATTTACAGGAAAGCAGCAGATCACTTGATTATGTAAACATCGTCGCACTGTGGCGCTATAAATAGTTTGTCTGCGTTAGGGTTTATGGTAACAATATCACTAATGCCTGGTTAATATTTAAGTAACAAAATATAAATGGAGTATTGTTAGTAGTTTTTGAATGGATATTTATTAGATTTTATGGGCAAAACGGAACTGCTCCCATTGGCTCTGCTGTAAACTGACTTTAATTTACTTTTATATTCAAGTTAGAATGCATAAAAAAATCATGTTGTGTCTTTCATAATGATTGGGAACAATGGGTAAAATTTTCAAATAAGTAAAGTTCCGCTTTAAGTAGTTTAAAAAATCATGTTGCCGGTGACACAATCGGCTTAAAATTTTTAAAAATGTATCCAAAACTGTCTTCTGCTCTTTGGAGAGCTTATTTAACAACTGACTGACGCATTACTGTTGCATAAATGCATTGATAACAGTAAAATCTCTGGCGCCTTCAATTTAAAACATATGCAGTCCATCATGGGATTTACCCTATGTATATTACATCAGATATTATATTTTTAACTGTGTAGTTTAACGCAGCAGCTACTATGTCTTTTACGATTACTATGTGGAAAAACTTTTGCAAACATAGTGATAGTGTGCCTCATATGTAATTTATCTGCAGAGTTTATTTTTATGCAGACTCTGTTCCCTGGTTAAATGGGGGGTTTCATACAGATAAGAAGAACATATTTCAGTAATGTTTCACATACGGCTGCTGATGCACAGTTGCTTTGACTCAAATAAAATGGTTTGGAAAGAAAGTGAAGCTCAAAGATCTATCCTTTTTACTCGAGCACTGTTATCGGCGTATTCGTGTTCATCTGAGCTAGACTATAATAGAGCATTATTACCATGTGGTGTGACAATCCAATCTGATGGTAGGAGAAACTCCACCCAACCTCAATGGGAGTGGAAAGATTGCACGCAAAACGGCGTCTCTCCTGCTAAATCAGATGAGGGGGGGGGGAAACAACACACAATAGGCCTGTTGTATTATTAGCCCCTTTGGAGGAAGCTACATTTGTCGGCTCAGACTCCCAAAAAAAGTAAGTCTGGGAAAATACCAGCTTCCTGACTTAGTGTTTGCAGTTTTGCCTCTCTGGCATTCACTCTCTGACCCCGTTTCACTGTAATTCTCCCTCTCTCTTGCTCTGTATCTCTAGCTTTCTCTCTCTCTCCACAGCTACTTGGCCCAGTCCTTGTTTACTCAGATCAAACTTGTCAGGGAAAGCCAAGTGGGTTTAAGCAAGCACATGCACACGCACTCAAGTACACACCAATCAAACTTAGCTGGCACTGAAGCGCCATTAAACATCACTGATAAAAAAAATGAGCTGCAACAGTATCTGATTCTCATAAAGAGCACTAGCGATCAGAGGAGTTTATGCTGACATGGATAAATCACTGAGGGTTTTTTTTTTGTGCACACACACTGGAGATGGGTTAAAGATGTGGGAGAAGCCAAGAAACGATGATGGAGAAAGACGGCATTTCATTTATTACCGTTTAAATATTATTAGCTCTGACATTTAATTTTCCAAAGTTTCTGCTTGGCCTCCATCGTTCACTTCAAGCAACAAAAAGGAGGGAATAAGTGCCTCTCCTGACTTATCTAGTTGGTAGTCTGCTGTTTCTCCCGGAGTCTGCAGACTCAGCCGGTCTGACCTTGCCTGAACTGTTAGCCATAGTCGTACTGCTGATGTTGAGCTGAAAGGGCAATAGTTAGTGCCAAAGAGAGACAGCCCTGACTCACAGGAGAAAGCAATCGTCCCTGTAAATTGCTTTTTTTTTAAACTGTCGAAGAAAGTTAATTTCTTCTTTTAATCAACTTCTTTAAAATGATTAACAATAGTGTATGTCTAGGAATGTTTTCATTCATCCAGGGCATGCAATCGATAGCAACTGGACTGTTTGGTTTGTCTTAGAAGACGTTTCGCCGCTCATCTGCGTAGGCTTCATACACAAAACAGTATATAAATACAGTGGGGCAAAAAAGTATTTAGTCAGCCACCAATTGTGCAAGTTCTCCCACTTAAAATGATGACAGAGGTCTGTAATCATAGATACACTTCAACTGTGAGAGACAGAATGTGAAAAAAAAATCCAGGAATTCACATTGTAGGAATTTTAAAGAATTTATTTGTAAATTATGGTGGAAAATAAGTATTTGGTCAACCATTCAAAGCACTCACTGATGGAAGGAGGTTTTGGCTCAAAATCTCACGATACATCGCCCCATTCATTCTTTCCTTAACACGGATCAATCGTCCTGTCCCCTTAGCAGAAAAACAGCCCCAAAGCATGATGTTTCCACCCACATGCTTCACAGTAGGTATGGTGTTCTTGGGATGCAACTCAGTATTCTTCTTCCTTCAAACAAGACGAGTTGAGTTTATACCAAAAAGTTCTATTTTGGTTTCATCTGACTACATGACATTCTCCCAATCCTCTGCTGTATCATACATGTATCCATTTTGGTATAAACTCAACTCGTCGTGTTTGGAGGAAGAAGAATACTGAGTTACATACCAAGAACACCATACCTACTGTGAAGCATGGAGGTGGAAACATCATGCTTTGGGGGGCTTTTTCTGCTAAGGGGACAGGATGATTGATCCGTGTTAAGGAAAGAATTAATGGGGCCATGTATCGTGAGATTCTGAGCCAAAACCTCCTTCCATCAGTGAGAGCTTTGAAAGGTTGACCAAATACTTATTTTCCACCATCATTTACAAATAAATTCTTTAAAATGTTTACAATGTGAATTCCTGGATTTTTTTTTCACATTCTGTCTCTTACAGTTGAAGTGTACCTATGATGAAAATTATAGACCTCTGTCATCATTTTAAGTGGGAGAACTTGCACAATCGGTGGCTGACTAAATACTTTTTTGCCCCACTGTATCTCATAATGACTAATGTTTATAAATGATTTGTTTCCCACCCAGGACACTGCTATTCAGGTTTTGTTTCAATTGATTTGAAAATACATTTAGATTGTGTTTGTGTTTGAAACGGTACTTGATCCAAATATGGGAATATCAAAGGAATGTTTTTTTAAGTTTTGATGAAGTTATGATATTTTCTCACAGATTCAATATGCTAAACATTTTTTTTTCAAATAATATTTTTTTTTTTGCTGATAGACTGGGATCTGACTTTCAGCAGCAGGGGTGTAATGTTTGATTATTATATTGATTGATATTCCTTAGATTCACCTACTTGGATCTGTGCTCTGAAAATTTGCCTTTTTGACAATAGTTATTAATCCAGGATTGTTATAAAGGGGAATAGATCGATGTTATTATGATTCCAGAAAAAGGAAAACATTAGATTTAAGAATAGCAGGCTTTATATGAAGTTTGGCATTTTAAAACATAAGAACATTGAAAGTTAACTTTGCCTGGCCGTCTGTGACGTCAACTAACTAAGTGTTGGTCAAGAAAGGCCATGATAATTGTAAACGCCACAAGACAATATGAGTAATTACAACACAAAAACTTTCAGCTACACCATGATTGCAAAAGCCACAACAAAGACAAACTACACAACACGAAAATATAAAGCCACAAGTCAACATTAAGCCACAAAGAACATGACCGACACAATGGAAGTGAAAGCATAGCTATTTACTACAATGCAATGACTTCCGTAACACAACGACGTGAAGCGACAACTCTACAACTGGCAGCCAAGAGAAATACATTTTATCAGCAAAAAATAATTATCAAAGATGGATGGAGGAGGCTATGGAAATTAGGAAGCAAGAGGCCAACACCATCAACATTCCAAAAACCTGGGACGCCCTCCTTCATTGACATTGCCAGGGTGTAGAACAGGTACTGTATGGCCGGGTTGGGAAACTTTATTTGGCAGGTAAATCTACTGTTAAAATGTTGGTTACTGTACTTTTATTGAACTTTTCTTGAAAGTTGAAAATGTCTACAGAAAAATGTTTCCTCTTGTTAATCCAACCTAAAATGTTGGTTGCACTTTATTCAAATAAGACGTAAATGCATTGGCCATTAATTGTTGTTTAGTTGTATTTTTTAATCTATATTTCATGTATATCCAATTCTATTACAAGAAATAACAGGGATATAGGAAACCTCACTTTCAATCTCCAGTGCAGTATTTATTTCACAGTCACACTGCTTGACTTGTTTTATATTCTAAAATGTTACTGAATTGAGATCAGCTCACTAAAACCTAATGGAACATATTGTTCTACACTATCGTAGCGGCAACACCAAATTCTGAAAGGAATCGTTTTTAAAACACATTTTTACAGCCCGATTCAGCGGTCGTATTAAATCCTATTAATTTCTTTTTAGGTAATGTGGCCACAGTAACTCATGCACTGGAGCTAACCTGTTGGGATCAAGCTAAATTTGAGGAAATGAGATTATAGCCAATAAGAATCAGTTGTCTCTGAAACTGACGTCACCATTTATTGACCATCAGTGTACCTGGCACTGACACTGGAGGAATTAGAAGCAAGGATTTGTCCTTTTCCTCCTCCAGCCAAAGTCGTCTTCTTTAGTGTGCAACCGTCCGGCCTCTCAGGGCCCAATAGTGGTGGTAGGTTTCCGTTCTGTGCGGCTTCTGTTACCTTTTTTGATGGCCGGGTCTATCTTCTTCTCTTTTCAGGCTACGTCGGGCTACATTTTGCAGTTTCTTCTCTGTGACGAGGGTGAATGCATAACACGTTAAATGGCTAAATGAAATAATATTTGAGTGTGTTTGATTTAATGTGAACAATTTAATTGGTCCATTGTGACCTGTTAGCCAATTTCATTGGTCTGATGAGGTGACAATGATAAATTCATTGGCGGCATGTGAAGCTTGTGAACACAGAAAAAAATCCATAAATTAGCCACATCATTGTACATTGAACAAAAAAATAAACGCAACGCTTTTGTTTTTGCTCCAATTTTACTTGAGTTGAACTTAAATATCTAAACCTTTTACTTTATACACAAAATAACAATTATTCTCAATTATTGTTCACATATCTGACTAAATCTGTGTTTGTGAGCATTTCTTCTTTGCCAACATAATACATCCCACCTCACAGGTGTGGCATATAAAAATGCTGATCAAACAGCATCATTATTGCACAGGTGTCCTGATTAGGCTGCCCACAATAAAAGGCCATTCTGAAATGTGCATTTTTTTCACAAAGCACAATGCCACAGATGTTGCAAGTTCTGAGGGAGTGTGCAGTTGCCATGCTGACTGCAGGAATGTCCACCAGAGCTGTTGCTCATGAATTGAATGTTAATTTCCCTACCATACGCCGTCTCCAAAGGCGTTTCAGAGAATTTGTCAGTACATCCAACCGGCCTCAAAACCTCATAGCATGTATAACCACACCAGCCCAGGACCTCCGCATTCAGCAGGTGCCCCTCCACGATCGTCTGAGACCAGCCACCCGGGAAACTGCTGCAACTATTGGTTTGAATTACCACTCAATTTCTGCACAAACTCAGAAACTGTCTCAGGAAAGCTCATCTGCATGCTTGTCATCCTCATCGAGTCTGGAGCTGACTGCAGTTTGTCGTCCTCGTAACTGATTTGAACGGGCAAATGCTCACATTTGATGGAGTCTGGTACAATGGGGAGGTGTTCTATTAACGGATGAATCCTAGTTTTCACTGTTCAGGGCTATTGGCAAACAGCGGGTGTGGCATTCTATGGGAGAGTGGTTTGCTGATGTCAACACTGTGAATTGAGTGGCCCATGGTGGGGTTGGCGTCACAATATCGCCAGGCTTATGTTTTTGACATGGAATGTTTTTCACATTCTTTTTATGGAAAAATAAATTACAATCTCCCTCCACTTCATCAAAGTCCATGCCATTTAAGTGTGTCTTAATGTATTTATATACTGTATCCACTACTACGACACATAAAGCATCCTGCTCGCATGGCACAGCTTAATGGTTTGAACATTATATTTGATTATTTGCAACCATCTTTTATTCATTATTCTGAAAGAATAAAATATAAATGGTCAACTACACTATTTAAAAAGTAATAATACAGTTATTGCAGTTCAAACAGTATTTGTTCGTTGATAATGTGGTAATTTTGTATTCATGTAGAACACGCTCCCCGTAAAAATGGAAAATCCCAGTGTGACTAATCTTAACCAGTTTGTTAATATTGTTTATCCCACATATTTAATATTTCGCTCCTATTCAGCCAGATAACATAGCGATCCTAAATAGCTGTAACAAGATTCGTAGTAGAAATCTCACGTAAAACTCATCCATGCGTTTGTCTGCAGTAGACTAACAATTGCAAAGATTTTCTGACAGGACTCCTTCAAAAGAGCATGAAACATCTGCAGCTCATTCAGAAGACTGCAGCTCATGTTCTGACCAGAACAAAGACATCAGAGCGTATCACCCCAATTCTAAAGACTTTACACTGGCTCCCAGTCAGCTATAGTATATAATTTAAAGTTATGCTACTGGTTTATAAATCACTCAATGGTTTAGGTCCAGAATACTACCATAAAATGCTAAAGTAATATAAACCCCCTTTAAGTTTAGCAGGCTCTGGTCAGATAATGGAGCCCAGAGTTGAAAGCAAACATGGTGAACCAGTATTTAGTTCTGTTACACACAAATGGAACAAAGCTGACAAGAAAAGTAAAGTCAGTCCCAAAAGTGAATGCTTTAAAACAACTCTGTTTTTTTCATGCAATTGCACTCTTATAAAACATTTCACAAGCATTTGTTTAATCGTTTATTTCCACTGTAGGTTCTTGTAGTCAGAGGTGGGTAGAGTAGCCAGAAATTGTACTCAAGTAAGGGTACTGTTACTTTAGAGATGTATTACTCAAGTAAAAGTAAGGAGTAGTCACCCAAATATTTACTTGAGTAAAAGTAAAAAGAATGTTGTGAAAAAACTACTTAAGTACTGAGTAACTGATGAGTAACTTGTTTGTTTAATGAGTACGGCAAAAAATAATGCACAAAAACATAAAAATAGCAATGAGCAAATTCAGAGCCAGGAATATCTCTTAACCAACTAAAACAATGATATATATTAAATAATAGTTCATTAAAATAAGGCACATCGAGCCACAATAAATTAACAGCACCATAGGCTCAGTAGGCATTGATTGATTGATTGATTGACTGATTTATTGATTGATTGATTGATTGATTGATTGATTGATTGAAACTTGTATTAGTAGATTGCACAGTAGAGTACATATTCCGTACAAATGACCACTAAATGGTAACACCCCAATAAGTTTTTCAACTTGTTTAAGTCGGGTCATGTGACCGCCTGGCTCTGTTTGATTGGTCCAACGTCACCAGTGACTGCATGTGATTGGTGAAACGCAGGCATGTGTATCCTACTTTGAAGGTCTGTGACAAACCAAAACAAACATTAACAGATCGATAAAAAAAAGTAGCAAGTAGCGAGCTGAATGTAGATAAATGGAGCGGAGTAAAAGTAGCGTTTCTTCTCTATAAATATATTCAAGTAAAAGTAAAAGTATGTTGCATAAAAACTACTCGTAGAAGTACAATTTATCCCAAAAGTTACTCAAGTAAATGTAACGGAGTAAATGTAGCGCGTTACTACCCACCTCTACTTGTAGTCATTTCAGTTCTGTACATTTTTAGGCATTTTGCTTTTAAATGCTTTTAAATGTTGCGTCATGTAAAGCAAATTCAGCTATCTCGTGTATGAAATGAACTATAGAAATAATACTGCCTTCTCATGTCTTGTTAAACAACTTTTATGGTACAGTACTTTAAAGTCTTATGTGCCCAATGGGATACACTACATTGTCGTTGTCTCCAACCATGCATTTCTTGGTTCAGCAATGGCTCAAGATTCAACTAAGATTTAATTTTGTCTTTAATTGTCTGTTACTTTGCTGCATCTACTTGATAATTGAAATTGTATTGAAGTTTTATAATCTCAAATGATTTGTGTTTTCTGAGCTATAGAAAGGGAATAAAAGCACATTAAAACAACAAAAGAATATTAGGGGTCACAGTGTTTCGGACAGGACAGCAATCTATATGTGCATAAGAAAACAGGGCAAAACAAAAATAGAGAATACAAATAAACATAATTCTGTTGCTGACTTTTATGTTTTATTTTTAAATGTCACAATGTGAATGATTTTAAGTAGGAGAGGGGGAAAAAACTGCTCTTGCTGCTCGTTGACAGGATTGTGAAATTGATAACACTGATCCCTCCTGCAACATCGTGTTATACTCTGACATACCAGGTGTTTATGAAGTGTGTTAAGAAGTGGAGTAATGATGCATACTGTAACCGACTGTACGGAATTGTAACGGCAAAACACAGCAAAAGGGACTTCTGATGATTTTATTCTACTTGTAAAGCAATTTTCTGTGGTCCAGATAATATATATTGAATATCATTTAGTGTTTATTTTGCTCTACAGTCACTTTTATGAGCCGGATTTTTTCCGTTTGTCTGCAAGTATTTGCAAGAGGTATTTTCTTTCTGGCACTTATCGAGGGTGGACGCTCACCTTTCCTCTCCCTTATCTCTCCTGCTTGCTTCTTTGTTTTGTCTTGTCTTAACTTTCTTGTTGCCTCTTTTTGCACTGCTCTCCAAATCTAAACATTGGAACTATTTAACTGGCCTCAACAAAATTGACAAGATCTTGGGTTTAGGGAAACCTGTTGTCGTGGTGAAGCGGTTGTTGCTGGACACACGACGGACTCTTGGGAGAAGAAGGAGGGCCGTGTGCCTGGCGAACTTTTTCTGTCGAGGAAGTGAAGATATCCACCTATTCGTAATTATGACAACAGGACATCTGCTGATTGGAGTAAGCCTTGCTCTGGTTTGTTGACAAATTGGAAGTTGCTGGCAGTCTTCAAAGTACCCCAAAGCTGCCACAAATGATTAGAAGATGCGGGAAGAACTGTGGATTACATCGGACTGTCACCCCGCAGTTTTGAGGACCAGTCATAGACTATTTAGCAAATTTTATTTTCACCCGCATAAAAAATCATTCTAACTTGGATTTTTTCCCTGGCTTCGAGACTCTCCCGAAGGACAGCGCAGCGAAGACACAACAAACTCCCTTCTTGTTACACCTGTTGTTGTTGACTTTGGACTAGCGACTGCAATACATCAAGGCCACGGAACAGAGTCACACCACGGGCTTACACACACACACACATCCACAAAAATATACGCCACACATACACACCCCACCACCCCCAACCCAACGCCCTCGACGCAAATCCCATAGGGGTGATGAATGGATGGTCAGCGCCTGAGAGCTGCGGCCTACCACCATGACCTTGAACTACCTTCCCTCTGTTGCTAGATATCTCGAGATGCATGTTGTAATAAGTATATGTGCTTTGCTATGGAGATTGTTTCCCACTCCTGACTGGGCCCCCTTAGGAGCCCAGTCTGGATTGTATTTTTTTACTAATCCTTCCCCAGTGTTTACCTTTTTCCCAGCGTTCTTGTTCTGTAACCCTGTACAGGGTTTGTTTGTCTAATCTTGAACAGGTTTGTGCTGAAAACAAAGTTTTGTTGTACTTGTGCAATGACAATAAAGACCTATCCTCCTATCCTCCTATGTTTGATTCTAGAGGTGTTCCCGAATTTCAAATGAAACCACAGCTAAACATCTCTAAAAGTGTCAGTATGTATATTTTGAAAACGAACACTGTTTAAGTATATATCTTGATCTGGTCATCAAGTTGTTGTTTCCAGACACAGTAGAAAATAAATTATAAAACTACGAAAAGAGGCATTGAAAACTGCATGGATGCTCCCGCCAAAATGCAACAACAATATGATTTAATGCGTTGGCATTGTGTAATAAGAGTATGCAACATTATGATTTATGCACTAAAAGTAAAAAAAAAAAAAAAAATACAATAAAAGTTCCATTATAATCTCTTTATGAACAAGGACAAACCGGTAGGTTGCAAAAAACAAATACATGGTTCACTGACATTGATTCACCTGAAATTAAGAGAGAAAAAGGGTTGTAGTTTACCTGATGTCGTCATCTTTTGTTAGTTTGGAATAGGTTTGTATGGTATACCGGTATTAGTATAGTACCGCAATAATAATGAATTATATTCGGTACCATACCGCCTCTGAAAAGTACCGGTCCGCCATCGTCCCACACCTCCGTTGTCGTCACGTTGTGTCATTGCTGGTTTACGAGCAGAGGAGCATGTTCGGCAGTGCACAATCACGGAGCACTTACAAGCAGACACAGTGTGTAGACAGAAAATGGAGAACGGACGCATTTTGACTTGAAAACTAACGATAAAGGTGAAGTTGTAACACTGAAACGCCCTCAGGAAGAGGTGCTTTAAGACATGGATAGCGAGCTAGCAGCTAAAGTCCAGCCCCAGTCGGCAATGTTTTAGTTACTTCTAAATGACTAATCCTTGCCTCCATGGTAACAAATAAAGTTTCTTACAAGTATCATCCCTGCAGGACGAGGAATAGCCAAACATGCTTCACTACACACCGTAGCTCACCGGCGTCAAAATGTAAACAAATGCTATTGGTGGATTTGCACCTAACATCCACTGTAATGATACCAAGTATAGGCATGTATCAAGTCGATACTACTATGATTACGTCGATATTTGTTGGCATCACAACATCTTTTTTCGTTTTTTTTTTAATTGATATTATGTTTATAAACGCAGGAAATATGTCCCTGGACACATGATGACTTTGAATATGACTGACGTATGATATAGTAACTAATTGGTATCTGATTGATACCCAAATGTATGGTATCATCCAAATGTATTGTATCATCCAAAACTAATGTAAAGCATCCATACAACAGATGATTTTAAAGGATTTCATGACATTTTAACAGAAGTGTAGATAGAACATGTTAAAACAGAAAATAACCAGATATTAACAGTAAATGAACAAGTAGATTATTAATTCATTTTCTCCCACTTAATCAGAATCAGACATACTTTATTAATGCCATAGGGGAAATTAAAATGTCCAGCAAAATCCCATTCAAGTTGAGACAAACATTAAAGGGAGACAGAACAGGATTGTTGACGGGTCGCCGGAATAATTCCTAAGTCCTTAATCATTTTGACAAAATAATGCAATGATAAATGACACAATATGTTACTGCATATGTCAGCAGCTAAATTAAGAGCCTTTGTTTGCTTACTTAATACTAAAAGACAGGATGTCTTGTATGTACACTATTTTACTTAAGGATAAACTTATGATATGTTTGATGTACCGTAAGATTTTTTTGTTAAAATAAAGCTAAAAATAAAAATGTTTGTGGTTCCCTTTATTTACAAAAATATCGAAAAGTACCGAAATGTATCAAAAATATTTTTGGTACCGGGACAACACTAGTTTGAAATTGTTATCTTTATCGCCTTTGCATATTTACTTCTGTTGGGGTCTGTGGTGTCTCTTTATTGTAAAAGTAGTATGGCCTTAAACATGCTTCTCCTGAAAACAGAGAAAACTTTGTGAAAATATAAAAATCATTTACTTGTGTTTAGTTTTCATTAACTTTCATTAACTTTTCACTATCTCACTTTGATCTAAATGTGCTCATTTTAAGTTAAGATAACATGCATTTATAAATCTGTTGAGACTGATGGAGTCAGCATTAGGGTGGAGGACAACATGACAGACGAGTTAAGCAAGGGAAGGAAGGAGAAAAAGCATGAAAAGGCTGAGTGAGAGACAGGGAAGAGTGGGTGTTTATATGACATCTAGTAAGGGAAATGATGGAGTTGCCACCTGGGAGCAAAGGTAGAGACGGGAGTGATGAGTTTGGAACAAAAGTTAAAGAAAGGTCTTAGAGCTAATCAAAAAATGTTTTTGGATCCAGATTTTCATTTAATCTAAACTATGTTTCACTAGATACTTGTTCATTGCTAAGCACCCACCTCAGTCTGGGATTGGCCATTCGTTTTGCGAAAAACACTTCATGGCCTCAGATGAACTGTGCAAGTTCTGTGCAGCCTCAACTTGAAGAGGAAAGTGGTTCAAGATGAACTCAACATAAAGAATGTAACTCTGCTAAAGAAAACCCTCCACTGGTATCTCATTTTGGTAGAGTTTAGAGCATGCATAACCCTAACTATTAGATGTATTACTTAATATTTTTTTTTGTAGATTTCCTTTTTTTTTGTATTCAGTATGTATTGGAAGTTGGTAAGTGGTAATGTGCAGATCGATACTGAAATACCGATATCACTGATACAAAATCTTTATGCTCTAATATTGATTTTCAAATCAAAATATCGATACTTTAGTTATTTGAGATAATGAATATCAATTACAGGAACACAGTGTAAAGTAACTAAATCATTGAGATCCTGTCTAAAAGAAAAGTAATTGAGGGAGAATACAGTTTTATATATATATATATATATATATACACATATACACACAGTGGGGCAAAAAAGTATTTAGTAAGCCCCCGATTGTGCAAGTTCTCCACTTAAAATGATGACAGAGGTCTGTAATTTTCATCATAAGTACACTTCAACTGTGAGAGACAGATTGTGGAAAAAAAAATCAGGAATTCACATTGTAGGAATTTTAAACAATTTATTTGTAAATTATCGTGGAAAATAAGTATTTGGTCAACCTTTCAAAGCTCTCACTGATGGAAGGAGGTTTTGGCTCAAAATCTCATGATACATGGCCCCATTCATTCTTTCCTTAACACGGCTCAATCGTCCTGTCCCCTTAGCAGAAACACAGCCCCAAAGCATGATGTTTCCACCCCCATGCTTCACAGTAGGTGTGGTGTTCTTGGGATGCAACTCAGTATTCTTCTTCCTCCAAACACGACGAGTTAAGTTTATACCAAAAAGTTATATTTGGTTTCATCAATCAATCAATCAATCAATCAATGTTTTCTTATATAGCCCTAAATCACTAGTTTCTCAAAGGGCTGCACAAACCACAACACAAACCATTACGACATCCTCGGTAGGCCCTTCTCCCAATCCTCTGCTGTATCATCCATGTATGCATTTTGAGCCAAAACCTCCTATCCATCAGTGGGAGCTTTGAATGATTGACCAAATACTTATTTTCCACCATAAATTACAAGTAAAATCTTTAAAATTCCTATAATGTGAATTCCTGGATTTTTTTCATATTCTGTCTCTCACAGTTGAAGTGTACCTATGTTGAAAATTACAGACCTCTGTCATCATTTTAAGTGGGAGAACTTGCACAATCGATTGCTGACTAAATACTTTTTTGCCCCACTATATATATATATATATATATATATATATATATATATATATATATTCGTGCTGGGCGATATATAAATATACACGATATATCGCGGGTTTGTCTCAGTGCAATATAGAAAATGACTATATCGTAATATTCGAGTATACGTTCTCACGCAGTTGTTTTTAGCTGCGGGCCTTACACTACAGGCGCTTCCCACTCCTTCTTGTGTCTCCTTCTCACAGAGTGTAAGCGCAGGTTCTTACACACGTCACATACTGTCACGTCATACGTCACATACGTATACGCCCTCGCCCAGCAGAGAAGTAGCAGCGTGGCTAATGTTAGCCGTGATGCTAGCGGAGTGTTGCGAAGGTGCGAAAGAAGATGCGAATCTGGTAACAAACGAAAGAAGATTTAATTCCCAAGAAAAACAGCACAGGGTCCATCGTCTGGCGGTGGTTCGGTTTCGAGTGGGAATATGTCGAATAGACAACTTTAATTTGTCAAGTGTGGGGCACAAGCGTTGCTACCAAAAGTAGCATTGCTGCTAATATGTAGCATCATTTGAAAAGTCACCTGCTAATAACTTTAACAAATAAGTTTTGGTAAATTGACTTAGTTTTGATTTCTCTCTCCGCATGAAACTTTAAAATGAGCATATATTAATGCAGTATGAACAAGAATGTTTTAATATAGACACAGAATCATCATCCTGCTGTGATTATATGTATCAAGTGTTCATTCAAGGCTAAGGCAAAATACAGAGATATATATCGTTATATGGCCTAAAATTATTGCGATATTAAAAAAGGGCCATATCCCCTAGCCCTTATATATATATATATATATATATATATATATATATATATATGTATATATATATATATATATATATATATATATATATATATATATATATATATAAATATATATATATATTTATATTTATATATATATATATATATATATATATATGATATATATATATATATATATATATATATATATATATATATATATAGTTTATGACACGACTCTAATCTCACATAGGCAAAAAAAAAAGCATATATTTGTTCAGGTAAAATTTCCAAAATGATTTATAATCTAGGTGTCATTAAATCATACAATGCAACAGCCATTGCAAACCTTGTTTATTGAAGAAAATTACTGGCAATTGTTTTATTATATTATTTGGAAACACTACATACAGAGTTGAATATGGACAAGATAACATATTCAGTCCAGAATAATGCCATCTTTTATTTCGCCCTGGGATTTTGTATTGTTCGAAAATTGTTCCCCAAGTGCAATAACATTTGAAATACACACATTTTTAAATATTACCAGACACATTAGATATATTTGCTGGGTCGGATCGGGGACCGCCGAAACCAGCCTGAATTGTAATTGGTATCAAGTCGGGAAGTAAATAGTGGTATCTCACAACACTAATGGTAAGAGCACCTTAATATCTGATTGATAATGTTATGAGTATGTTTCAAAGTACATAATGTGACAACATATCAATGAGAAGGCTGATGAGGCCTCAATACCATCAGATATACATTTACAAATACATGAAGTAGATAAAAGAGTAGTGTGTAATTTTTTGGCTGAATTTAAGGTGAGAGCACATTTGTGCTGCAGTCTTATAATGGTATTATACTCACTCATTAAACATACATTTCCGAAATAACCAGTAACCCCATGAAATTAATCACACAAATATCACATGAATCATGTTGGTACACAGATTAATCACAACATTTTTCTTAACAGTTTGGCAGCCTTTAAGCAGCCAGTGGAAATCAGTGTTGTCTAATGGTTTTCTTTTCAATCAGAATAATCCCACCTTTGAATTAGAATTAATCACTAATATTTTAGAAATAAATCATACATGGTACGTACATTTAAACACACTTTCAAAAAGACCCCCAATATTGATGTACAAATGCAATATTATTGTCACAATGTCACACGCTATTCAGGAACATTTTTTAAATGTTTTACTTGAACACACTTCATTCAGTTGCTCAAAACTTCCATCCTTTCATCATCTTCCGCTTACGCGAGGTCGAGTCGCGGAGCAACAGCCTAAGCGGAGAAGCCCAAACTCTGCTCTCTCCAGCCACTTCGTCGGGTTCCCGCTATTCAAGGCGTTCCCAGGCCAGCTATTAGACATAAACTCTCCAATGTTTCTTGGGTCTTCCCTGTGGCCTCCTACAGGTTGGACATGCTCTAAACACCTCCCCAGAGAGACGCCCTGGGGGCATCCTGACTAAATGCCCCAAACCACCTCTCACCTCGCAGCTCCTCCAAATGCGGAGGAGCAGCAGCTTTACTCTACGCTCTTCCTAAATGACAACAGCTTCTCATCCTATCTCTGAGGGAGAGCCTCGGCATCCGAAGAAGTAAAGTAATTTCGGCCGCATGTACCTGTGATCTGATTCTTTCGGTCACAACCCAAAGTTCATGAAGAAACGTAAGGAGTAAAACGTAGCTTGATTGGTAAATTGAAAGCTTAGCCTTCCGGCTAAAGGTCCTTCTTCCCCGTGACGGACCGATTCAGGGTCCTCATCAATGTGGACACTGCACCAATTCGCCTGTTCATCTCACAATCCACTTTTTTCTCCATTGTGAACAAGACTTGGAGGTACTTGTACTCCTCCATTGGGGAAGGATCTCGTTCCCAACCCAGAGATGACATTCCGCCCTTTTTTCGGGCAAGAACCGTGGACTTAGATTTGAAAGTGCTTATTTTCATCCACGTCGCCTCACACTCATCTGCAAACCGATCCAGTGAGCGCTGAAGACCTTGGCCAAATAAAGTTAACAGGACCACATCATCTGCAAAGAGCAGTGACTTAAATCTATTTCCCCCAAACCAGATCCTTTAGAGCAGGGGTGTCGAACTCAAATACAGAGTGGGCCAAAATTTAAAACTGAACAAAGCCGCAGGCCAAGGTTGACCAAATTAACCTTTTAATAGGGACCCAAACAAGTTTTGCATTGAATATTAAACAAGCAAGGCTTATGTAGCTTTATAGTAACATACAAAATCGAGTTTCAAATTATAATAATGAGTAAAAAATATCAAAAAAATATCAAAGGCATATCAAATAAAATGCAAACAAAAATTAGGGGAGCGAGGTTTGGTGGTAGTGGGGGTGTATATTGTAGCGTACCGGAAGAGTTAGTGCTGCAAGGAGTTCTGGGTATTTCTTCTGTTGAGTTTATGTTGTGCTACGGTGCTGATGTTATCCCGAAATGTGTTTGTCATTATTGTTTTGTGTGGCTTCACAGTGTGGCGCATATTTGTAAAAGTGTTAAAGTTGTTTATACGGCCACCCTCAGTGTGACCCTTATGGCTGTTGATCAAGTATGCCTTGCATTCACTTGTGTGTGTTAAAGCAGCATATATTATGTGACTGGACCGGCACAAAAAAGCGGACGTGATGACAGGCTGTGGAGGACGCTAAAGGCAGTGCCTTCAAGGCACGCCCCCAATATTGTTGGGTGGAAATCGGGGGAAATTCGGAAGAATGGTTGCCCCGGGAGATTTTTTCGGGAGCGGCACTGAACTTTGTGAGTCTCCCGAGAAAATCGTAAGTTTGGCAAGTGTGAGTATCAGCGGTGAATGCAGTGTTACAGAGGCATCGCCGCTGTATAATACCAGCGGGCCAGCTCTAATCTTAATTTGATATTACCTCAAGGGCCAAATGAAATTACACGGCGGGCCAAATTTGGCCCACGGGCTAGAATTTGACACCAATGCTTTAGAGGCCTTGACTGCGCATAGAAATTCTGTTCATACAATATATGGACAGAATTAGTGAGAAAGGGCAGCCCTGGCAGAGTTCAAACTTCACTGGAAACAAGTCAAACTTACTACCAACCATGCCGACCAAGCTTTGACACTGCAGGGAGTAGACTGCCAATATCAGGCTGTCTGATACCCCATACTCTTGAGCATTTCCAACAGGACATCCCGAGGGACACAGTTGAATACCTTCTCTAAGTCCACAAATCACATGTATACTGCTTGGGCAAACCCCCATTCACCCTAAAAAACTCTGCTGTGAGTATAGAGCTGGTGCACTGTTCCACATCCCGGACAAAACCACAATGTACTCCTGAATGCAAAGTTCAACCATCCGGCGTAGCTTCTTCTCCAGTATCCCTGAATAGACCTTACCAATAAGGCTGATGAGTGTGATCCTGAGATAGTGGGAACACAGCCTGTGATTCCCCTTCTTAAAGAGAGGAACCACCACCCCGGTCTGCCTTTCCAGAGGCACTGCTCCTAATGTCCAATCAATGCTGCAGAGTCTTGTCAACAAAGACTGCCCCACAGCATCCAGAGCCTTCAGGAACTCTGGGCGAATCTCATCCACCCCCGGGGCACTGCTACAGAGGAGATCTTTAACTATCAAGGCATCCTTAGCCCCAGAAATAAAAGTGCTCACCACAGAGTTCCAAAGCACTGCTTCCTAATAGGAAGAAATGTAGGTGGGATTGAGGAGGTTTTCGAAAGTTTCCCTCCACTGATCCACAACATCACAGGTCGAGGTCAGGAGCACATCGTCCACACCATATACGGTGTTGACAGTGCACTGTTTACCCTTCCTTAGGTGGTACAGAATGGTTTCGAAGCCAACCAGAATCCAAAATCCACCCTTATCTGTGTTTTGCCTCTGTGATAATCAATGCCGCACACTGCTTGGCCTGTTGGTACCTGTCCGCTGCCTCCGACGTCCCATGAGCCAAAAGGATCTGATAGGGCATCCCTCATCGCTAGTGTCCACGGGTTCCGAGATTGCTGCCTCGACAGGCACCAGCAACCTCGCGGCCACAGCTCCGATCAGCTGTTTTTACAAGAAGCCCGAAATATGGTCAACTAAGACTCAATGGCCCCTGCTTTAAACTTGCTTACAGTTTTATTCAAAGTCCTGTCGGGTTTTATGTAGAAGTGAAATTTGCCAGCCACCACACCAGTGGGCATCTCATACTTTTAAGGTTTGGGGCAAAGGTGCATGTGCGGTCAAAATAAATTGTGTGATTAACCTGCAACTATTCATGCTTAATATGATACTTTTTGTGGAATAACCACACGAGTTAATGCATTAAATGTGATAGCCCTAAAACATGTGTCCTTAATTATTTTATGTGCGGGATGATTAATGAAAATAATATATTCTTCATTGTCCATTTAATATACCACTCTATGGACTAATATAGGTGTAACAGCCTGCAAAGTTGTGCAAGGCATAAAAAAATGAAGTCATATCAAAAGACTATAAAATGGGACCCACTGTCTCCCTGCTTGGCACTCAGCATCAAAAGTTGGAATTGGGGTTTATATCACCAAATAATTACTGAGCGTGGCGCACGCTGCTGCTCACTGCTCTCCTCACCTCCCAGGGGGTGAACATGGGGATGGGTCAAATCCGGAGGACAAATTTCACCACATCTAGTGTGTGTGACAATCCTTGGTACTTAAACTTTACATGTAAGTGAGTGCTGATGTTAATAGTTCTGTATGTAATTTAATTAAGGCTGTTGATATTAATGAGTTAACTCATGTGATTAATCACACAATTATTGCATTTATCATGAACACACTTAGATTATTCATGCCGTTTATTTTGACCATATCAGCTCCTTTACCTCAACCCCTAGTGATCAGATTAATGCATAAATCAAAAATGATTGAAGAGACTGTGACTTGTGTGCTCTCTGGCAAATTTCACACCAAAATGCAGTCTGAAAGAAATAAAACTTTGAACAAGTTGTGTGCAAATAAATGACATGCATTCAAGTAAAATGCCCCTGGATAACATTCTGAAAATAAAATTGCATTTGTGTACAAATATTGGGATCTTTTCTTCATCCATCATTATGCAAGCGAGTAATCACCTGTGGTTAATCATGATTATTCCAGATTTCAAACTGAGATTAATGCGATTTTGAAAAATTTATCATTTGACAGCACCTTTTCTTTTTACTGTGATGTGCTTTTGTGAATGTTATTTTGGTGAAACAGAGTAAGACAGCAGCAGGCAAACATAAATCGCATGCATTCCATTCCAGTAATACACAATAGCAGTGGTTTTTCAACCTTTTTTCAGTGATGTACCCCCTGTGAACATTTTTTAATTCAAGTACCCCCTAATCAGAGCAAAAACAATTTAGTTGAAAAAAAGAGATAAAGCAGTAAAATACAGCACTATGTCATCAATTTCTGATTTATTAAATTGTAAAGCAGTGCAAAATGTTGCTCATCTGTAGTGGTCTTTCTTGAACTATTTGGAAAAAAAAGATATAAAAATAACAAAAAACTTCTTGAAAAATAAACAAGTGATTCAATTATAAATAAAGATTTCTACACATAGAAGTAATCAGCAACTTAAAGTGCCCTCTTTGGGGATTGTAATAGAGATCCATCTGGATTCATGAACTTAATTCTAAACATTTCTTCACAAAAAAAGAAATCTTAACATCAATATTTATGGAACATGTCCACAAAAAATCTAGCTGTCAACACTGAATATTGCATTGTTGTATTTCTTTTCACAGTTTATGAACTTACATTCATATTTTGTTGAAGTATTATTCAATAAATATATGAAAAAAATTTGAATTGTTGCTATTTTTAGAACATGTTTAAAAAATCTCACATACCCCTTGGCATACCTTCAAGTACCCCCAGAGGTATGCGTACCCCCATTTGAGAACCACTGCACTACAGTATATCACAGGTGTTTTCATATTCAGAAGATGTGGGGGCGACCAACCACTTAAGTAGGCTACAGTACATACCAGGAAAACTGCTGATGTTTTTCTTAAAAAGTAACTGCATGTACTAAACCGCATAGCCAACAAACAGTCTTGCAGGTGCAGAACCTCAGTTTAACAAAACTGATAAGGAATATTTTGGAATCCTTCTCAGTAATGTCACACATTTGCGTAGGCACTTGCTGCTGGGCTATGTTCATTGGATTTAATCTTAACTGCATTATAGACCAATAAAAAATAAGAATTTGTCCGAGGCACGCCTACTAGAATGTTTGCCTGGGAAACTAAAGGCTGATGAAGCTGATGATATACTGCACGTAGAGTCACCGCTGAAGTAGTCTCCCTGACAAAGAATAAGAGCATTTAAAGTTTCTCACCAACATTAAAGGCCTACTGAAACCCACTACTACCCACCACGCAGTCTGGTAGTTTATATATCAATGATGAAATATTAACATTGCAATACATGCCAATACGGCCTTTTTAGTATACTAAATTAAAATTTTAAATTTCCCGGGAGTTTCGTCTTGAAAACGTCGTGTAATGATGACGTGTACGCAAGACGTCACGGGTTTTTAGGTATATGAGCGCTGCGCACACACACAGCTAAAAGTCGTCTGCTTTAACGGCATGATTACACAGTATTTTGGAGATCTGTGTTGCGGAATCTTTTGCAATTTGTTCAATTAATATTGGAGAAGTCAAAGTAGAAAGATGGAGTTAGGAAGCTTTAGCCTTTAGCCACACAAACACACGGTGATTCCTTGTTTAAAATGTCTGGAGGTGAAACTTTACTATGGATCACAGCGCGGTCAAGCGAACATGGATCCCGACCACTTGTTAACTGGCAGGTTTCGGTGAGAAAATTGTGGTTAAAAAGTCGCTTCTTACCGGAAAAAAGCTGAGCTTGTGCCGTCCATACAGCTGCCGTCGACTCCCCTGAGACACTAGCGTCAAGACACCCGTGGACAAACCCCTCCGACTATCAGGTACTATTAAACTCACTAAAACACTAGCAACACAATAGAAAGATAAGGAATTTCCCAGAATTATCCTAGTAAATGTGTCTAAAAACATCGTAATCTGTCCCAGTGCAATCGCGTTTTTTTTTCTAACTTTTTTTTTTTTTTCTAGTACGTCGCTATCAATATCCTCAAACACTAATCTTTCATCCTCGCTCAAATTAATGGGAAAATTGTCGTTTTCTCGATCCGAATAGCACTTTTTGTTGGAGGCTTCCATTAAAATCAATGTGAATATGTGAGGAGCCATCAACATGTGACGTCATCGTCTGCGACTTCCGGTAGAGGCAGGGCATTTCTCTTAGCACCGAAAGTTGAGAACTTTATCGTGGATGTTCTCTACTAAATCCTTTCAGCAAAAATATGGCAATATCACAAAATGATCAAGTATGACACATAGAATGGACCTGCTATCCCCGTTTGAATAAGAAAATCTAATTTCAGTAGGCCTTTAAGTCAACATGTGCGGAAGCCCTTTTACAAAGTCATGCTGGCATAAAGACTCTTGCAAGCACACGTGCAGTACGGCTGTGTGCCTCCCACATGCAGTGTATGTGACACATAGGAAAAGTCATTAGACCCGCACTTCCTTTCCAAAACACAAGAGAGAGACATGAGGGCTGCCTTGCATGAAACACTCAGGAAATGTGTGGGTGGCTGCATGTATGTGTGCCTCTTTTTTACTTGATGTGTTTTGTATTTGCACATGCGTGTGTCCCGCTCTTACGTCTGCCCAGAGGGCTGTTGACCAGACCATTTGTAATTTCTCCCTTTTGATTGCTTCCATTGAGTAGACACCAGCTACAATTACAGCCAATTAAGAAAGCACAAAAAAAAAAAAACGGGTTAGTCAGCATAGGGAGCTGCAGCATAGCATCAATTTGTGGGTTCAGCATTTTGAGCAAAGCTTCTTTTCACGTTGACACTTCCAGATGATTGTTATTTGTTGCCCAATCCTGTAAAATGTCATGGAAACATGGTGGCGCCATCCCACAAAAAAAACTAACTGATGATTATGGTGGTTGGCAGCTCTGACCTTTACAATCCAAGGCTGGTTCAAGATAAATGGAGCAAACTGTATAAGTTTCACTTCTCCTTACAAAAGGGTACAAACCGTTAGAACTTCTGCTTTTTAATCACTTGACTTATTGGTGTGCTACTGATGTGTGCTACACGTGTCTTCCTTCACGGGCCAGCATCTCGTGTGTATCTTTTTACATTTTTTCCTCTTTGCATGTCAGTCGGCATCAACAGCCTTGAATGCATCTTGGTGTTTGAGGTGTATTTGCTACTTTGTGTGATCAGGTGGAAAACTTATTTGTCAGCACAAACACATTTTAACACTCACACACAACCACAATGAAGAAAAAAATAGAAAATTAAGTTGAATACATTTTAGTCTACCATGCTATGAACACCTGCCACCTCAACCAGAAACAAATATTTGCATTTACACACACAACATTGTACGTCATTTGTACGCCCCATGGAGCACATCATTGTTTTTTTAACTTTAACTTTAACTTAACATCCTGCTGTCTCAGAACAATCTAGTCCATCACACACCGTCCCCCCACCTCCTTCGCGCCCTCCCTCACTCCGGTTTGAATGGTTGCATTCTGGAAATAGTTTGCAGGTCAGTAAAGTCCTGCACCAGCAGGCTGATAAACAGTTATTCCCATGGGCCATACATACTGTCAATGTCCATGGACTTATGCACAATCACACCCCCCAACACACAACTCCATTAATAAAGAGCAAAAAAAATAGCATCTTATTTTGAATGTCCAGTCATTTTAACTCAGTATTGCATATTTGAGTATTATATTATACTCTGTATTGCACTATTTGAAAGTGTGTGTAGTATGTATGTGTTACATTTATGGTAGTGTGGAAACCAGAAATGCAGATGCAGGAGATGGCGAGCAGGTAATTGTATTTTTTCTTTTTAGCACAAAAAAAAAAATAGTGCAGCTGGGGGGTGCACAGAACGCTAACCCCCACATGTAGTGTAGCCACTCAACAATACATTAAGGCAGGATTGCAAGCAATGATCAAGAAAATAATTCATATTATTGTTATTATTTTTTGTATTGTTCCCACTCTACCATTGATTTTTTTGTGTCACTCTTGATATGGTTTTGTCAGGGTTTATTTGTTTTTTTGTGACTTTTTTATAATGTTTTGTTCTTTTTGTTTTTTTTTCATCTGATCAAGCCATGAAAATGTGATTTTGTTCTTCTTTCTTAAGTGTGAACGGTGTAGAGGTCCCCAGGAAGCGATCTAGTGATCCCTTCCTGAGGATCCTTGACGCCAAGGAATATTCATCCATCTTGCTATGGTCTGGATCTTCTGCTGATCCTGAGCCAGTGCATAATAGATGGATATATACAATATCTGGGTACTTTTTCTAATAATGTGTATACTGTAAACCTTGAGTTGTTCATGCCCAAGTGCACCTCTCTCGTTAAACATGCATGTGTGCATGTATGAAGGGTCTGAGTGAGCAAAAAATGATTGTCAAATGTGATTTTAACTCTGAAATTCAGTAAAATATATTTGCAAAACAAATAAAAAATAAATAATCCTTCTGGTTGACAACTAGAAACATGTGTGTTTTGATTGTTGATCTGGGACAGGTGAGCATACATGCCAACCCTCCCGGATTTTCCGGGAGACTCCCAAAATTCAGCGCCCCTCCCGAAAACCTCTCGGAAGAAATTTTCTCCCGAAAATCTCCCGAAATTCAGCTGAGGCTGGAGGCCACGCCCCCTTCAGCGCAAACATGCACAGTTCAAAGCTTGAAAAAGACGATTGCAGGCGGATTTGACGGCATTTAAAGTCATTTTTAAAAACGACTGCTAATCCTCCTCCTAACAGTAAAAGAAGTGAAGTGAAGTGAATTATATTTATATAGCGCTTTTCTCTAGTGACTCAAAGCGCTTTTACATAGTGAAACCCAATATCTAAGTTACATTTAAACCAGTGTGGGTGGCACTGGGAGCACGTGGGTAAAGTGTCTTGCCCAAGGACACAACGGCAGTGACTAGGATGGCGGAAGCGGGAATCGAACCTGCAACCCTCAAATTGCTGGCACGGCCACTCTACCAACCGAGCTATACCGCCCCAGAGAAAGAAAAGAGAAAGTCAAACACAAATACAAATAGACGGAATATAAATTGAAAGAGTAAATGAAACCAAATTTGTAGGTATAATGATTGATGATAAATTGAACTGGAAATCTCATGTAAAAAATATACAACATAAAGTAGCAAGAAACACGTCAATAATGAATAAAGCCAAATATGTTATACACCAAAAATCACTTTATACTCTCTACTGCTCACTAGTGTTACTGTGTTACTGAGTTACTGTGTAGAACTATGGGGAAATAATTACAAAAGTACACTTCATTCACTAACAGTGTTACAAAAAAGATCAGTTAGAATAATACGTAATGTTGGATATAGAGAACATACAAACCCTTTATTTATTGAATCAAAGATACTGAAATTCCACGACATAGTGAAATTGCAAACAGCTAAAATTATACACAAAGCAAACTATAACCTGCTTCCCAAGAATATACAACAATTATACTCAACAAAAGAGGAGAAATATAATCTTAGAGAAAAATGTAATTTAAAACATTTGTACACACATACAACACTTAAGACCTTCAGTGTATCTGTTTGTGGATTAAATTATGGAATGGATTAAGCAAAGCAATCAAACAATGTACTAATACGATCCACTTCAAGAAACTCTTCAAACTGGAAGTGTTTACAAAGTACAAAAAAGAAGAACCATGATAAACACTGGAAGTGTTTACAAAGTACAAAAAAGAAGAACCATGATAAACATTCTGATTTTATTCACCCATTCATTCTTTCATTCTCAAAATAATCTTACTTATCTCATCGTATGGAATAAAACTTACTTCACCAATTATTTATTTATTTATTTTTATTGTGATTACTTATGGAGTATATTGTGAATACATTGAGAACAGGAAGTGAACAAAAGTTTTAGCAACTGTTATGTAAAAGAAAAGGGGTAGGATTAAATAAGGTTTGCTTCTTCCTACTCCTTTTCGAACATGTTGAACAGAGAGCCTAGACATTGTGATGTATCATGTTGTATGCTTGAATTTTCGAAATAAACTCAAACTCAACTCAACTCAACTCCTTTTCGACTGGACGACCGCGGAGAATTAAAGTCGGAACACTCCGGAGGCAGAAGTTCATTAAGAGGGGCGGACTCACCGGCTCTCAGCCATGTTTCCGTCACACAGAGGAAGTAAATTCCGCGGGAAGTGAAGAAATCCTTCAGGATAAACGTTTTGTTTGTCAAAGATCTTGCATTCACAAGACCGAACCTGGCAGGGGCCAGCACGTCCAAGGGCGCAGCTAATCCAGGTGGGGCCCGACACACAGCAAGCAGGTGGCGGGGGAGGAAGGCAGGTATCCGGCCAGGTGAAAAAGCTGACTGGGACGTCAAAAAACCAACGTCAAAGTTGATCATATCAGTGGGAAAGGGGCAAAGATCCAACAGTGTTTGGCGGTCATACTCAAGCAGTGAGCTGACAAAGACGAAAATAGACGCAAACAACTCAAAAACGAACAGAGCTGACAGTGAGAGACGGCAGGGCAAAACATACTGGCGCCATCTTCTGGAAACTCGGAAGTGACGTTACTCAAATAGTGAAAGGTAAATGTTGTTGGGTTTTTTTTGTAACCAGCAAGCACAGTACAGTTAGTAGAACAGCTTTGTTTTTATTACTGTGTATTTGATAGGTGCTGTCTGAAATTCAACTATTTATTTTATTTATATATATATATATATAAAAAATAAAAAAATATATATAGCTAGAATTCACTAAAAGTTAAGTATTTCATACATATATATATATATATATATATATATATATATATATATATATATATATATATATATATATATATATATATATATATATATATATAATAAAATAAATATATACAGCTAGAATTCACTAAAAGTTAAGTATTTCATACATATATATATATATATATATGAAATACACGAGTTGGTGAATTGGCTGTAAATATACTCTCCTGTTAACAAAGAAAAAAAAGAACGATTTTACTTGTCAACGTGAGCTTTCGGAACAACATCCTGTGAGGTGTCCGCGGTGCACCGTGTACACACGCTAAAAATGCCAACCACGCCCCCAAACCACGCCTCCGCCCCACCCCCAACCACGGCCCCTGCCCCAACCCCCCACCTCCCGAAATCGGAGGTCTCAAGGTTGGCAAGTATGCAGGTGAGGGAGCCAGCGTTCAGACTGGATAATTGGTGACAAAACACTACTCAGTGGCCTAGTGGTTAAAGTGTCCGCCCTGAGATCGGTAGGTTGTGAGTTCAAACCCCGGCTGAGTCATTCCAAAGACTATAAAAATGTGACCCATTACCTCCCTGCTTGGCACTCAGCATCAAGGGTTGGAATTGGTGGTTAAAAAATCACCAAAAATGATTCCCGGGAACGGCACCGCTGCTGCCCACTGCTCCCCTCACCTCCCAGGGGGTGAACAAGGGGATGGGTCAAATGCAGAGGACAAATTTCACCACACCTAGTCTGTGTGTGACAATCATCGGTACTTTAACTTTAAAAGGAGACGAGGAGTAAGTGGAACTGAAAATAAGAGTGCTGTATAGTGCTAAGTAAAACAATAAAAACACAGGAACATAATTGAACAAAGTCCAAACATGCCATGACGGGTCATGGCTCGTCTCCAGTTTTTGGAAAACACTGGTTTTTCCTTTAAATGCCGTTCCTGTCTTTTTCTTTCCTAAATTATTTGTGGTGTACAGCAGCTTTGTGAAAGCACCCTCAAATTATGTTACACTTCCAATGCAATGACAAAAAAGGCGATTCTATTTTTGACTTCATATTCCATTTGTTTCAAAATATCTCTGCCAAAAATGTACGATAATGTTTTTTTTCCCCTGATAATGATATTGGATAAGGTATGTCATGCATTTGGAGTGATCTTTCATGCAGTTATGGTTGTGTATTTAATACGCATCCTTCTAGAGTGTTTTTGTAACAATGGGCCAATTGTGATGTCACAGACATACTAACCTGCTTATTAGGACTTTGTGGTATCTCCTGTCGGCCAGTCTCCACCCCGTCTGCTATCATTGCTTCTTTTCTAATGCCCTCCTGCTCACAAGTCTATAGAATAAATAATTATGTGTTAGCTTCTCCACAACATTTTACACAGAACTTTTTGACCAAAATGGACCAGTAAGTACAAAGTTGGATTAGCTGCAAAACTCTGATGAAAAAGACGGCGCCACCACGATTTATTACTACACAGTTTAAGGAAACAAAGAGATTGTATAATGTATAAAGTATTCATTTAATCTAAACATGGGAAGCGCACAATATCATCAAAATGCGACATGCAGTGAGATAAATGTTGCTTTTTTATGCAGTTCTGTATTGATCCGAAAGTGTACTTCATATTGTAACTGGTGATTCCAAATTAATACCTTTATTTGATGTTTATCTTCAAGATAAATATTTAACAGTGTATTTTTCCAGAAGATCAATTTGGATATTTTTGGAGGGTTACCTTTACATTCCAAAGGGAAAGTCTCCACAAGATTTGCAGACAGACAGGCAGCAGCTTTTATAAAAGTGACTGCGGAGCAATGTATGCTAAATTTACACCAAAGCATATCCTTTACAGATTATCTAGACCAGTGGTTCTCAACCTTTTTTCAGTGATGTACCCCCCATGAACATTTTTTTAATTCAAGTACCCCCTAATCAGAGCAAAGCATTTTTGGTTGGAAAAAAGAGATAAAGAAGTAAAATACAGCACTCTGACACCAGTTTCTGATTTATTAAATTGTATAACAGTGCAAAATATTGCTAATTTCTAGTGGTCTTTCTTGAATTATTTGGAAAAAAAGTAAAAAAAAAACCCAACTAAAAACTTGTTGAAAAATAAACAAGTGATTCAATTATAAATAAAGATTTTTACACATAGAAATAATCATCAACTTAAAGTGCCCTCTTTGGGGATTGTAATAGAGATCCATCTGGATTCATGAACTTAATTCTAAACATTTCTTCACAAAAAAAGAAATCTTTAACATCAATATTTCTTTCTTTCTTTCTTAGTTTGTGAACATGTCCACAAAATATCTTGCTGTCAACACTGAATATTGCATTGTTGCATTTTTTTTCACAGTTTATGAACTTACATTCATATTTTGTCGAAGTATTATTCAATAAATATATTTATAAAGGATTTTTGAATTGTTGCTTTTTTTTTTAAATATTTTTGAAAAATCTCACGTACCCCTTGGCATACCTTACTTCAAGTACCCCCATTTGAGAACCACTGATCTAGACCACAAGGAAGTGTATTCATTGTACAGTATATTAGACTCATCATAGATCCTCTTTAACAGACTCACAAGAATCCTTGACGCCCCAGCTTAGTAGATCAGCTTTGCGAGTGCCATCACATTTTCACATGTTTTATTTAAGGCTGTCATAGTTAGTAACATTTTTGTTTTTTAATCGTGTGATTATTGTGTTTCCTGTGGAACCCTCAGTCCATACCATAGTGGTCGAAAAGCATCTGCGTTCTGGCTGATGAGTTATAAAGTTAAAAAGTTATAGTTCCAATGATTGTCACACACACACTGGGTGTGGTGAAAGTTGTCCTCTGCATTTGACCCATCCCCATGTTCACCCCCTGGGAGGTGAGGGGAGCAGTGAGCAGCAGTGTGTGCCACGCTCGGGAGTCATTTGGTGATTTAACCCCGAATTTCAACCCTGTATGCCGAGTGCCAAGCAGAGAGGCAATGGGTTTCATTTTTTGTAGTCTTTGGTATGACTTGGTCGGGGTTTGAACTCACAACCTCCCAGTCTCAGGGCGGACTCTCTAACCACAAGGCCACTGACCTGAGTAATAGGAATGATTAGAGCAGAAATGGACCGATAAATGCATGTTTGTGTTCATTTTGTGTAGACATGTTTAAAAAAGCATGTATAATGAACAAACATTTGCCTAAATCAAACACATTTCCCAGTCCTATGTTGGCTGTACGTTTTAATAAGTTTTACTTATTAAATATAAAAAACTCATAGTTGCAATTAATCACGAAAATGCCATTAATTGTGATTAAATATTTTCATCGTTTGAATACACACAAACCTTTACAATATCAGGTCCTTCGAATCGTAAATATAGAATTTGATTAGGTTTTGGTTGTTTTTGTCCAGTTAAGATAATGTCGGATTTTGTACCTTTGGTATTGGCATTAAATGTTTACTCTTTTTTAAACAATGAAATTGTACAGCAGCTGATTTTTTTTTAGGCTTAAGAAACATTAGGTGTATTCTATTTGAGTTCTCAGTTCTAAGTTTCACTGACTGGTAGCATTTTTGAGGACTATTGCAAACTATATCGATAAAAGTACATTGCCATCAGGACTCATGCTGCAGAAGCATTGATGCAATTTTGAAGAACATGGTACAATTCTAGTAAAAATCCATCAATTTAGCACTTTACCTTAATTCCCCTGAACATTCCAATAGTCGGTCTGTAGCCAGCGAAGATTCCTCTTGTGTTAATTAAACGTCTGTCTTGGAGAAAATTAAGGTCATGATCCCTTACACCTCAGCACTCCCACGGTCCCTAAGAGGAGAGATGAAAAGAGACTTAATGAAGGAATAAAAGGATGAAATTACTTAATGAACAACTTAATGAGACCTGTGTTTATTTAATAAGGGCTTCAGGAGGTTTAATTAGAGTAACAAAAGGACTTGTTTGGAGTCATTCCTTGTTGACTTGTGACTATGACGCACGTTTTCTGACGTGGTATGGAGTTATAACAGACAAACAAACCTCATAGTCATACATATCCTTCATTGGTGTACTGAAAATACCAGGACTCTACTCACTAATTAAATAACTGTGTGATTATGTGATCCAAACCGTACGATCATCATTCAGAATCTGACACAGAGAAAATGTTTAATGGAGCTTGGCATCCAAGTCACATGGTTTGTGTCACTGAAATGATTCAGCTGCCCTTACGGCTTCAAGCACTACGTTGCCTCAATAGAGATCATTGTGACTCATGCTAGTCAGAGATAAAAGGGGCTCTGTGGCCATTTTCAGTGTTAGGTGAGACAATTGGAGAATCTGTCACAGATGATGTCATCACTCCTCTGAGAACTTCAACATGTGTTGTTTCCTGCTCGTGGGCGTGTGCTTTTTATTCCTATGTCACTGTCATTTATTTTTATCACCGTGTTTCGGATTGGCAATGCCCGCAGGCCCTAATTTGCGGAGAGGGATATTCAGAAATCCCGGTTTGGTAACCACAGCCGAACCATGTGAGTGCCTCAGATGACGCAGACAGACAGCACCATATGAGCTGTGAAGTTAGCTGGATTCTAGTTTCCATCATAAATATGGATATTTAAAAGACAAAAAAAGGGCCAAAAAGGCAAATATGAGATTAGCAGTTGTGATTGTGGTGTTGTTTCTGC
Source organism: Nerophis ophidion (assembly GCF_033978795.1). NCBI lineage: Eukaryota > Metazoa > Chordata > Actinopteri > Syngnathiformes > Syngnathidae > Nerophis > Nerophis ophidion. The sequence continues at coordinate 48,058,333 of NC_084621.1, read as the reverse complement.
AGACTTCAATCTAAGACATTTCACCAGAAACAGGATTGCGTAAAAGATGATGTTTGCATCTGGGTTCATCCAAACATGTTTCCATTATAAGACGAGCCACTTCAACACCTCAGCTACAGCTAATACAGACTCTTGATTGTATTTTTTCCCTTTGTCTGTGTAGTTAAGGAATGACACTCAGAAGAGATGATCCATCCATCCATCCATCCATCTTCTTCCGCTTAAACCGAGGTCGGGTCGCGGGGGCGGCATTCTAAGCAGGGAAGCCCAGACTTTCCTCTCCCCAGCCACTTCATCCAGCTCTTCCTGAGGGATCCCGAGGCTTCCCAGGCCAGCCGGGAAAGATAGTCTTCCCAACATGTCCTGGGTCTTCCCCGTGGCCTCCTACCGGTCTGCCGTGCCCGAAACACCTCCCTAGGGAAGCATTCGGGTGGCATCCTAACCAGATGCCCGGACCACCTCATCTGGCTCCTCTCGATGTGGAGGAGCAGCGGCTTTACTTTGAGCTCCTCCTGGATCACAGAGCTTCTCACTTCTCAGCAGAGAAAACTTATTTCGGCCGCTTGTACCCGTGATTTTGTCCTTTCAGTCATGACCCAAAGCTCATGACCATAGGTGAGGATGGAAACATAGATCGACCGGTAAATGGAGAACTTTGCGTTCCGGCTCAGCTCCTCCTTCACCACAACAGATCGATACAGGGTCCGCATTACTGAAGACGCCGCACTAATCTGCCTGTCGATCTCACGATTCACTCTTCCCTCACTCGTGAACAAGACTCCTAGGTACTCAAACTCCACCACTTGGGGCAAGATCTCCTCCTCAACCCGGAGATGGCACTCCACCCTTTTCCGGGCGAGAACCATGGACTCGGACTTGGAGGTGCTGATTCTCATCCCAGTCGCTTCACACTCGACTGCAAACCGATCCAGTGAGAGCTGAAGATCATGGCCAGAAGAAGTCATCAGGACCACATCATCTGCAAATAGCAGAGATCTAACCCTGCAGCCACCAAACCAGACACCCTCAATGCCCCGACTGCACATAGAAATTCTGTCCATAAAAGTTATTAACAGAATCGGTGACAAAAGACAGCCTTGGCGGAGTCCAACCCTTACTGGAAATGGGTCCGACTTACTGCCGGCAATGCGGACCAAGCTCTGACACTGATCATACAGGGAGTGGACCGCCAAAACAAGACTGTTACCCCACACTCTCTGAGCACTCCCCACAGGACTTCCCGGGGCACATGGTCGAATGCCTTCTCCGAGTCCACAAAGCACATGTAGACTGGTTGGGCAAACTCCCATGCACCCTCAAGGACCCTGCCGAGAGTATAGAGCTGGTCCACAGTTCCACGACCTGGACGAAAACCACACTGTTCCTCCTGAATCCGAGGTTCGACTATCCGGCGTAGCCTCTTCTCCAGTATATCTGCATAGAGCTTACCGGGAAGAGATGATGTTGTACCAATATACAGTCCTGGTCAAATGTTTACATACACTTGTAAAAAACATAATGTCATGGCAGTCTTGAATTTCCAATAATTTTTAAAACTCTTATTTTTTTTGTGATAGAGTGATTTGAGCACATACCTGTTGGTCACAAAAAAAATTCATGAAGTTTGGTTCTTTTATGAATTTATGATTGGTCTACTGAAAATGTGACAAAATATGCTGGGTCAAAAGTATACATACAAAAATTTCAATATTTGGTTACATTTCCCTTGGCAGGTTTCACTGCAATAAAGTGTTTTTGGTAGCCATCTACAAGCTTCTGGCATGTTTCTGGTTGAATTTTTTGACCACTCCTCTTGACAAAATTGGTGCAGTTCAGCTAAATGTGTTGGTTTTCTGACATGGACGTGTTTCTTCAGCATTGTCCACACGTTTAAGTTAGAACTTTGGGAAGGCCATTCCAAAACCTTAATTCTAGCCTGATTTAGCCATTCCTTTACCACTTTTGGGGTCATTGTCCTGTTGGAACACTAAAATGCGCTCAAGATCCAACCTCCGGGCTGAGGATTTTAGGTTGTCCTGAATAATTTGGAGGTAATCCTCTTTTTTCATTGTCCCATGTAAAGCACCAGCTCCACTGGCAGCAAAACAGGCCCAGAGCATAATACTTTCACCACCACCATGCCTGACGGTAGGCCTGGTGTTCCTGGGATTAAAGGCCTCACCTTTTCTCCTCCAAACATATTGCTTGGTATTGAGGCCAAGCAGCTAAATGATTGTTTCATCTGACATCACATGGACGAATATAAGACCTGCTGGTTTTATATTTTCTTATATTATATGTGGTCAGAGTATTTAATTACCATACTCAACATCCACTGCAGCCGGTCACTCCGGGAGGGGGATCCCTACATCCGTGGTTCCTTCTCAAGGTTTCTTGTTTTTCCCCTGTCTGGAGCTTGACGTTTTTTCTTTGCCTGTTGTGGGTTTAGATCAGGGGATGTTGTTGCGAGTTTGTAAAGCCGTTTGAGGCACTTGTGTTTAAGGGCTATAGGAATTAAATTTGATCGATTGTTAGTTGTTTTTCTTTCTGTAATTATTTGTTTTGAATGTGCCAATAAAAAACAGCTACAAGCTGCAAATGGCCCTTAGGACACACTTTGGACACCCTCACAGTTTGGTTCAGTTTATTTCGATTTATTTCGAACAAGTTATATCCCATTTCATTCTTCTCTGTTTGTAACAAAAAAGTAAATGGTAAAAATGATAAATAAATAAATATACCTTAAGTGAACAAATATTAAACACATAAATACTCATCATCTCTTTTTTCTCATTTAAAAAGAAGAAAAAAGGTTCAAGATATTTATGCTAAATGTTCTTCTTTGTACTTTGTGAACACTTCGAACAATACACAGAGCTGGAGCTGACTGCAGAGCTGGAGGCCATGCTGGAGCGGACTACAGAGATTAAGGCCTGGCTGGTGGGGTCACAGCAGAGAGACCCATACGCAATGTAAGGAGAAACCAAAATAGGAACGCAAGAAGATAACCTAACAAAACATAGGAGGAACTAGTAACCAAAATACAAAAATAAACTAGACAGAAAAATAAGTAGAAATGACCTGACGTAACAGGACATGACAACATACATGTTTGTTAGTTGTTGGAATCTTTGGGCACCTCCAATTCGATTATGATAATGATTAAGGAGCTAAAATTTGATTAAATATTGATTATTGATGCATCTTTAATTAATTGTATTGATGCAGTGTTACATTTTTTTTGTTTTACTTTTTATCACTTGCAACTTTTAAAAATAGGGCATTTGTAATAAGAAATAGTTAAACTAATTTCCACATTTATTACATTAATGAAAACGAGTGCAAAACTGACACTTCCATCCGTCCATCCATTTCTACCTCTTATTCCCTTTTGGGATCGCAGGGGGCGCTGGTGCCTATCTCAGCTACAATCGGGCGGAAAGCGGGGTACACCCTGGACAAGTCGCCACCTCATCGCAGGGCCAACACAGACAGACAGATAACATTCACATACACATACACACACTAGGGCCAATTTAGTGTTGGCGATCAACCTATCCCCAGGTGCATGTCTTTGGAAGTGGGAGGAAGCCTGATAGTGTACGTAAGTGAAATTTACGTACACTATCATAAAGGAGTTGGTCAGATCTTTTGGTGAGAACTGCTTGCATTACTTTATTTACAATAAATAAATCGATTATCGACATTTACTAATCGAGTTTATATTCGTCCATCTAAAAATTGATTATTTCCCCCACCTCTTTACATTATTGTGGCAATCATGTGTAGGAGTGTAGTGTGAACTGCATCAAATCAAGAGCTGTTTCTAATATTTTGGTTACCTAAGCTACAGAGGATCAAATACAATTATGATGGGAAATTCATGCAGGAAAACAACAATGAAGCCTGGGCATCCTCCAAGTGCTAATGAAACGATATACTGTTGAGGCAGTTACCAACACTTTAAGATATAATTAAGAAAGAAATCCACATGTTTAGTGACATGCAGTGCAGTTGTTTGCTTCTAATGAAGTGGCAGATACAATAAATGGATTGTGGATTAGTGGTTAGCATAAAATGACATGGCTAAAATGCACACTCAAACTCACATACTACCTGGATCAGACCTGGGCAAATTAAGGCCCGGGGGCCACAAGCGCCCCGTTAAGCTTTTCAATCTGGCCGGCCGGACATTCCCGAATATTTTTTTTAGATCTTTAAGATGGAAACTGTAGCTGCTATTATGATGTGCAGTGATGTTTTCAAATGACCGTAAGTCTTGAATTATACAAAGTATTTCAATGGTTGGAATGTGCACTTTTGCCTGATATACTAGTTACTATGGTCATCTAATTAGTTACTATGGTAATCTAAGTCACAGCAGCTCAAACGAAGCACCAAGCAGTGTGGGTGGGGAGCGTTTCCACAGAGTGTTTCAAGAGCGGCCAGCCTGAAATGTTGGTGTCAGGGACAGACGCGGAAGGAGATTTTTACAACAAAGTTCTAAAGCTTAGTGATATATCAGATGTATCAGATTGTAGGTGGGTTTATTTTTTTTACCCTATGCCTTCATATTTCGCTGTTTGTTGCATTTTGCTTGATTGTAAAATATGTGGATGGAGATGGGGTGTGACGTTCTTATTTCGACAATATTCAGTGTTTTATCGTTTATAGTTAATATTGTAAATACCACATTATTTATTTTCATGTACATTCTGGGTGTCTTATTCAGTAAAAAAAAAAAAAAAATCCATTCTGTTTTTAAGGCGGTCTGTCATAACGTTTTTAGCATTCAATCAGACATTATTGTGAGGTTTTGTATTAGTGTTACTAAAATTAGATATATCGGGCCCCAGACACATTTTCTTCTCTAAATTTGGCCCCCAAGTCAAAATAATTGCCCAGGCCTGACCTAGATATATATTATTTTATGATTACTATAATCAGAGTGTCAGGCACCTTATTTTAACAGCGCCGATGGTACAACTACAAAAAAAAGCAACCTGTCTGAAAGTAGGATGACTTCATTGCTATGTCATCTGGCGCAACAGTGAATAAGTGAAAGCATTTTTTCAGAGGGACGTCATCTACCTTCAATGCACACACACACACACACACAAGAGCACTTCTTGGAAACTGCTGACAGCAAACAAAAACAAACACTGTGGTCATCATTTCCCACCATGTTTTTACTTTTCGGATGCAACTCCACCAGTGGAACTCCAAAAACTCATCAATGTTAGCCAGTTGATGGGTTAGGTTTTTTAAATATTTTTTCTCCAAATGTTTATCATTAGTTTTAAATTATGCTGCCAACGTCTGGGAATTTTGTCTGTGAGCCCTAGGGCAGTTTGAAATCGGACTCGAGAGGGTTATTAAATGATTTTATATGTTACAGTGTTGATTCACATGGAACGTTGCACAGAAATGTGGGACAGCGTTGCATAAGGAAGGTCTGAACCCTTCCAGTCCTCGTTCATGAACCGTGTCTCTGGTTCACTGCCTTGGAGAATCACTTTAATCCCCTCTCAAAGTTTATTTCCAGAAGGCTAGACAGCTGACTGTTGCTGCAAAGGAGCCAACCATCGCTTTCATTTTTTTCCATTTGTAAAGACATATGTCAATTCCTTGTCGGGATTAGGGATTCTAGCCATTGTTCTGCAACAGGAGAATGATGTCAGCATTCCTCCTGGGCCTCTTCTGTGAGAATTTTACAACAGCGCAGATGACAAATTCTGCAAAAATGCCAATGTGTCACTTTGTTAAAAAAATGTGTTTCCTTGCTTGAGTTGCACACAGGAGAGTTATAAGTAGGGAAACGAATGATGTCATCCTTTCAAATCATCCTAAGAGTTTTATGCTGATGTATTGAGCTCTGAAGGTGTGATGATGACGACGGTCTGTATGGTATTCATTGTGGTGATAACAATGATGTAATCCTTTCTAAAGTCCCCCCACACACACACCACCTCTTTAAACTGTTAAACAGGAGCAGGTCACAACTTCGGCTTATGCAGGAAGCTCCAGTTCTCATATTGGCGCCGCAGATTTATCATGTGAAGTAAACACGTTTCGGTGTCGAGTCTCATCTTAGTTTTTACAAAAAACGTCTAACTCCTAAAAGCTAAAAACATAACTTCCCCAGGAAGATTGTATCCATTTTCCATCCATTTTCTACCGCTTATTCCCTTTCGGGGTCGCGGGGGGCGCTGGCGCCTATCTCAGCTACAATCGGGCGGAAGGCGGGGTACACCCTGGACAAGTCGCCACCTCATCGCAGGGCCAACACAGATAGACAGACAACATTCACACACTAGGGCCAATTTAGTGTTGCCAATCAACCTATCCCCAGGTGCATGTCTTTGGAAGTGGGAGGAAGCCGGAGTACCCGGAGGGAACCCACGCATTCACGGGGAGAACATGCAAATTCCACACAGAAAGATCCCAAGCCTGGATTTGAACCGAGGACTGCAGGAACTTCTTATTGTGAGGCAGACGCACTAACCCCTCTGCCACCGTGAAGCCCCAGATTGTAACAGATTGTATCATCTGTTAAAATCATAAGGTCCTTTTTTAAATAAGGGATAAGCCAATCTAAATGTTAAAAAAGTATTTAATATTCTGCACTGGTAAGACATGCTCAAGTTTCCACTGAGTCGGTTACAGGATCTCATAAAAGCCAGCTTCACAAAAACAGCACCATCTCCGTTGTTAATCCCATTTAATCGCAGTTGATTCCCCTTTTATATTCCAGTCGGGTTCCTCTTTAAAACTATACATTTTATCACTTTGCCTCTGGGCGTCTTGCTCACTGTGGGTAATTGGACAAAGTATAAAGAGCCAGTGTTACCTTGAATTACAACTTAACACCCAATTTAAAAACTCCTCGACACATTTGCCTTCATTTAAAACAATTAATATTCAGTACGGTGCACCTTCATTAAATCTGCACTCAGTGACCCTAACTGAAACAACACTGTCATTAGATTTTGCTAATTTTAAAAGCCTTGAGGAAAATGTTTTTTATTAGAAACAAACTTTCTCCAGAAATGTTGACATCTGGTGCTGTTTGGGGATTTTATTAACTTTGTCTGTTTACTTTGCCTCTAAAATGTGTTTTGTCATATTCAAAAGTGCCACTGTGAAATGTTAACAAGGATGACTTTCATTGGAGGAGATCCCAAGCTGTTCAAGCTGTTTTAACACTAAACAGCTGACTAGGCCAGAGTGCAAAATGGCTGCTTGGAAGGGAATCGATTTGAATCTTAAAATCAATTTCTTTAGATACATTAGAATGCATCGATATTGCCCTGAATGTCAGCATGACCGAGATATTTTATAGGATGACATTTTCTACAGCTAGTAATGCTGAAAGTATGTGTAGGTACAGTATGCATGTGGACTCATTTGCACATATTAAAAGCAACCCTAACTGATAGAACATGATATCAGCTGTAAATATGTGTTATTAAAATCCATGTTGATATTAGTATTTTCAACATTTGAATCAATCTTACTAGCAGATAAATCACAGATACAACCCCACTGAAGTTGTAAAGTCTGCAGCATTGCACAGAACACCAAACTATCCCTTTAAAGGCCTACTGAAAAACTGGGTCAATTATGTCACGCCCCATAGACCTGACTTAAATCTGTGGAATTAGTGTACTGTTTAAAAAAAATAAATAAATAAATAAAAGATTACTCCCTATATGTGTATATATACATGTAAGTATCTGTATATATTTATTTTATTTTATTTCTGTTAATTATTATTAATGTATTATCTATTTTTTTGCTGATTTAATTGATGTATGTGTAGATACTACCTTGTTTTTGTTATCTCTGTTCCTTTTTCTCTTCTTTGGGGTCTGGGTGGTAAACAAAAATACTTTTGACATTTAGGGCAGACAACGGCTGTGTGATGTATGTGAATATGATTTAGTGGATGGAAATGTCTGATGCTGGATCTCAATAAGAAAAAATAAAAATAAAATAAAAAATAAAAAAAGGCCTACCGGAGCCCACTACTGCCGACCACGCAGTCTGATAGTTTATATATCGATGATGAAATATTAACATTGCAACAACACATGCCAATACGGCCAGTTTAGTTTACTAAATTACAATTTTAAATTTCCCGCGGAGTTTCCTGTTGAAAACGTCGCGGACTGATGACGCAAATGATGACGCGTGTTTGTGACGTTATTGGTTGGAGGGGACATATTAACCCTGCACTACTTACGGCTAAAAGTCGTCTCTTTTCATCGCGCAATTACACAGTATTTTGGACATCTGTGTTGCTGACTCTTTTGCAATTTGTTCAATTAATAATGGAGAAGTCAAAGTACAAAGATGGGGATGCGAATCTTTAGCCCTTAGCCACACAAACAAAAGGTGATTCCTTGTTTAAAATTCCCGGAGGTGAAGCTTTACTAAGGATCAGCGCGGTCAAGCGAACATGGTTCCCGACAACTTGTCAACCAGCAGTTTTTGGTGAGAAAATTGTGGTAAAAAGTCGCCTCTTACCGGAGATCAGCGGAGCTTCTGTCCTGCTGCAGCTTTGTACGTGACTTCCCTCAGAGACTGGCGTCAACACACCAGTGGACACACCCTTCCGACTATCATGTACTATTCAACTCACTAAAACACTGGCAACACAATAGAAAGATAAGGTATTTCCCAGAATTATCCTAGTAAATGTGTCTAAAAACATCTGAATCGCTCCCAAGTCAATCGCCTTTTTTTCTTAACTTTATTTTTTTATTTTTGTTTTTTTCTAGACCTTCACTCTAAATTTCCTCATCCACAAATGTTTCATCCTTGCTCAAATTAATGGGGAAATTGTCGCTTTCTCGGTCCGAATAGCTCTTGCTGCTGGAGGCTCAGATTATAAACAATGTGAGGATGTGAGGAACCCTCACACTGGTGACGTCACGCGCACATCGTCTGCTCCTTCCGGTAAAGGCAAGGCTTTTTTATTATTACCAAAAGTTGCGAACTTTACCGTCGATGTTCTCTACTAAATCTCATTTCAGTAGGCCTTTAATGATTGATAACAAAAGACAACACGCCACATTTGTGTTGTACAAAAATATGAGGGTGACAACATGATTCAATCCATTGGACTCCAAGTACACGTTACATACATCGCATACTTAGACCACATTGCTATTCCATCGACAGAGGCCCTCAACAGGCGGATTCTAGTCCTGGTCAATACCCAGTTGTCTTTTTTTCCAAGGACCTAGATCTATGATTGCTTTCATTTATTTTAACTTGTGCAACTTTAGAGGGATTAATGCTCCATAAAGGAAATATTTTTCAAGATTAGTTTTGGAAGCTTATTTTTCAAGACTTGACTGCAATTGTTCTCATTCATCCAGGTCACTGTATTCTAAGGGCTAGACGAAGTGGCTGGTGAGAGGGAAGTCTGGGCTTCCCTGCTTAGGCTGCTGCCCCCGCGACCCGACCTCGGATAAGCGGAAGATGGATGGATGGATGGATATTTACTTGTTTTTCTGTGCGTGCGAGAGTTATTATTTTAGGTTAATCTGTGTATAAAAAACGTAAATGGGTTATACTTCTATAGCGCTTTTCTACCTTCAAGGTACTCAAAGCGCTTTGACACTATTTCCACATTCACGAATTCACACACTGATGGATGGAGCTGCCATGCAAAGCCCTTTCACGACCCATCAGGAGTAAGGGTGAAGTGTCTTGCTCAAGGACACAACGGACGTGACGAGGTTAGTAGAAGGTGGGGATTGAACCAGGAACCCTCAGGTTGCTGGCACGGCCACTCTGCCATCCGCCTTATAAATGAGTCTATGAATGTGGTGTGAATGGTTGTTTGGCTGTTGTTTGTGCCCTGCGATTGGCTGGCGATCAGTCCAGGGTATACCCCGCCTCTCACCAGAAGTCAACTGGGATAGGCTCCAGTTTACCTGTGACCATAATGAGGACAGGCGTTACAGTTGTCCCTCATTTATCGCAGTCAACTGGTAACGCACGTGACTGTGATGAACAAAATTCAGCAAAGTAGAATTATTAATAATACACTGAATATTTACATATGGCATAAAAAACTGAAAACAACCTTCTAAATATGTCAAAGTTAGTTTGTGACGAACCCCAAGATGCAGAGAAGGAGGCAGGCATTTTGCAGGTAAACATGTTTTAATTAAAATACTATAACAAGAACAAAAGGGGTACAACAAAAAAAGGGCACGAGGCAGATAACAAAACTAAAAGAGCTAGCATGGGACCTAGATAAAAAATGACCTTAGCATGGAAGCTAGCAAAAACAAAAGGGCCTAGCGTGGAAGCTAGCGGGTAGCGAGCAGGAAAACAGAAGACGTTACTTGTAGAATGAAAACAAAACGGAAGCAGGGAACAAAAGACAGTAAGCTACAAACAGATACCAAAATATAGCTTACCACTACGCTGCGATGACACGACACGACACAACAGGAGTGAGAATACGGAAGTGACATCGACAATAATCCACCACTGACTGGATGGGAAGACAGGTCTTAATACGAGCGGGCTGATTGACACCAGGTGTGGCCAGGTGCCAATCAGCCACAGCTGAGGAGACACAGCATTTAGGGAGAAAGACAGGAAACAGACAAAATAAGAGCACTGACAGGAACTAAAGACAGGAAATACTACACACACACAGGAAAAAATAAAACACAAACAAACTGTCGGTGTCAAGCCTGACATTTTTAACATTATTAGCGCTTTTGAAACTTGAAATAATCCTCATAAAGTCCCCCTTACACTCATTTCACCAATAATAGCCTTAAGTATGTTCTACTGTAGATTACAGAACTCACTGGTAGCCCGAAGGATCCTCCAAGCATCATTGCTATGGCCATTGCCCGAACATGATGTGGAAGTACTTTGTCACATTCTGGGCAGTTCCTCTGGATTATAACTGGGCTTCCATGTGATGAAATCACTGGCAAAAATTGTACGATCGTTAGCTTTGTTGTTACTTCTTTGCATTCCATCTTGCTAACAATGCATGTCTGGTTATTTTACAAAGCTCACCAACACAGAAGTTCCGCTATCTTTATCTATCGGTAAAATATAATAGAAAATACAACAAATGCTACACTGTAATATATCAAATACAAAAATAAAATCAATTTAAGTTAGGCCTAAACATGCTGAATATGTTTTTTTTTTTTTTTAAAGTTAAAGTCCCATTGATAGTCACACACACCCCAGGTGTGGTGAAATTATCCTCTGCACTTGACCCAACCCTATGTTCAACCCTTGGGAGTTGAGCGGAGCAGTGAGCAGCTGCGGTGGCCACGCTCAGGAATCATTTGGTGATTTAACTCCCAATTCCAACCCTTGATGCTGAGTGAGGAAATGGGTCCCATTTTTATAGTCTTTTGAGGTGTGATATAGCAAGGAATGACTGTATAGAACAGGGGTAGGGAACCTATGGCTCTAGAGCCAGATGTTGCTCTTTTGATGACTGCAACTGGCTCTAAGATAAATCTTAGCTGACCTTGCTTGATTGATTGATTGATTAAAACGTTTTATTAGTAGATTGCACAGTACAGTACATATTCCGTACAATTGACCACTAAATGGTAACACCCGAATAAGTTTTTCAACTTGTTTAAGTCGGGGTCCACGTAAATCAATTCATGGTAACACGATGAATAATGAATAATTCCGCTGGTAATCACAAGTTCAAACATAACGTTCAAAATATAAAACATTCTCATGCATTTTCATCAATCCATCCGGTTTCTACCGCACCTGTTCAAAAAGTCGCATTAATGGTAAGAAGTATTTTATTTATTGTTGGTTAGCCTCAGAATAACAATGTTATTAAAAAGGAAGAGACTTATCATACTCTAAAAAGGTTGGTCTTTCTTAAAAATGCACGCATATAGTTGTATTCAGTGTTAAAAATATATATATATAAATGGCTCTCACAGAAATACTTTTAAAAATATTTGGCTTGTATGGCTCTCTCATCCAAAAAGGTTCCCGACCCCTGGTATAGAACATGGATTGCTAAACGGATGTTTCAATATCAGGTCAATAAAGCTTTTCTACAAATGTTTGATGACTGTACTTTATTCAAAGTCATTCCATATAAATTGGCATCTGAACCTCATCTCTGTGGTTTGCTAACTTGCCCAACCTTTGAGAAAGTCTCTAAGGAGAGTATCCATCAGGCAAGTCGTGCCAAGAGAGTCTGCCCGAATAACATATTCAATCATAGAATTCAAAGTTGTCTGAACAGAGAGGATTTGCTTTATAACAGAAACGGTGACTATAGTTACACGTTTTTTGGGATATTGCTTTTTTTTTTTAAATTTCTTTCAACATCAGTTGGTCTCACTTCCTACATTCCCCTGGCTACACCTCAGTATGGTAAACGGCATCCAACTTTACACAGGGAATGATGTCATTCAGCCTAAGGGGTTTTCCCACATTCACGGCTCAGCTGATAACACGTGGTGAAGAAATGAGAAAACAAATGGGTGTGTAGCAAACTCAGAGCCCGTATCAACCTCCCCTAAAAAAAACCAAAGCCAGGAGAGGTGATTGCAATGAAAACAGAACTTTTTCCACTTGTTTTTTCAGCAAACGGCAGCTTAAAAGCCCATCTAGGCTGTGATTAAATTGGCTGAAAACAACCCAGCCCATGTAGTTGCATGCTAGCTGCAGCTGTGCCTCACTCCATTTAACCTCTTCTAAGCGTCCACAATTGTTTTGCTTTAACCTGACTTATTAAAAAAATGCAAGATTACCTTCAATGCGTCTCTTGAATGCTTAGCATAAGCTTAAAATGGTCAAAGACAGACTTTGATATTCTTTGATACTGACATCAGTGTTGGTTTTGGTTGCACCTTTAAGACACACTGCTGTGCAAACACAGAGCCTCTGCAATGCCAGCTGTTTTCATTTAGTTGGACTGAGCAGTGAGTCAGTCGGTGTGGCTGGAGGAGAGTCCGCACATTCGCAGTGATTGATCACATCTGAGTCAGTTTGCTCTGGAGCAGTATCTATTTCTATTTTTTGGCAGCACTTGTAGAAATGGAAACAGAGACTATTGAAAAGTCAATCGTTCGGTTCATCAGCAGAATGTAATTAAAAGCTAATACTTGGTTTGGATGTGTGCGGTGGAAGAGGGGAACACCAAAATCTGCACTTCAAGGGCAATCGACAGGATAAACTCAACTGATAAGGACTCTGGAGAGGAAGCTGGGGTTGTTTTTGAAGGAAATGACATCATTTGGGTTGGATGGAACAGTGACTTCATGTTGACAAGATAATGGCTGAGTGAGAGAGTGGTCCCAGTTTAGACTCTATATAGATAGAAGGGCTCAATACCTACCATCATTGTGGATTATCATTTCAGGAACATTGAAATCTCTAATTCTGGGACACCGGTCAATCTTTTGCTGTTTTCTGACTTTAAAAAAAACGAGGAAATAATACATATTTTGGAATTAATCAGTTCTGTGTTTTTAATCACATGTGTAAACATTGGTAATTGTCATCCACATGTAAATAAACTTTCCATTTGCAAAAAAATATTTTTAATTTGAGTGTCAAATGACAAAGGCTACTTGAAAATGGTTCCCTGCACATATACCTCACTCATCTACATTAAAGAAGTTGTAATCTTCACACAGTGTCCGTATGTGTATAGTCCACATGGTGTCTCACTTTAAAAACATAAATTTTTTTTTCTTAAGGTACATAACATCGTAGCACAGCCCTGTTAGCCAAATTATAGTATAATAATGTTTTTTGTTGAATCAAACTTATTTGCTCTGTGTCAAGTTGCTATTAGCATATATTTATTGTATTATTGTTTTTATTTAACCAGGAAAAAATCCCATTGAGATTAAAAAAAAACTCTTGGCCAGGAGTCCTGGCCAAGAGGCAGCAACGTTACACATACAATTACATTCACTTTACACATTAAAATGATAGGATGGACATCAAATAAATTAGTTACAGATAACTGAGGCTCCTTCAAATGCTCTCACACTTAAGGATAAAAATTCAGATAGCTCCCAGTCTCTTTGTAACATGTTCCAAGCACAAAGAGCTGCATGGACAAAAGTTTTTTTTCCCTAGCTCAGTTCGACAAATAGGGACAGAGAGCAACGGCTGATTGTTGGCTCTCTGTGCATAAGAGTTTGTATTTCTCTGTGACATCAATGTACAAATGTAATCGGGCCATAGTCCCAGAAGAGCATTGTAAATAAAAGTGTACCAATGACACTGCCTCCTCATGGACATAGAAGGCCATCCCACCTGAGAGTTCAAGTCACAGTGGAGTGTCATGGCTCTACAGTTTGTGAATAACCTCAAAGAACGATGGTAAACACAGTCCACCATCTGAAAACAAGAATGAGTAGCATTCATATAAAATATATCACCATAACCTGGCACAGATTAAAACCTTGCAGAAACTAAATAATGTTATGCTAAAAAGTCGATCCAGTTACTCTCTGTCCTGTTACGCCAATAAGTCATTTTCACCATAGAACCTTGTACTAAAGACACTATGTTGCCTGAGATTAGACAATACACATTTTGAGTAGTTCAATGGGTTATCAGATTTTGAGTTAAAAATCAGTATACATTTAAAGGATTTAAATGATTTTGGTCTTTTGTGATTTATAAATGTTTTTACAATGTTGGCTACTCAAGTCAATGTTATTAAAGTCTCAAAACCTAAGGTTTATGCATTTTAGCGTGAGTTTGCATGCAGTTTTGGATGCTTCTTTTTGCTGGGTTTTGCAGCTGGCTACTTACTGACGTCATAGCAAGGTGGATGTAGTTATTTAGACATTAAATCATGCTCTTACCCAGAGGGGGAGGAGCTCTTTTAATCGAATTGTGGTATGCTCATAATAGAGGCATGGAGGTCGGGTACAAAGTGGGCAGGACGGCAGTTGAAGGCAGGACCCTTGGCGGGCCAATCCTCGGCCACAAAAGCCAGCTCCTGGGAGGTGGAACATCACCTTCGCAGGGGAAAGGAGCCTGAGCTGGTGTGCGAGGTGGAGAAGTTTCGTCTGAATCGAGTCGGATTCACTTCGATGCACAGCAAGGGCTCTGGAACCAGTCCTCTTAAGAGGGGCTGGACTCTCTTCCACTCTGGCGTGGCCAGCATTGAGATTCGAGGGGCAGGGGTGGCAAGACTTGTTGCCCCGCAGCTCAGAGGCTATAAATTAGAGTTCAACCCAGTAGACAAGAGGGCAGCTTTCCTCTGCCACCGGGTGGGAGGATGTGTCCTGACTGTTGTTAGTGCTTACGCACCAAAACACAGAGTAACTAGCCTTTTTGGGTTCACTAAAGGGAGTACCGGAAAGTGCTCCCCCCCAGGTGATTCCTTTGTTCTGGTGGGGGACTTAAACGCTCACATTGGCAATGTCAGTGAAACCTGGCGAGATTAGGGGAAATGGCTGCCCCGATCTGTTTTGTTATTGGATTTTTGTGCTCGTCACAGATCATCCATAACGGTTCAAACATAAGGGTGTCCATATGTTCACTTGGCACCAGGACACATTAGGCCGCAGTTCAATGATCAACTCTGTGGTTGTGTCATCGGATTTGCGATCTGATGTTTTGGGAACTAGGTGAAGAGAAGGGAGGAGCTTTTTACCGATCACCACCTGGTGGTAAATTGGCTTCTATGGTGGGGTAGGATGCCAGTCAGAGCTGGCAGGGCTAAACGCAGTGTGAGGGTCTGCTAGCAGAATCGACCCCCGTTAGAGACAGTTTAAAATTCCCGCTTCCGGAGGAACGTTGAACATGTCACGAGGGTTTTCCTAGAACCTGCTTGTGAGGGACGTCGTCCAGCTGAAGTAGTCGTTTTGGCTCGTGAGACTCCCGAGGCAGCCGGCATTTACCGACAGGCTAAGCGGTGAGTAGCTTCGGCAGTTGCAAAACTCAAGCTTGACTGGATATTTGAAAGTTCTCTTATGATGTATCGAAATAGCAATCGCTTTCTCTTTAGGTAGTCACGTGTGATTTCCTCAAGTTCCTTAGAGCTCGGAATGCTGTGGGGCTCTTTTGGTTGACAAGACTCTGCATCATTGCGTTGACATTGGGGGCAGTTGGGATTGGTAGAGTGGTTCATTTCTTTAAGAAGGGGTACCGGAAGGTGATATCCCACACTTCGGCCTTCACGGTAAGGTCTATTCAGGTGTACTGGAGAGGAGGCTATGCAGGATAGTCGATCCACGGAGCAGTGTGGTTTTCATCCCCGACGTGAAACTGTGGACTGGCTTTAAACTCTCGGCAGGATCGTCGAGGGTGCATGGGAGTTTGCCCAACCAACCAACCCACGTGTGCTTTGTAGACTTACAGGTGTTTAGGGCACATCTGACCTGTGGGAGGCCTCGGGTAAGACCCAGGACCCGTCGGGGTACTATTTCTCCAAGCTAGTCTGGGAATGCCTTGAGAACCCTGGGAGGAGCTGGAAAAAGTGGCTGAGGAAGGGAAGTCTGGGCTTTACTCCTGAGACTGCTGCCACCGAGACCCACATTTGGATAGGCGGTAAAAAGATGAATGAATGGATGCTCATAATAACATTGATGTGTGACATGCAGTGACATACAGTGAATGCTGCTAGAACTAGCTGTTTTTAGGCATTCTCTGAATCAGTCAGAGAATGTGCAAGTGTACATAATCTTGTGTCTGGGTCAATCTATATAAAGTTTATGAACTTTATTTTCAAGGTGCCTGGACCCAAAAAATTATGTGACAACTTCAAAATATATATTTAAACAGTGATCATTTTCAAAGGATAAATTATCATACTTTTGGAGAGGATGGGGCGTGGTTGAATTTGTAATGTGCGAACGCCTCCAGAATCGAATATTTAAAAAAAAATTGGTTTAAAATTGACTGTGGCTCAAAATTCACCCAGAATTTACATCAATGCATATCCAATTCGTATTATCTAAACCACAGCAAAGTGTTGTAAATGTAGATTAAAATCATCGTAGTTCCCCTTTAAGTTAATTTTGAGTGAGCAACAATAATTAAAGAGCACAGATTCTGTGTAATGGCCCACAAGTAATTAGCCCTTTACTGGAAACTGAATAAATACAATTAATCAACCAACCATTATTAATTGTTAGAATTGAAAGGTTATGAATTTAAATGAATGCATACAGAGGCTATTGACTCTGGAGAGATTTTAAATGTACAAGGTTTGCTAATGGAGAATGGACACATTCTTAAAAAAGGCCCCTATTTCTGTTGTTGCATTATACACTATCTCTTACAAAGGACCATTACAACTTTCTAAAATGACTTTCTGTCCATTTTTCTTTAATGTGATGAGTTTAAATTATCCTGGGAATTATAACAGAAAGATAGGCTCCAGCACCCCCCGCGACTCTGAGAGGGACAAGCGGTAAAAAATGGATGGATGGAATTTGAAAATTACAATGAAAAAAAAAAAGAAGATAAAAAAATAAGTTCAAGCCCAAAGAAGGAACTTTTGGACCTCCCAAGAGCAGAGCTTGGCTAAAGCTAGAAAAACAAAGCGTACTAAAGCTCTTAAAATATACCATGGGATATAAAGCTGGTGTACCAGAACATTCCCCACTAACAGTCTTTGGAAATGTAGTAGAAACTTTAACAAAATCATGGTTGCTGTAACAATTATAATATTCTCATACAATGGTGCCTCAACTTACAAGTACCCCAACTTGCAAGTATTTTGCAAAATGGCTATATGTTATGCTTTATGTTACGAGCTTGCAGCAAGTCCAGGTGGTTTATCACATCTTCTAGTCCGGGTGCTGCCCAGCCTAGGCCTGGCCAGTGAGAGTCTGATGGGAAGTCGGTGGCTCACAGTGGTATGACTGTCCTGGCACTTTGCCTGAAAAGCGTCCACTCTTCTCCCCCACTACTCTGATTGTGGGCAGTAGCTTAAGTAGACATATCCGCTTTTTCAACACCATTACTGGCTTCTATACGAAAATCAAAGGAATGGTTTTAATTACGCTCATCCAGCTCATTGGAAATATTAGGTCTTCTGAGACGTAGGGATGATTGATAAAAAATTATCAAGTTCGAGCCCATTTTCGAATCCTCTTATCAAACCGATTCATTATCGATTCTCTTATCAAATCCAGATAGGTTGTTGTATATGAAAAAAACACAATATTTGGTTTAACAAAAGCTCACTTTTATTTTATAAGAAAATATATAATAAATAAATATTGACTGTTACTCCCCTAAAAAAAATATATGACTATTGTTACCCAAAGTACATTAAGTGGGATTTTTCAGAAAAACAAATATATACAGTAACACAAAAACAACCTGTCTCTGTGATCACCATAGGTGTATAAATAATAATATAGTGTTAAATAAAAGCAGTCCTTTGGGCACAAAACTGAAAATAATACAGCTCTCTAAAAAGTGCACTTCTGCTATTGGAACATACTAACTACACACACTACGACACTAAGAACACCACAGTCATCAATCAACAATTATTCCCCCCTTACATGAGAGTGAAGCTTGGCAATAATTGCAAAAATTCCTGTACGTGGGAAGGAATTCCTTCCCAGGGATTCGAATAAAGAGCCAACTCTTTTTCTTTACTATAGTGGCCTCGATAACAGGAACCGGTTCTCCAAAAGGGATTTGAGTCCATGGAATCGGTTCTTTTCTTATCGAACATCCGGGAGAACTGATTTCGAACATCATCCCTACTGAGACGGAAAAGTGCCAATTAGAAAACACCAAAAATTATTTCTAAGTCTTCTTTAGTATACTGGAAGATGTACATATTGTACATTATTATTAAATGTTTTTCATAAAACTACTGTATTTGTTTGTAGTACATTCTATTGTATTTTTTTCCAAATGATAAATGATAATAGTTACATAAAAAATACCATTGAACTTGAAAGGAGAATCCTTTTTTTCCAATTATGTCTGCGGTTACTCTCCATCAGAATTGTTTTGGACTTGTTTTGTATTTTCCTGTTTGCACTGTGATTTCTTACCTCTACTTACTATGTTAGCATGTCAGTTGGTGACTTTACCCCTGCTCTGAGCGCTTTTTCTCACCTGTTCCCGGTTGGCAATTAGGAGGCTCACCTGCCCCTGATTGCCAATCAGGAGGGTTTATCTTCCAGCATAATTTATCAGATGCTGCTGGTTTGTTGTTTATATATCCTGGATGTACGCTCTGTTTGTGCTATTTTGTCTTGCCTTGCATCACAAAGTGTTTTGTTCACCTGTGGTCCACCTTTGTGCCCATGTTGGTGTTTCCTGAGTTTCCTAATAAAATGACTTTTACCTGCACCTCACTATAAGGCCTGTTTATCCAGGGTAAATCCCACCCAACCTTATCCCTGTCCACACACACACAAACAATGGTTGTATAAGACCCCCTTCCACATCCGTCTGCCGGCGCAACGCGACATAGTACGCATGCGCGGAAAATGCGCATGTCATTGTCATCTCCAGTGTTGCTTTTTGTGCAAGTTCTTAAATTAAATTTGACTTATCTGAACAATATCCAGTGTTGTAGTATTTCAATTATCTGGAATCCAGTGTGCTGTGGGGCCCTATTGTAGTGAATCACACCTTAGCCATCATAAATTAATCAAATATTTATTAGACATGAAAACAATGTACTAAAGAACATTTTACAACAATCAATCTATGTATCTACAGGTCTGGTCAGGACACCCCTTACTCTTTTGCCTTCACTTTCATTCTTCATTGGTTTTTGGTGACTTTATATACTCTGGACGTTGAGTCTGGCGGACAATAACTGATAGTCTGCTTTGCCAGTCCAAATGCATTCGTTGTTTTCCGTAGTCAGTCTTCACTCGACGGCCAGGTAATTCAAAGCACACGCTACCTTTTTTATGACATACACGGGAGCCCACATTTTTGTTGTGATTCCTTCGACAAATGGACTACGTTTTTCGGTAAGTAGAATCACAGCTGGCCTGGATATTCAAAAGTTCTCTTGTGATGTATCCGAAATAGCAGCAATCACCTTCTCTTAAAGTAGTCACGTGTGATTTCCACAAGCGTCTGTACATGTAGAAGAATGAGAAACGCGGGCATGTATGGATGACTCGCCTTTATCCTTCCAGTGGTTAGCTACGGTTGTTATGAAGCTGGCTGTGGCGCGTTCTTTCTGACGTCACTTCTTGTGTGGGGCGCGGTCGTTCTGACTTCACTTCCTCTCCAAACTCACTTTGTAAACAATCAATGAGTCCACACAAAGCTGAGAGCCGGAGATTCAAGAAATACACGGCGCACTTACCCACGTGAAAAACTCTACGAGGAGGGTTACCTTGAACCAGGGGTCACCAACCTTTTTGAAACCAAGAGCTACTTCTTGGGTACTGATTAATGCGAAGGGCTACCAGTTTGATACACACTTAAATAAATTGCCAGAAATAGCCAATTTGCTCAATTTACCTTTAATAAATAAACCTATATATATATAAAAATAAATGGTATTTATGTCTGTCATTCCGACGTACATTTTTTTCCTTTATGGAAGGTTTTTTGTAGGGAATAAATGATTTAAAAAAAACACTTAAATGAACGGTTTAAAAGAGGAGAAAACAGGAAAAAAAATGAAAATTAAATTTTGAAACATAGTTTATCTTCAATTTCAACTCTTTAAAATTTAAAATTCAACCGAAAAAAATTAAGAGAAAAACCAGCTAATTTGAATCTCTTTGAAAAAAATCAAAAGAGAATGTATGGAACATCATTAGTAATTTTTCCTGATTAAGATTAATTTTAAAATTGTGATGACATGTTTTAAATAGGTTAAAATCCAATATGCACTTTGTTAGAATATATAACAAATTGGACCAAGCTATATCTCTGACAAAGACAAATCCTTATTCCTTCTAGATTTTCCAGAACAAAAATTTGAAAAGAAATTCAAAAGACTTTGAAATAATATTTGATTTGATTCCACAGATTTTCTAGATTTGCCAGAATATTTTTGGGGAATTTTAATCATAATAAGTTTGAAGAAATATTTCACAGATATTATTCGTCGAAAAAACAGAAGCTAAAATGAAGAATTATATTAAAATGTATTTATTATTCTTTACAATAAAAAAAAAAAACTTGAACATTGATTTAAATTGTCAGGAAAGAACACGGAGGAATTTAAAAAGTAAAAAGGTATATGTGTTTAAAAATCCTAGAATCATTTTTAAGGTCGCATTTTTTCTCTAAAATTGTCTTTCTGAAAGTTATAGGAAGCAAAGTAAAAAAATAAATGAATTAATTTAAACAAGGGAAGACCAAGTCTTTAAAACATTTTCTTGAATTTTCAAATTCTATTTGAGTTTTTTCCCTCTTAGAATTAAAAATGTTGAGCGAAGCGAGACCAGCTTGTTAGTAAATAAATAAAATCTAAAAAATAGAGGCAGCTCACTGGTAAGTGCTGCTATTTGACCTTTTTTTAGAACAGGCCAGTTATGGGCTACCTGGTGCCCGCGGGCACCGCGTTGGTGACCCCTGCCTTAAAGGATGGTTTGGTGTGGTAGAAACGGTTGAAATAGTTAGTCGTTATTCGAAATAGTTATTCGTTTAAGGGGTTATCTGGCTTAGTGTAGACATAGCCTAAGTCTTTGCATCCTGGGCTTACAACAACAATGCCAGGCCACACTGTGACAGGATACATATATACAATAAGTGTTTTTCTACAATCATTCAATTAATTAACATGTTTTAGAAATGCAAATGTATTTATTGTAATAATCAGAAAAGCAGAAAAGGCGAACAAAAGTCAGGGTTTAATACTCATGGGGTAATAGTTTGTATCCTGAAAGAAAATCACTCATTAGCATATCCTTTAAAGCATATTGAGAAGTCATGATCAATTCAAATAAAATAGTCAAGCAGTCATATGTTAAAAACAACATATTTAGCAGACCAATATTATCATTCCTTATGGAAGACCTGCAAAGATGATCCCACTGTGTGTGGTGGCAAAGAGGAAAATGGAGTCAATTCACACAAACAGAATGGCTCCATCTGGCCTGATTAGCATACTACATTGTTAATGCTAACTTTTAATGATGTGGTGATCTCACACACTCATTTTCACAGAATCCTTAATGAAGAATTAGCATATTAGAACAACATATTGTCTCACACTAGCTCAGAGGGTGGCTGATGGGAGGAGAGGGGGGCTTTACAATAGGTGATATATATATATATATGTATATATATATATATATATATATATATTTATATATATATATATATATATATATATATATACATATATATATATATATATATATATATATGTATGTATATATATATATATATATATATATATATATATATATATATATATATATATATATATATATATATATATATATATATATAAAACTATTTGGAAATGGTTAAGAATGTCATTGAACTCCTGAAGGAATCAATAAAGTACTATCTATCCGTCTAAATTGTTGGCATTTATAAAATACATTTATAGAAACGTTGTCAAAGTGACTATTAATTCATAATATACAATACATGAGAGAAAGTATAATATACTCTTTTATTTTCAGATTACATGGTATTCTCCACCGTGTCCTCAAGATGCATATGGTTATATTCCGACATGTTACATTATTTAACAGCGTATTAGCTATTCTTTGACAACAATATTATTCCTGTTTTTTTTTCCCCCACCAAACATTTTTTCCATAATTTGAGATTTGGAAATCTAATGTGCAAACTGCATGTAAATAGGATTGATCCGCCCCTGACACACAATCCCACCCCCTCACATTCCAAAAAACTGTTCTCTGGAGAATCTCCTGCGCTAATAAGTAGTGCACCATGAGAGGAGGAGACATTTTTGAAATAAAAATGCAAATGAATGCAACACCCCTTTAATGTTGCAATGAAAGACCATCAGGGTTGGATGGATGGATGTTAGAGGGTTGGCAGGCAGGAAGGTAGGTTAGCAGATTGAGTAGGTATAGAAGGTAAGTAGTTAGGTTTGTAGGTCTTTTTGTTGGTAGGGCTGGAAGGCATATTGGTTTGATGCAATTCTAGGTTGGTTATTAGATAAGTCACTTTGTTTGGTATTGTGCAGTTGTTAAGTAGGTAGCTTTGGGTACACTAGATTGTAAGAATAGTAGGTACGTCTATTTATTTATCAGTTGGAGTTTGGGTTTGAGTTTGTTGTGAGTACTGTAGCTATAGGTGCATGTGTTGCATGTAAGTTTGTAAGCTTGGGGAGGTGAATTTAGGTTAGTTAGTGAGTTTTTTTCAGAGGGTAGGTAAGGGTGGGAATCTTTGGGCACCTTACGATCAGATAACAATTCGAGTGCTACGATTCAATTCAAACTCAATTAACGATGCATCTTTAGTTTTTTTTCCATCCTTCCATTTTCTACCGTGTTTCCAGTTCGGGGTTGTGAGGGGTGCTGGGGCCTATCCCAGCTGCACAAGGGCGGACAAGTTGCCACCTCATTGCAGGGCCAACACAGATAGATATTCACACACTGGGGCCAATTTAGGCCCCGTTTACACTAAGGGTAAATCACACCTAACCTTATCCGTGTCCACACACAACAATGACACCGTTTAAGACCCCCGTACCCTTCCATCCGCCGGCACAACGCAACTTATCACGCATGCGCGGAATATGCGCACATCATAGTTATCTCCAGTGTCGCTATGTGTGCAAGTTCTTACATTGAATTTAACTTATCTGAACAATATCCAGTGTTGTGGTATTTTAATTAACTTTAATCCAGTGTGTTGTGGGGCCCTATTGTAGTGAATCACACCTGAGACATCATGAATTAATAAAATCTTTATTAGACACATAAACAATGTGATGAAGAACATTTAATCATCAATCAAACTAGGGGAATGAGTCTCCTCCGCTGGGTGGCGGGGCTCTCCCTTAGAGATAGGGTGAGAAGCTCTGCCATCTGAGAGGAGCTCAAAGTAAAGCCGCTGCTCCACATCGAAAGGAGCCAGATGAGGTGGCTCGGGCATCTGGTCAGGATGCCACCTGAACGCCTCCCGAGGGAGGTGTTTAGGGCACGTCCAACTGGTAGGAGGCCACGGGGAAGACCCAGGACACGTTGGGAAGACTATTTCTCCCCGGGAAGAGCTAGACGAAGTGACTGGGGAGAGGGAGGTCTGGGCTTCCCTGCTTAGGCTGCTGCCCCCGCGACCCGACCTCGGATGAGCATAAGAAGATGGATGGATGGATGGATGGATGGATGGATGGATGGATGGATCAAACTAGGGATTTAGATACTGTATATGGTCAGGACACTCTTTTGCCTTCACTTTCATTGTCCATTAGTTTTTTGATGACTTCATATACTCATACAATTAAAATCTTTGCTTCAAACTAAGAAAAATCATTAAATAAAAAGCAGTCAAATCGACAGGTAATGTAGTTAGCTAGTTCCCCTGCTGTGGACATACATATAAGTGTTGCCAATTATTAGCAGAGACTAAACCGCCCACGTAGCGCAATTGTTGCGATCCGCTACTTGGATCACCACATATGGTTTATACTTCCAGTTGTTATATCACTCTGTTGTTTTACACTCTTACTTCCTGTTTAGTCAGTCACCATGGTTGCTCATTGATCCCACCTGCTAATCACGGTTTCTGCACACCTGTCACTTTTTGATTACTCCCCTATTTAAGCCCGTCCCTTTTCATTATTCTTTCTGGGACTCTAATTTGCCGTCGAGCAACATTCACGACTGTCTACTACCCGTATGTATTTTCTCGCAAGCTCTTACGCTAAGCCACTTGATATTCCAGCTTTCATGCTGAATGTTTTTGTTTACTCTTTTGTGTCCTTCGTGCCAAGTATAGCTTTTGTATTTTCTATTCCTAGCTTTCATGCTAGCGCCCTTGGTTTATTTTTGTCCGTTAGCTCCAGTGTTTTTGTTTCTAGTCTGTTTTTGTTAAGTTTAATACATCATTTAAACTTACCGTTGCTGTGTTCATGTCGACGCATCCACGAAGGGACCAATTTGGCATCACTATGCCAACCAGTCGTAACAGTAATGAATTAATTTTGTAATACATTCCTACAATTTGTGTTTTATCTTTAACAAAGAGTGTTTTACCTGATATGACTTAGCTGTGTACTTTTAGCTACAGTATTGTTTTAAGTATTTACTAATGATAGTATTGGTTCTAAAGCCAGACCAAGAATGGCAACCATAAATCATGAAGCATTTATTACAATATCCGTAAAGCTTTTTATTATATTCCAACCTAATCCTAAATCATGGCAGGCTATACATACACTTGTAAACTGTTCTTTGAGTGCAATAAGAAGAGCCCAGTGTGTTTAATGACTTTTCATTTCATTTTTTTACCTTCTAAAATTGTTCTTGGCGTGCAAAATAAAACATATCTTTAATGTATCGTAACATTTTGTGTTAAAATGAAACCAATAATTAACATTTTTTTGTGGTTTCCTTTATTTTGAAAAGTATCTAAATACGTTTTGGTACCGGTACCAAAATATTGCTATCAGGACAACCCTAGAAGGTAGTGGATTGGGATACGTTGAAAATGTATATAGATATGTCGATCAGATGGGTAAGTACGTTTGTTTAGGTGGGTTGGTTGAGTTGGCAAGTAGTTAGTCGGCTGGCTTGAGAAAGAGGTAGGCTGGTTAATAGACAAAGAGGCAGACCGTAACAACAAGTATTATGGCATACACAAGGCTTTTCAACCCAGCGAGCAAAAAAGTGACAGGATCAGGGTGGACAGGTGGTGCAAAGGGTGAGATGAGGAGGAAGCCCATATATTTCACCCCCATTCACCTGCTGACACAGATCCTCAAAGAAACCTTTCATTAGACCCTCAGAACAGTCGACTTAGCCGATCCAATGCCGTCAATTTAGCTGTCATATTACACTGGCTCAATCTCTGCTCTTTCATCTTGGGGATTTCTCATCTCATGATCTTTTTAAGGGGGAATTGGCAAAAGAGATGCATGAGCAGAAAGCCTCAGAAGTCAGAATATCGGTTAAATGATTTACAGTCTGCATGGATAACCTGCGCACACGGAGAAAGTGCCTAAGGAAGTCATAGATTGAAATACATTATTTTATTATACAGTATATGAACTATCCACTTGCAGTCGTAGAGTCATATTGTGTTGCTAACGTGCTCATATACCACAAATGCCATTATATTTTTTTTAAGTACTTCTATAGTTTGGCCTACTAACATAGTATACCCCCAAAATTCATTACAATGTTGAACTGACATTTTTAAGGGAAGTACCCAGATTTGTTGCTGTCATGTTAGGCTGACATATGAGATCTCCATGGGTCCTTTCGGGAGGTGATAATTTAATCTGCCAACACCTTTTACAAATCATGAACCTTGGAAAGTCCGCCGAGACAGTTTATTTTATCACATAGTTGGGTAGTTGGGGGAATGTTAAAAGCGAACAGTAAATGTGAGACGCTTAAAAAAGTCTATAGGGACTAAGACAGGGGTGTCAAACGTACGGCTTGCGGGCCAGATCAGGCCTGCGAAGAGGTTTGCTAAGTATACAAATTAAGTTGAAATTTTTGAAAGAAAGAAACAGCTCTTCTCCATGTGTCTACTGGATGTTGCAATAGCAATTCTTTGTATCTCTGTAGATCAGGGGTCGGCAACCCGCGGCTCTGGATCACTCTGATGTGGCTCAGCTGCATACTTGCCGAACCCCCCATTTTACCGGGAGGTTTTCCAAATGTCATTGCCTCTCCCAGAAATCTCCCCAGGATAACATTCTGGGAAATTCACCCAGCCATTATTATTGAGACCGTGCCAGGATGGCAATGCCTTAAATGTCCTCATGACCATGTCGTAGCGTCCGCTTTAATGTTATACTATCTGAGTGCCGGCCGGCCGCATCTAGTGTGCGGCTGCTGACTCAACACATTAGCGACTGCAAGGCATAGTTGTTCAACAGCCATAAAGCTTACACTGAGGGTTGAGATATAAACAACTTTAGCAGTCTTACTAATATGCGCCACACTGTTAAACCACACCAAACAAGAATGACAAACACATTTTGGTAGAATATCAGCACTGTAACACATTATAAACGCAACATAACAAATACCCAGAATCCCAGGCATCCCTGACTCTTCCGGGCTCCATTATACACCACCCAACCTCCCACGACGTGCGTCGGCTGAGGTGGGCGGGGTTGGGGGGGGCGGGGTTAGGTGCTAGCGGGGGTGTATAATGGAGCCCCGACGAGTCAGGAATGCATGGGATTCTGGGTATTTGTTATCGTGCGTTTATAATGTGTTACAATGCGGATGTTCTCCCGAAATGTGTTTGTCATTCTTGTTTGGTGTGGGTTCAGAGTGTGGCACATACTAGTAAGAGTGTTAAAGTTGTTTGTATCACAACCCTCAGTGTAACCTGTATGGCTGTTGAGTAAGTATGCCTTGCAGTCGCTTATGTGTGTCTGCAAAAACCTCATACAACATGTGAATGGGCTGTTAAGTTGTTTGTTATGGTTGTAGAGGGTGCTAAACACATTGTCATCATAGCACGCCCTTATTATTGTTGTTTGGGTGAAAACCAGCAGACAGTCGAGAGAAAGGTTGCTCTGAAACTCAGCAGTCTCCCGGAAAAAATAAAACTCGCGGGCCGCACTTATATTAAATTTTCATATTAAGGTGTGGGCCGCGTGTCTGAGACCCCTGGTTAATACATAGCAAAGAGCAAAACAAACTTTGTACGCTGTGTTATTTCATTTTAAATTTCAAAAGAGTCTTGTGGCTCCCATAGTTTTCTTTATTTTGTAAAATGGGTCGAAATGGCGCTTTGAGTGGTAAAGGTTGGCGACCCCTGCTGTAGATGATGGTACATATGTACAAAATAAACCACATGATGTTAGTACATCAATCGAGGAAAATGATCAAACTACATATATGGCATACTGTAATGTGATTTTGATATTTTTTTAGCTTGATTGATTGAAAATGAACACCATTGAGTTGACTGATGAACATTATCACATCATTCATTCAAAAAATATTAACGACAAATAAAGGTAGAATACATATAACCGCAACATGTAAGTGTAAAAAAACAACAACATTATGATTAGTACATTTTCAGAATGTGCTTCTTCTATTTTAAACACAGAAAACAATCAGAAGGTGTCTTTATTTTTAAGTTATCGTGCAGGGATTTTACCAGTCGGGCCCATTTGGGAGTAGATTTTTCTCCATATGGCCCCCGATCTAAAATGAGTTTGACACCCCTGGACTAAGAGCTTTCACCTTACGAGTACATAAATAACATTCTGATGTTGATTTAGGGACTTCAGAGAATGTATGTTTTTTTACCTCTTTCTCACTGAAGTTTGAGCCCACAAACAGATCATGCAGCGACGTGCTATACTTTCAAGTAAAACACTGATACCAGCAACATCCCCTTAAAAGCCAATTTTTCTTCCTGATCTCACCATGCAAGGTTGTCTGACCATTACAACATTGATTAAGGCTGCAACGTTCAATTATCTTAGTAAGCGTGTAATACATCGATTAATTTGTGTGATTAATCGGATAAAAATACACTTTAGAGCAGGGGTAGGGAACGTATGGCTCTCGAGCCAGATGTGGCTCCTTTGATGACTGCATCTGGCTCTCAGATAAATCGTAGCTGACGTTGCTTAACATGATAAATAATTAATAATTCCGCTGGTAATCACCGTGTTAAAAATAACATTCAAAATATAAAACATTCTCATGCATTTTTAGTCCATCCATCTGTTCAAGAAGTCGCGTTAATGGTCAAAAGTATTTTATTTATCATTGGTTAGCTTCAGAATAACAATGTTATTAAAAAGAATAAGAGATGCATGCATTTAGTTGTAATCTGGGAAAGTCCAAATGAAATAGGAGGCGTAGAATTCTCTTTTCAGAGTGTGGGACGACACTGTACAAGGGTACAGGTCTACGGGTTTCTCCTCATTGAGCTAAATTGATTTTGATTCCTTCCTTCTTGTCTGTTTAATAGATGTCATCAATGTTTGAACCTCATAGTTTTATTCGGTTTTAAAAATATTATACGGCTCTCACGGAAATACATTTTAAAATATTTGGCTTTCATGGCTCTCTCAGCCAAAAAGGTTCCCGACCCCTGTTTTAGAACCTCAATATTTTAGGGAAAATACAATAAAAAACATTTCTTGTACACATCATGAACATTGAAAGTGCCCTTTTGAACTTGTCTGCATTAAAAAACAACAATAAAATAAATACAAAAAACTTGGTTGTTCGCTGCCACACAGAGGCGTGGCTTTTGAGGCAGAGGTGTGGCTTTTGAGCAAGATGGCTGCAACTGTTTCTCTCTGCTGAAAGGCCTAATGAAACCCACTAAAATCATCAAACTGCACTGACATCCAACAAAAGTCAAGACTGCTCGAAGAACAATGACTACCAATGCAAAGTTAGCAGCTGAAATGGCGGGAATTAAAGTTTCCCTAAACTTTATGTCAAGGGAACTCAGTGAAGTGGTGGAACAGCAGAGGAAACTGACAGGCCTCATGGAGGAGATCAGGCAGCTAAAGGCAATCATCCAACACAAGAATGAACGCATCGAGCTCTAAGAACCAAGGGTGGATGATTTGGAACAGTAGTCCAGAACTGATGACCCTGTGGTCACCGGCCTGGAGACCAGGCATCGGAGTTATGCCCAGGTTACTTGCCCACCTGATGACAAGCATGGTGAGGACGCACCATCTGAGGAGCTTGACACCTTGGAGCAACAAGTGGTACGCTACATGAAGAGTAAACATGTTCCTCTGGAGAGTCAGCACATATCACCATGTCATATTCTTCCTAGTTAGGACCAAAAAAAAAAACAAGCCTAAAGTCATCATCACGTTTGCAAATAGAAAGCACAAAGTGGACATTCTGAAGGCAGCTAAAAAACTTAAAGGCACAGGAGTTATTCTAAATGAGCACCTGCACTGCAAAAACTGAAAATAAGTAAGATTAAATATCTCAAATAAGGGTGATATTTTCTTATTTTCTGTCTGATAATAAAATTATTCTCACTATGCAGATTTTATGTTAGTGTTTTACTTGTTTTAAGGGTTTTGGTCCTAAATGATCTCAGTAAGATATCACAGCTTGTTGCTGAGATGTTATGACCTATATTGAGTAAAACATTGCTTGAAACTACAATATCAACTGTTGCAAAGTTGTGTCATCAATACTCACTAGTATATAACTACTTGTTTAAAGTAATAAATTCTTACTTCAAGCATGAAAAAAAATCATGATGTCGAGCGCATATCATTATGTCAAGATAATGGCACTAGCATTTACTTAATTTAAGAATATTTTTCAACATATGGAGCAAAAATGTCTCATATTTGATTTTTTTACCAAGAAAAGTGCACTGGTTATTAGTGAGAATATACTTATTTTAATGTATTTTTGGGTTGATTGAGGTTAGCTAATTTTACTTGTTTTGGAAAGTCTTGACAAGCCCAATGTTCTTGTTTTATTGGCAGATAATTTTGCTTAGTTCAAATGAAATACCCCTCATCTTTGTAATTTTTTTTCTTGTTTTTGAACACTGACTTTTTGCAGTGTGACGAAGAAAAATGCGGAAATTGCTTGGACAGGTCGGATCCTCAAAAAGCAAAATAAAATCCAATCGACCTGGACTAGGATTAGAAAAGTTTTTATCCGGACAAACGGACCCCCAGATCAAGCCAAAGTGATTGTGTTGAGAACATTGAAAGACCTGGATCAGTACAAATGAAAATGGTGAGTGCATTTTTCCTTTTTGTTTTCTTCTTTTTTTGCTTGATTATTGATCTCCTTTAAGGAACTCATGACTCTTTCTTTCAAGACTGAAGCCCTTTTAAGTGTTGATTATACAGAAAGTGGCACATTTGATTTTCAGAATGAAGTGGATCCAGAGACTCATATATTTAAGCATGTTAAGGATTCTTGCCAGCATTGTACTGAGGAACAACTTGATGACGCAAGCATAGAAAATACATTTTCTTTGATTCATTTTAAATAAATAATAAATAAATGGGTTGTACTTGTATAGCTCTTTTCTACCTTCAA
The DNA here is from genome assembly GCF_033978795.1 of Nerophis ophidion. Lineage (NCBI taxonomy): Eukaryota > Metazoa > Chordata > Actinopteri > Syngnathiformes > Syngnathidae > Nerophis > Nerophis ophidion. Next base: position 48,027,197 of record NC_084621.1, on the reverse strand, counting down.
GGTACTCAAACCGCTTTGACACTACCACATTTACCCATTCACACACACATTCACACACTGATGGAGGGAGCTGCCATGCAAGGCGCTAACCAGCACCCATCAGGAGCAAGGGTGAAGTGTCTTGCTCAGGACACAACGGATGTGACGAGGTTGGTACTAGGTGGGGATTGAACCAGGGACCCTCGGGTTGCGCACGGTCACTCTCCCACTCCGCCACGCCGTAATTGCAGAAGTCTACCAAAACATTTTTCTAAAATCAAAAATGTTTTAGAGTCACTTAAAGGTAGATTTAAGGTCATTGCTTTATCTGAAACATGGATAAAGAAAGACAAGGAGGTTGATCTGAAATTAAAGGAGTATGATCTGTATGTCACTAGCAGAGACAATAGGACTGGAGGAGGGGTGGCCCTCTATATAAATAATGAACTAAAATGCAGACCAGTTAAATGTATGGCAATGGCCAAAAATGCTTTAATGGAGTGTGTAGCTGTTGAGATAGAATTAGAACAAAACAGAAACATTGTTGTTGCATGTGTATATAGAAAACCAGGATCAAAAGTGGAAACCTTCATGGATAAATTCAAGGAAATTTGGTTTAAATAAAAATAGAATTATCGTAATTTGTGGAGATTATAATATTGATCTTCTAAAGGTAGATTCACATAAACAAACATCAGATTTTTTTAGCGATATTATATGAAAAAGGGCTGTACCCATTAATTACAAAGCTTAGCAGAATAACAACAACTAGTGCAACCTTAATAGACAATATCTTTACAAATGTTTTAGGGATTCACATCACTACTGGGTTAGTAAAGAAATTATATAAGTTGCCTATATTTGCAATATTTGACAATCAATTCCCTAGAAGAAAATATCATCAAATACTTCAGAAGAAAAGATGTGTCAACCATATTAATAACTTTAGGGATGACCTATTAAAACAAGAGTGGAAAGACGATATACACACTGCCTATGATTCTTTTCTTAAACATTAAATTACTCTGTATAACAAGCATTGTCCTGAGGTTCCATGCAGATCCAAGCAAAGGCAAAATAATGCACCTTGGATGTCAAACAGTTTGAAAAATGCATGTAAAAAGAAAAATAGACTTTATAAGGAGTTTATCAAGCCAAGATCAGAGAATGCTGAAAAACGATATAAGAACTAAAAAAACAAGTTGACCAATATATTGAGACAAGCAAAAAGGGAATATTACAAAAGAATGTGGCATGAAAATAAAAATAACATGAAGGCTACATGGAATATTTTAAATAAAGCGATAGGGAATAGGACAAGGCGAACAAAACTAACTAGATATTTAAAAAAAGATACTATGTTAATTGAAAACAAAGATGAAATTGTCAATGAATGAAATCAGTTCTTTGTAAATGTAGGACCTAGCTTAGCAAACAAAATACCTAGAGCAAATGATCAACTAAGGGGTGTCTGGAAAAGGGAAAATAAAGTTATGCAGTCAATGTTTCTTAGTGAAGTGACTGAAAATGAAATATTATCTGTGGTTTATAAACTACAAAACAAGACCTCAACAGACAATGAGGGCATTGACATGAGTATAATAAAAAACACAATTGCATCATTAAACCATTACATTATAAAATTAATTGTTCTTTTAAAGTAGGAGTTTTCCCAGACAGTATGAAAACCGCTAAGGTCATACCTTTATTTAAAACTGGAAATAAACATAAATTTGGTAATTATAGACCAGTATCTCTTGTATCTCAATTTTCAAAAGGGCTTGAAAAACTGTCTGTTAATAAATTAGACTGTTTTATTGAAAAACATAAATTATTAAATGACAATCAGTATGGATTTCGATCAAATAGGTCTACGATCTTGGCCATCATGAACATTATTGAAGAGATTACAACGGCAGTTGACCAAAATAAATACACGATAGGAGTGTTCATTGATTTAAAGAAGGCATTTGACAACGTAGATCATCAAATTCTCATTTCTAAATTATATACTTATGGAGTCAGAGGAGTTGCACTGGATTAGTTAACCAGTTATGTACATCAAAGACAGCAATATATTGGGATCGATGATCATAGGTCAGAATGTATGACTATTGAATGTGGAATTCCACAAGGTTCGATTTTAGGACCCAAACTTTTTACTTTATACATAAATTATATTTGTGAGGTTTCGAAAATTTTACAGTGCAGACGATACAAATTTATACTGTTCAGGAGATGACTTGAAAATCTTAGCCGATAATATTGAAGAGGAAATGGTTAAAGTAAAATTGTGGTTTGATATAAATAAATTATCTTTAAATTTGGAAAAGACTAAATTTATGGTATTCAGTAATAAAAGAAAGATGGAAGTTAGTTTATCCATAAACAATGTGAAAATTGAGAAGGTGTCTGAAATCAGATTTCCCTTGAGTCATCTTAGATGGAAAGTTGACATGGAAAGCTCATATAATGCATGTGAAAAATAAGGTATCCATCCATCATCTTCCGCTTATCCGAGGTCGGGTCGCGGGGGCAACAGCCTAAGCAGGGAAACCCAGACTTCCCTCTCCCCAGCCACTTCGTCTAGCTCTTCCCGGGGGATCCCGAGGCGTTCCCAGGCCAGCCGGGAGACATAGTCTTCCCAACGTGTCCTGGGTCTTCCCCGTGGCCTCCTACCGGTTGGACGTGCCCTAAACACCTCCCTAGGGAGGCGTTCGGGTGGCATCCTGACCAGATGCCCGAACCACCTCATCTGGCTCCTCTCGATGTGAAGGAGCAGCGGCTTTACTTTGAGTTCCTCCCGGATGGCAGAGCTTCTCACCCTATCTCTAAGGGAGAGCCCCGCCACACGGCGGAGGAAACTCATTGCGGCCGCTTGTACCCGTGATCTTATCCTTTCGGTCATGACCCAAAGCTCATGACCATAGGTGAGGATGGGAACGTAGATCGACCGGTAAATTGAGAGCTTTGCCTTTCGGCTTAGCTCCTTCTTCACCACAACGGATCGGTACAACGTCCGCATTACTGAAGACGCCGCACCGATCTGCCTGTCGATCTCACGATCCACTCTTCCCTCACTCGTGAACAAGACTCCTAGGTACTTGAACTCCTCCACTTGGGGCAGGGTCTCCTCCCCAACCCGGAGATGGCACCCCACCCTTTTCCGGGCGAGAACCATGGACTCGGACTTGGAGGTGCTGATTCTCATTCCGGTCGGAAAAATAAGGTATCTAAAAGCTTATTTATTTTGAACAAGGTTAAATATAGTTTTCCGTATAACACAATGAGAATGTTATATTGCTCAATTATTCTACCTTATTTCAATTATTGCGCAGCAAGATGGGGAAATACATATCATAGCAACTAATGCCTTTATTTCTTTCACAGAAAAGAGCAATTCAAATCTTTTTTAAAGTAGGATATAGAGACCACACAAATCCACTCTTCATTTGGTCAATATTACTCAAACTAAAAGACATTGTAGAATTGAATACTCTATTAATGATGTTCAAAGCGAGAAATAAAGTCCTTCCGAAGGACATACAAAAGTTATTTGTGTTCACATCTGAAGATGAGAACCACAGAAGGCCGTATGACTTTAAACATCCAAGAGTGCGAACAAATTTGAAACAAATGTGCTTGTCTGTTGCTGGTGTGAAAGCATGGAATTCTCTAAACAAAGACTTAAAAAGCTGTAAAATTATATTTGAATTTAAAAAGATATATAAAAAGAGAAAACTGGAATTACTGTATATCAAACAGAATTTTGATTTCGAAAAAGCTGTAAAATTATCTTTGAATTTAAAAAGATATATAAAAAGAGAAAACTGGAATTACTGTATATCAAACAGAATTTTGATTTCGATTGGACGTGTCATTGTGAAAATGTATGTTGGAGTTCGGATGTTGGCGGAGGGAACAGTTATAAAGTCATATAAAATAATGTGTGTTAAAAAGGGGGCAGATAAATATAAGAATAGTATTCTTCCATCTGCTCCTTTCTGATCATGGAAATGTATAAGAAACAAAAAAACAATGAAAGTGTCAATTGTACGTGGCTTGTCTATATGCATTTTCATGAAAAGAATACAAATAAATGAAGAAAATGATGACACAGCACCCACAAACAACCAATCTTATGTGCGCTCTATTGCATATATGAATGCATATAGGCATAGTGGCCATACAGAAACTAGTTATGTACTTTACAAAAAAAGGTCAAATAACTGAAAACACGTTTTGTATTGTAGTTTCTTCAAAATAGCCACCCATTGCTCCGATTACTTTTTCGCACACTCTTGGCATTCTCTCGATGAGCTTCAAGAAGTAGTCACCTGAAATGGTTTTCACTTCACAGGTGTGCTTGAAGCTCATCGAGAGAATGCCAAGAGTGTGTAAAGCAGGAATCAGAGCAAATGGTGGCGTTTTTGAAGGAACAATAATATAAAACAGGTTTTCAGTTATTTTGATAAGTACATAACTCCACATGTATCCATGTGTAACTATGTCCATCATAGTTTTGATGCCTTCAGTGACAATCTACAATGTAAATGGTCATGAAAATAAAGAAAAGCATTGAATGAGGAGAAGTACTGTATATATATATATTTTTTTTTTTTTTTTTTTTTCTAGTCAAGTTAATCAATATGATTGATGAATAGTTGCAGCCATATTTATAACACAACTGTACATTTAATGTAATCCACACCTGGGCTGCCGCTATCGATTATTTTGTTAATCAACTATATATTAGTTTGTTCAATTAAACCACTAATCGGACAGAACACATAAACCTCAATGCATTTTTTCTTTTTGCCATAACCTTTGTTCTTTTTTTTTAATGAATACACAACCTCAACATTACAATTGCAATTTTGAAATGTGTGCATTATTTAAAAAAATAATTAATAATTAAAATACTTTTAACATTTCCCTGGGTAACCAATCAAAGAACTTAAAACGGTCCAGACTTGTATCAGTTACCATCATTTAAATATTATTTGTAGCAATACAAATATAAATCTGAATTTTTTTTTAAACCGATTTAATCGACTTATCGTTGCAGTCCTAGTGCACGCGGTGATTAAAAACAACGGACACAAGGGAAAATATGTTTATTCTTACGTTTATCCTTTATTGGGTATAGCCTAACGTTTTTAATAAGCTTCCCATCTTTGACCAATTTAAAAAAAGATACTAATATAAAAACTGTCAGAGAGAAGACAATACCCATAATCTGCAAAGTAAACAATAACACACAACATCCACTAATGAATCCATCCACAAAGCCAACAACAATTACATGACATACAAAACAAATTTTATCATCAGTGTATTTACTTTAACAACCCACTGTGGTTCGTAAAAAAAAAAAATCACACTGCACAAATATCAACTAATAATCCTGGTTTGTTGGTAAATAATGAGTCAACTCCTATATGGTAGAATAAATAGAATGTGGGTTAAAGAAGGTCGGTGGGTTCGCTCAATGCTACCCATCCTAAGAGACATGAGTCCGCAAAGAGGCAAACAAGCATAAATATACAGGCAACTGCACATCCAGACAGACAAACTTGCAAACCTTGGCCACCCAGGATGAGAACGAAAGAGATGGAAACTTTAATTGTGTTTATAACCCAACTCTGGATTATAGGGTAGACTGACAAGAGGGAGAGTGAGGAGTTTCAGTTGCTCAGCTGTAAATAATTAAAACAAAGCACTCCTCTACTCTGTCTCTCACTTCCTGCCTCCCACAAACACACACACACATCTTAACTTGCACACACAGGAGCCTACATTATCTTTATTACTACTTCCCTTTCTGGTTTACGCACATTAGAGTTTGATTTTACGTTGACGTTCTAAAGAGGAACCACAGCAAACGTATATTTTTCAAATATAAGGTGCGTTCCTGTTTCTGTGTATGTACTAAGCAATTAAGTATTGAATCCTATAAAAGAATGGTGTCTGTGTATATGCTTATTTCAACTAGTTTATACAGACAAATGTTTTACATCGTGTCAAGATTTAGTATTAAAAGTTTGTGAGTTCCTTTGAAATATTGGGTTGATCTTTGAATAAGTATTGGTAACCATATGAATAGGAACATATAGCACTTCTTCATTCCCATGTAAGCTGATTCCCTGTCACAATTGCCTTGCGATTGAACCTTTAGTAAACCATTTGGGTCCCCAACCTTCTTTGCACAGGCATTATTTTATCATAGTTTGTTTATTTGTGATGAGATGGTCCCTGGCAGTTAGATGGTATATACCAGAAGTGTCCAGACGGCCAGTGTGTTTACTTTGGCCCGCAAGACGTCACGAATTCAACAAGGAATCTGACCCGCAGCGTGCCTCTAACTTAATTTTAAATATCTGACAACATAATTGCTGCAAGTTTGCCCTTAACTGGTGGAAAAGTCAGGTTAATGACTATGAATTGCACTTTGATGCAGCTGCAGCACAGCATTTGTAATATACGATCCAATCCAAATAACCTTTCCACTCACGGCGCAAATAAACTAAGACAGAAGGTCAACACACATGATCAAACATAACACAACCTGTTCACTGAACTGTTTGGATATTATATATATATAAAAAAAAAGGTCCAAACACACATAATTAGAAACTACACCGATTTAAATCCCTCGCAATGCATGATGAGAAACATGCAAAATACTTTCTCCACACTTATCTTTGCCGCATTTCAGCTGCTTGATATTTCAGATTGACTACAAAGCTTTAAAACGCATTATTAATTGTATATCCATTATATATATGTATATATATATTAGGGGTGTGGGAAAATATTGATTCGAATACGAATCGAATCGTTTACGTTGTGCAATTCAGAATCGATTCTCATTTTTTAAAAATCGAAGTTTTTTTATTTAATCAATCCAACAAACCAATACACAGCAATACCATAACAATGCAATCCAATTCCAAAACCAAACCTGACCAAGCAACACTCAGAACTGCAATAAACAGAGCAATTGAGAGGAGACAAACACGACACAGAACAAACCAAAAGTAATGAAACAAAAATGAATATTATCAACAACAGTATCAATATTAATTATAATTTCAGCATAGCAGTAATTAAAAATCCCTCACTGACATTATCATAAGACAATTATACAAATAATAAAAAAGAACAATAGTGTCACAGTGGCTTACACTTGCATCGCATCTCATAAGCTTGACAACACACTGTGTCCAATGTTTTCACAAAGATAAAATAAGTCATATTTTTGGTTTGTTTAATAGTTAAAACAAACTTACATTATTGCAATCAGTTGATAAAACATTGTCCTTTACAATTATAAAAGATTTTTTTAAAAATCTACTACTCTGCTAGCATGTCAGCAGACTGGGGTAGATCCTGCTGAAATCCTATGCATTGAATGAATACAGAATCATTTTGAATCGGAAAAATATCGTTTTTGAATCGAATCCAATCGAAAAAAAACGATATATTATCGAATCATAACCCCAAGAATCAATATTGAATCGAATCGTGGGACACCCAAAGATTCACATCCCTAGTATATATATATATATATATATATATATATATATATTGGATATACAATTAATATTACTATAGTACAGGCCAAAAGTTAGGACACACCTCATTCAATGCGTTTTCTTGATTTTCATGACTATTTACTTTGTAGATTGTCACTGAAGGCATCAAAACTATAAATGAACAAATGTGGAGTTATGTATTTAACAAAAAAAGGTGAAATAACTGAAATCATGTTTTATATTCTAGTTTCTTCAAAATAGCCACCAGCTCTGATTACTGCTTTGCACACTCTTGGGATTCACTTGTCGACCTTCAAGAGGTAGAAACCTGAAAGGGTTTTCACTGCACAGGTGAACTTGAAGCTTATCAAGAGAATTACAAGATCTTTCAAAACAGTAATCAGAGCATTTTGAAGAAACTAGAATATAAAACATGTTTTCAGTTATTTCATTTTTTTTTGTTAAGTACATACCCTCCACATGTGTTCATTCATAGTTTTGATGCCTTAAGTGACAATCTACAATGTAAATAATCATGAAAATAAAGAAAACGCATTGATTAAGGAGAAGGTGTGTCCAAACTTTTGGCCTGTACTATTATATATAAGTATACCGTATATACGGTATGTTATATACAATGTTATTTACACACATTAATGGATAGGCTATATAAATGTACATATACATGTTGTTACCTTACATGCAATCGGCTTTCTCCTCTCGCCATTTTTTTTTAGCTCAATATGGCTTTCAAGTCAAAAAGTTTGGGCACCCCAGGTATATGTTTTATATCCTAATCCTGCCGGGGACTGCAGATTGAAATTTAGCCTTGGCTACAATAAGGCACATTTCTATTGTATTTGCTCAAAAATGTACATTGTCTCATGTAACAAAGATACAACAAATGGTGACTTAGTATTAGTAGTTTAATAATACGTTCATGAACAAGCATAATGGTGTTTCTAGAGAGACAGCTGAAAGTTAAGACAAAAAAATGTAGTCCTTTATACATTATTTAATGTTTCTACATGTCACAAACCAGTACCGATCCTCGGACCTTTACTGGGCCTTGGTCGTCAACAAATTTTGCTGGACAATTATTGCCAAAAGAAAACATAATTGCCAGCATTATTTTAAGACCAATTTAAGCACTAATGTAACATGTTATTTATTAATAGTACAAGGAACCCTGGCAATTGCAATAACTGTTTACTTCTCAGGATTCTATATCATTCTAATTGTAATGTCATGAATTTTAGATTACCATATTTTCCGGACAATAAAGCGCACCAGATTATTAAGGTGCACTGCCGATGAATGTCTATGTTGTATGGTTTTTCATATATAAGGCGCACCGGATTATAGGGCGCATTAAATTATAATTGTAAATTGAAAACACTTCCTTTTGGTGGTTCTTTGGTCAAAATGTTGCATGGATTATGTTTTACAGATCATCTTCAAACTGCTTTCTGACAGTCGCTTCAAGATGCACCGATTTGTGGGTGGTCTTATTTACGTGGCTCACCTTTGGCAGTGTCTTCTCCTTATCATATTGTTGTAACGGTGACTCGTGAAAGGACGGGAATGGAACTAACTGTTTTATTGACATTCAGACTTTACTTAAATCAATAACGGAGCACATTCTCCTCATCCGTGGCTCACTAGTGCAATAACATCGCCAGAAATGTTGGACATTAAAAACCGTCTGGATGAATAACGTAAACTCACTATACCGGTATGTTTTAGCACTTTCATGGTGAGTTTACTGACAAATATAAATAAGAACTTACACTACATTCATATTAGAAATGGCAACAGCGGAGGATGAATGTACCATAACAAGAAGATAGAGAAAAAGAAGAAGCTTATCTACTACGGTGCCGGTACGGACTACAAAGGCAGACGCGTGCAATTTTTCAGGACTTATGCAGATCCCAAATCCCAATCAGCAGATACCAGAAGGTAAGAAAAGTTGCTTTTGCATATTATTGCGAAATAAAACACCAGATAATACGTTTGTATGTCTTACCATATACACACACCATGATAATACTTGTATGTTGAAGCACAGCACAATCCATCAAGCGGTGTGGCTTCATAGCTTACCAAAGTCGTACTAAAATATTTTGATAGGTTTTTGAGCACCCTGTGTAATGTTCTATATTTTCAATGGAACATATGAAATGTTGGTGTTTATTTGAGTCATATTGCAGTCTAAACGTATCTTTTATATGTGACTGCCATCATCAATCAATCAATGTTTATTTATATAACCCTAAATCACAAATGTCTCAAAGGACTGTACAAACCACCACGACTACGACATCCGAGGAAGAACCCACATAAGGGCAAGGAAAACTCACACCCAGTGGGCAAGGAGAACTCACACCCAGTGGGACGCCAGTGACAATGATGACTATGAGAACCTTGGAGAGGACCTAAAATGTGGGCACCCCCCCCCCCCCCCCCCTCACGCCCACCCCCACCCGCCCGCTAGGGGACCGAAAGCAATGGATGTCGAGCGGGTCTAACATGATACTGTGAAAGTTCAATCCATAGTGGCTCCAACACAGCAGTAAGAGTTCAGTTCAAAGCGGATCCAAGACAGCAGCGATAGTCCCATCCACAGGAAACCATCCCAAGCAGGAAACCATCCCAAGCGGAGTCGGATCAGCATCGTAGAGATGTTCCCAACCGATACACAGGCGAGCGGTCCATCCTATTGCAGTCTACACGTATCTCTTATGTTTGACTGCCATCTACTGGCCACACTTATCATTTCACCATGTACCAAATAAAAAAGCTTTTAGGTGGTAGGCATAAGTAGAATTACTCCACACATTAGGCACACCGGGTGAAAGGCACACTGTCGAGTTTTGAGAAATAAGAAGGATTTTAAGTGTGCCTTATAGTCTGCAAAATACAGTATCCTAAATATGTAAACAAACAATACAAATAAAATAGACTCTCAATATCTGTTAGAAAAAGTTTGTATGGTAATAGTATTTACATATAATAGTATTTAAATAAAATTGAAAAGAATACATCTTGAAGTGCTGTTTTACTCCAATTCAAAAAAATTAGTTGAGGTTTTTTGGGGGGGTTTTGGCCCCTGTTGGCCACCGTAAGATTGAACATACTGATTTGTTTGTCCGTGCTTATAGGCTACTTTTTTATTTGGATTTGAAGCCAAAATAATCTCAAAACGGTATATTTGGCTTAACAGTCATCTTTTGTCCCCTCCTAATTATAATTTTGTGGTGCTTCTCACAAGCAACAAGCGAGGTTATGTCGCTTTCGAAAGCTAGCAGGCCTGCCTCCACCCACAGAGACAAAGATTGTGGATGACTGATAAGAGGGTTTACTCAGTTCATTAAATTTTACTATTGAACGATGCACAGAGTGTAACCTCTTACACCCTGTTTGGAAGCAAAATACTAAGAAAACTAACTCACAACAAGCCAATTTGTGAAATTAATTTTAATTTATCATTGGCTTATTGATTATTAGCCAATGGAAAGTCAGCTGTAATAGCCTCCATTTCCCCCGCAACCCTAAACAGGATAAGCGATATTTAAAATAGATGCATGGATTTACAGTATGTTGACGCTTATGTACAGCTCAGGGTCTCATTAAAAAAGCAATCTCTCATTTACTTCTGTATTAAACTTTAATGCTACTGAAACACTAAACACTTAGTATCAAACATAAACTGTCTCATGTGTAATCAATTCCAGTTTTTATGACTTTTGGAAGAAAGGGAAATCCATCCCATGATCATTTTATTACCTGACTTGCATGTTTGAAGTCAGAACCAACTCACATCTCTTGTTATTGGCTTTAGAAAGTCTCCTCCTGGTCCTACATAAACAGAGACTAAGGGACGTTGGAAATAAAAAAGAATAGAAAAAAGAGTCGATTAATTACTTTGGAGGAAATTCTATCCATAATAACACTGAGTAATGGTGCTTTAAAGTCGGAGACACAAAGTCGGCTGACTGACACACGGCCAGCATGGAGATCAGTAGGCTCTAACCCGCAAAATAAATTTTGGTTGCATCAGAAATTACTTCAAAATGTTTTAGCCACTATGCCTAACAAGTTAGAGCCATAGGGACTGTGAGCCTGTTGCCAAGTTTTAAACAGCGTTACTGACAGATCCAACGTACGAATGAAAGTTTTATTGATGACAGGCATAAACTGTGCAGAGAATCATAGCCCATGAAAGTCTTTATGGCCTGCAGACCATTTCTAGAATGCAGCAGAACATTTGGGGTAATTTTTGTGTTATAATCATAACTAACCCTTTTATTGACTGTACAATGTAATATCACAAGTGTAAACAAGTGAACCAGATTAATAACAGATGGGTAAAACATGTTGAAAAAGAAGGAAAGAAACAAACAATAAGGACGCTGAATTATTACACACTTTGCTTGGAATGATGTGTAAGTTTTGTTGACGTCATGCATTGCAGAAGTTTCACTTCATGTTTTTTACCCAAACTTTGGATTGTACAATGTTAATTTTTCTGAGGGAACTCTACTGAAGGAATCACTAAAGTACAAACCCCGTTTCCATATGAGTTGGGAAATTGTGTTAGATGTAAATATAAACGGAATCCAATGATGTGCAAATCCTTTTCAACCCATATTCAATTGAATGCACTACAAAGACAAGATATTTGATGTTCAAACTCATAATTTTTTTTTTTTTCCAAATAATAATTAACTTTGAATTTTATGGATGCAACACGTGCCAAAGTAGTTGGGAAAGGGCATGTTCACCACTGTGTTACATCACCTTTTCTTTTAACAACACTCAATAAACGTTTGGGAACTGAGGAAACTAATTGTTGAAGCTTTGAAAGTGGAATTCTTTCCGATTCTTGTTTTATGTAGAGCTTCAGTCTTTCAACAGTCAGGGGTCTCCGCTATCATATTTTACGCTTCATAATGCGCCACACATTTTCGATTGGAGACAGGTCTGGACTGCAGGCGGGCCAAGAAAGTACCCGCACTCTTTTTTTGCGAAGCCACACTGTTGTAACACTTGCTGAATGTGGCTTGGTATTGTCTTGATGACATAAGCAGGGGCGTCCATGAAAAAGACGGCGCTTAGATGGCAGCATATGTTGTTCCAAAACCTATATGTACCTTTCAGCATTAATGGTGCCTTCACAAATATGTAAGTTACCCATGCCTTGGGCACTAATGCACCCCCATACCATCACAGATGCTGGCTTTTGAACTTAACGTCGATAACAGTCTGGATGGTTCGCTTCCCCTTTGTTCCGGATGACACAATGTTGAATATTTCCCCCAAAAATTTGAAATGTGGACTTGTCAGACCACAAAACGCTTTTCCACTTTGCATCAGTCCATCTTAGATGATCTTGGGCCCACAGAAGTGGGCGGCGTTTCTGGATGTTGTTGATAGTTTTGCATACTAGAGCTTTAACTTGCACTTACAGATGTAGCGACCAACTGTATTTAGTGACAGTGGTTTTCTGAAGTGTTCCTGAGCCCATGTGGTGATATCCTTTAGAGATTGATGTCGAATTTTTGATACAGTGCTGTCTGAGGGATCGAAGGTCTCAGTCATTCAATGTTTGTTTCCGGCCATGCCGTTTACGTGGAGTGATTTCTTCAGATTCTCTGAACCTTTTCATGATATTATGGACCGTAGATGTTGAAATCCCTAAATTTCTTGCAATTGCACTTTGAGAAATGTTGTTCTTAAACTGTTTGACTATTTGCTCACGCAGTTGTGGACAAAGGAGTGTACCTCGCCCATCCTTTCTTGTGAAAGACTGAGCATTTTTTGGGAAGCTGTTTTTATACCCAATCATGTCACCCACCTGTCCCTAATTGGCCTGCACACCTGTGGGATTTTCCAAATAAGTGTTTGAAGAGCATTCTTCAACTTTATCAGTATATATTGCCACCTTTCCCAACTTCTTTGTCACGTGTTGCCGGCATCAAATTCTAAAGTTAATGATTATTTGCAAAAATATATATATTTTTTAATCAGTTTGAACATCAAATATGTTGTCTTTGTAGCATATTCAACTGAATATGGGTTGAAATTTATTTGCAAATCATTGTATTTCATTTATATTTACATCTGACACAATTTCCCAACTCATATGGAAACGGGGTTTGTACTAATCTATCTATCTATCTATCTATCCATCCATCCATCCATCCATCCATCCATCCATCCATCCATCCATCCATCTATCTATCTATCTATCTATCTATCTATCTATCTATCTATCTATCTATCTATCTATCTATCTATCTATCTATCTATCTATCTATCTATCTATCTATCTATCTATCTATCCATCTATCTATCTATCTATCTATCTATCTATCCACAACTGCTTGGAGGTTGCATTAAAAACAAATCATCGTACTTTTGTAGGTCAATGTAATTTTTCACTAAAGTGTTGTCAATAACGTTCTGCTATTGTGTCATTGACTTTTGAAGGTTTAGAGAATACATGTTTACTTTTGGTCTTAGTTTAGGTAGAGAGGGCTCTATAGATTGTAACTCAAACGAATGCTCTCCTACTTTGCTAATGTGTAGGTTTGTGCACCAAAGGCCTGATTTACTAAGATTTAAATATCTCACACTAAACAGTGTGTCAGTGTGTGCAATCTACAAAATAGTGTGTACTATTCATGGGCATGTTGCATCCGATGTACTAAGACTCCGTGTGTAATTAAATATTGGTGCAGACCGCTTTACTTACATGATGATTTTGCGTGTACTATACGGGACATCACGCGGAGACACTTTAATTTACTGCACATTCATTTTATCATGAGTGTTTCAAAGAGGTGCACGCAAATGGGAAAATAAAGAAGAGTATGTTGGATTGTGTTTATATATATGAATGTATATAGTATTTTATTGATTGATACCGTGACTCCAAAAGGGACAAGCGGTAGAAAAATGGATGGATGGATGGACTATATCTGCACTATTTTAAAGCCCACTTAAGAACTTTCAGTTTTGGTTGATTTTGGCGGCGCCAGTGGACCAGTGCGGTAGTGTTTTGCTGGAATGGAAGACCGCATTTCCCATGCGGACCAGCGCATAGGTTTAGACTTAGACTTAGACAAACTTTGATAATCCACAAGGGAAATTGTTCCACACAGTAAAGGGTTAGTCATTCACTATGAAGGATCTTTCCACAGTAGGAATCTACATATTTCACTCAGTCATCGCATTGTTTTTGCTTTATACAGTACTTTTGAGTTGTTGCGTGGCTAGTCGTGTCAGTGTGGACACGGAATCATCACACTAGTTGCTATTTATTGCTGCCATGCAAATTTCCGATAGCGAAATGTGGAGGTTTCCCTCTTCAAATAGACCTTCTCTGAAGCCCGGGAGTCTGGGTTGAACAATCTTATATTGTGGTATGCACAAGCCAGGACAGCACTGATTGGAAGTATCGTGCCCAGCTGGATAATCCAATCACCTGCCAACCGTGCTCCGAGGACGGTCCTTAAACACACCGCTCGGCGGCAGACCGCGCCCCCCTCCACACGACCATTCGCATTATCATTTTGACAGAGATGTCAACCCAAAAAGTATGAAAATATTTTATGGAGGTTGTAAAGCTACTTAGTGTTACTTTAAACAGTTCATCTTAATAATAAATGAGAGTAAAGGAAATGGCTATCATTTTTTATACCACACACACAATCTCCCAACATCATCTAGTTCTCACTCCACACTTTTAACAAACGTTACAATATAAAACGTCACTAGTTCTGGTTGCTCTAGTATGACAATGTTGTATTTAGAATAATATGACGTGTGTATTATCGTTATTGTGTATGTGTCAGTACTGCATGTTTACTTAATAGATGATGACAAGGTTTTTTTGCCATAGTCCTAATAGTAACTACCGTGCATCGCAATCTCGGCGTGTACGGTATACCGGTATTAATATAGTACTGCGATACTAATTAATGATACTTGGTACTATACCGTCTCTGAAAAGTAACGGTCCATGTTAAAACATGTTAAAAGAGAAAGTAAGCAGATATTAACAGTAAACTACTATAAAATTAGGACCCATTACCTCCCTGCTTGGCACTCAGCATCAAGGGTTGGAATTGGGGGTTAAATCACCAAAAATGTTTCCCGGGCGCGGCCACTACTGCTGCTCACTGCTCCCCTTAGCTCCCAGGGGGTGATCAAGGGTGATGGGTCAAATGCAGAGTTTAATGTCATCACACTTAGTGTGTGTGTGACAATCTTTGGTACTTTAACTTTTAAATGAAAAAGTAGATTAATAATTAATTTTCTACCACGTCCTTAATAATTTGTACAAAATAATAGAATGGAAAATGACACAATATGATACTGCATATGTCAGCAGCTAAACTAGGAGATTTTCTTTGCTTAATTTCTAATAAAAGACAGTCTTGTATGTTCACTATTTTATTTAAGGACAAACATAATAATGCAAAAATAAAAACATGTTTAATGTACCGTAAGATTTCTTCTTCAGATAAAGCCAATAATGCATTTTGTGTGGTCCCTTTTATTTAGAAAAGTATCGAAAAGTACCGAAAAGTATCAAAATAATTTTAGTACCGGTACCAAAATATTGGTATCGGCACAACACTATCGCAATCACAGCTTTGTTGTTGGCAGCTGTTTCGCTTGCTTTCTCCCTGTCGCGGCAGTGACAGGGTGGGAAGGTTCGGCGGCAACGTCATCGTTCTCGGGTACTTTAGCGACAATGCCGGAGTTTTCGGACCTTCTCACTCTAAAGCCAGTTGTCAAAAACTTTTGTTTCAGACCACCTAAAATGCCATTTGTGTGGGGATAAAAGGCTGAAACAGTACATAGCTTTACTGTTTCCACCTAAAAATGGTTCAGTGGGGACAAGCCTTCAATGTGTCAAAAAGTGAGATTTGCAAACGCACCCAACACAGCTGCACCATCTGGAATCTGTTACATGTTCACAACACACTGTTTTAATACATGTATACACGGAACCTCACGTGCACACTCACAAAACTATTCCAAAAAGTAAAATACACAAATTACACAACATATCAATTCAACTTTTGTGGCCTTAACTTGCTTGTTGTTAGTCAAAATATGTATTTTCTTCCTTCCAACTGACAGCAAACCAAGCTAAAGTTCACGCTGAACAACACACACAAGACTAATAAAAACACACAAAGTACAACACTTAGACACAGCAGCGATCTTGCCGTTTCCTGAAGAGCTTGCCAATGGCAATGTTCTGCCTGAGCCAAGCATTCGCACTGCTAAGGGTTGAAGGTTCAGCTCATGTCAGGCGTGCAGTTCACCAAATACACACACACGCACACACACATGCATGCACACACACACAAATAATAGACTATAGTATAAATCAAGCACCTCATCTAAGAATGGTGAAACCTGTCCCGACCTCTCAATACTGAACAATGAAATGCTGTATATTTTAACCAAATAAACAAATATCGTGTGCTTATGTATAATAACTGCACTATAGCTTCGGACTTGTTATCATGTGGCAAAATTGTCTTGCAGCCCAGTTTCCCAGTGCGGTCCAGGGAGGCATCATGCTCTGCTTCAGACCTCATATGACTCGACCACTGCCATGCTTGGCTGAAGGCCATACACAATTATCTTGTGCTGCCAGCTATTTATATTTTATAATGACTTTGTGTTGGGTCATTTTCGGTGGATATTAAGTCTATATTGCCATAAAAGCTTCATTCAAAGTTCCATTACTTTTTTCTTGTCCCTTAAGATGATATACTGTAATAAAAAATACTGAGGTATATGCTGACTTTGGTAAGCTACTTGTATGTACTGAAACACATGTTAACGTGATAGGACGCGCAAAGCTGATCAACTAAGCTTGTGCACAGAAGACTAAGGGCCTGATTTAAAGGCCTACTGAAATGAGATTTTCTTATTTAAACGGGGATAGCAGGTCCATTCTATGTGTCATTCTTGATCATTTCGCGATATTGCCATATTTTTGCTGAAAGGATTTAGTAGAGAACATCGACGATAAAGTTCGCAACTGGAGAAAAGCCCTGCCTCTCCCGGAAGTCGCAGACGATGACGTCACATGTTAATGGCTCCTCATATATTCACATTGATTTTAATGGGAGCCTCCAACAAAAAGAGCTATTCGGAACGAGAAAATGACAATTTCTCCTTTAATTTGAGCGAGGATGAAAGATTCGTGCTTGTGGATATTGATAGCGACGGACTAGAAAAAAAACAAAAACAATAAAATGCGATTGTTTTTACAGACATTTACTGGGATACTTCTGGGAAATCCGTTATCTTTCTATTGTGTTGCTAGTGTTTTAGTGAGTTTAACAGTACCTGATCGTCGGAAGTGTACGTCCACGGCCGGATGTTGACGAGCAGTGTCTCAGGGAAGTCGACGGCAGCTATGGACGGCACAAGCTCAGCTGATATACCCGGTAAGAAGCGACTTTTTAACCACAATTTTCTCACCGAAACATGCTGGTTGACATTCGGTTGGGATCCATGTCCGCTCTGATCCATAGTAAAGTGTCACCTCCGTGAATTTTAAACAAGGAATCACCGTGTGTTTGTGTGGCTAAAGGCTAAAGCTTCCCAACTCCGTCTTTCTACTTTGACTTCTCCAATATTAATTGAACAAATTGCAAAAGATTCAGCAACACAGATCTCCAAAATACTGTGTAATTATGCCGTTAAAGCAGACGACTTTTAGCTGTGTGTGTGTGCAGCGCTCATACTTCCTAAAAACCTGTGACGTCTTGCGTACACGTCATAAATGCGCAACGTTTTCACGAAAAAACTCCTGGGAAATTTAAAATTGCGATTTAGTAAACACAAGGCCTAATTCAATAAAATTTAAACACCTTAAAATGTGATATATTTAGACTGGGTGTGCAATTGTAAAGTGGCACTGACTTCCTTATTTAAATGAGGATTTTACATGTACTATATGGGGCCTCACTATGGAAACACTCTCCTTTACTGTACATTTATCTTATCATATACCGACCGACCTGTGGCGTTTTGCTGTTTTCAAACAAGCAGGAGACATTTACCACTTTTTAAGGGCATTTTAGAAGCAGTCTTCTCGTGCATCTACGTAGAAACCACTTTTCATTTTTGTTTAGTGCTGAAATTGAGCTACTGTGCTCAAGATGCAAAAAATGCATACCATAAATTCCATACAACAAGCCGCTACATTTTTCCTACCCCTTGAACCCTGCAATGTTGCCGCAAATTTGTGGATTTTTCTTGAGTGACGGCCATAGTGAAAATACCGTAGAGAAGAGAGAACACCTGTATATAAGCCACAGCCACTAAATTCTAAAAACTTCAGTATGTCAGTATCCATCCCTCTATTTTATACTTGGGGTTGGGGGGGGGGGGGGGCTGGAACCTATCCCAGTTGCATTCGGGTACACCCTGGGCAAGTCACCACCTAATCGCAGGGTGTGAAATTAAATTGCGAAATGGTTTAAGCAAGTAAGTCAAACGTGCACTGTGCTATTATGATCCAGTTTAAGAAACTTTGCAAACTAAAAGTATTTACAAAGTACAAGGAGAATTATGACAAACATCTTGAACTTATTGAAAATAATTTATTGTGCAAAGTGAATTATAACATAATTTTTTAAGAGAACTGTTGTATTGAGAATATATTGATGTAAACAGGAAACAGAACAGGAAGTGAACAACTGTGTTAGTAATCTTTATAAGGTGGAAAAGGGGTAGGATTAAATAAGTTTTTTGGAAATGTTTGAAGAAAAATGAAAAGATGTAAAATATATGATTTATCATGTTGTAATAAACTTCAACCAGCCAACATGGCATATATTTAGAAACAGTCATCTGAATACATTGTCCTAGATACCTAGAAGAAAATAACTAAAAAATATGGAAATAACTTGGTTTGATCGAGAGAAAAAAAAAACAACACAACTCAAAACATTTTTTGCCATCACAGGAACTCCCTCTGCTTACCATTCTCAGAGAAAGCATGACTTCACAACGTCGATTCAAAGTTTTAAAGCACTGTGTGATCTACCGACAACAGCAAAGACAGAGAGAACAGAGAAAATCAGCACAAATTAAATCACAAGAACCCACTTCGCTTCTTCCATACTTGCCAACCTTGAGACCTCAGATTTCAGGAGGTGGGGGGTGGGGCGGGGGTGTGTGGTTGGGGGCGTGGTTAACAGTCAAGTATTTCATACATATATATTAAATATATATATATATATATATATATATATATATATATGTAAAAATATATATAAAAAATACTTGACTTTCAGTGAATTGTAGCTATATATATATATATGTATATATATATATATATATATATATATATATGTATATATATATATATATATATATATATATATAAAATAAATACTTGAATTTCAGTGTTCATTTATTTACACATACACACACACATAACATGCATCTACTCATTGTTGAGTTAAGGGTTGACTTGTCCATCCTTGTTCTATTCTCTGTCACTATTTTTCTAACCATATGCATGCACAGCTAGACTCTCTGGCGGTGGTGTCAGAGAGAAGAAGTCTAGCAAAACTCCTAGTCATTATGGACAAGGCTCCCAGCCACTGCACTCGGACCTTGTGGAGAGAATGAGCACGTTTAGTGGAAAGCTCAGACTCCCAAAATGTAACACAGAACGACACAAGAGGTCCTTCATACCGACAGCCATCAGACTGTATAATCATATGTTCATTGACTGCACTTAAATGTAGAATATATGTAGAATATATTTATATTATTCATATATTATATATGTAATATATAATATATATTATATTATTTATTATTATCATTGTTTATTGTGAGCGAACTGTAGTGCTGAATTTCCCCAAGGGATCAATAAAGTACATTCTGTTCTACATTCTATTCTATTCTATGTACAGTAGATGGCAGTATTGTCCTGTTTAAGAGTGTCACAACATTGCTGTTTACGGCAGACGAACTGCTTTATGGTAGACGAAAAAATGACTGCTGTTGTTGCGTGTTGTTACCGGGCTGGGAGGACGTTAATAAAACTGCCTAACAATAAACCCACATATGAAACCAAGAACTCGCCCTCGATCATTCTACAGTTATAACGTCATTGGGCAGGCTCGCTGTTTATATTGTGGGAAAGAGGACGTGAAAACAGGCTGTCGACACGTCACTCAGGTCCGCATGGAGCTGGAGGGGGCGTGGCCTCCAGCTCCGCCTGTCCCGGGAGGTTTTTGGGAGAGGCGCTGAATTTCGGGAGTCTTCCGGAAAATCCGTGAGGGTTGGCAAGTATTGTTTCTTTACAATAGACCAACAGATCATTAAAGCTAGATTTTAGTGGTGAAAAATCTATATTTAAGTATAAATACCACACAGTAAAAAAATAACATTATGAGACAATGTTCTGTATTAAATCCATAACGATTTCCAAGTGTGGTGGTTGTCTCTTGGAGCGTATTACTTTCACTAGCCATGAAGCCATGGATTTAAAATAAACGGACAATTTAAGATTCCAGATGACCTAACCTAATGTTGCTGACCCTAATCTGTGAAAACTTGATGGAAATTAACAATGAAAATGGTTGCACACAGACAATTCCCCCCAAGGGATACTGACACGGCATACACCATGTTGACTTTACTCTCACATATAGACCAGCCTCCCTGTTTTAAGAAGCAACAGCACACAGTTCTCCCCATAACATCACTATATAAATAGTGTTATAAATAACATGATATGTAACACAGAGTAGCCTAAATATGCAAAACTATTGATGCACTTTGGTGTTCAAGTCACATTTTGGGAGGAAACTGTGCCTATAAACTGGGAGAAACAAGTTGAACCACAGTTAAGCGTGATGTCAGGGAACCATATGATAATTCAGGGTGAATTAAATGGGAACATTATGACAATTTCAGAAGGGTTAAAATTAATAAAAATCAGTTCCCAGTGGCTTATTTTATTTTTCAAAGTTTTTTTCAAAATTTTACCCATCATGGAATATCCTGAAAAAAGGCTTTAAAGTGCCTGATTTTCGCTATCTGTAAATCCACCCGTCCATTTTCCTGTGACATCTAATAGTGATGTCAATACAAACACACATGGCGGATAGAACAGTAAGATATTGCGACATTAACTCGGATTCAGACTCTGATTTTCAGCGGCTTAAGCGATTCAACGGATGGTTGGAGTGTGGAGGCAGATAGCGAAAACGAAATTGAAGAAGAAACTGAAGCTTTTGAGCAAATACCTATGGAAGCTATTCGGCGATCGCCTTCCAACCAACGATTGCATTTTTTTTTACCACTGGAGCAACTTAAATCCGTCGATTGGTAAGTGTTTGTTTGGCATTAAACGTGGGTGGCGAGAAAGGCTGGATGCAAATATAGCTACAAATGTACATATAGCTAGCCTAAATAGCATGTTAGCATTGATTAGCTGGCAGGCATGCCGTGACCAAATATGTCTGATTATCTGATTAGCACATAAGTCAATAACATCAACAAAACTCACCTTTGTGATTTCGTTGACTTTATCGTTGGAAATGCATCTGCTTCGAGTGTCGCAGGATATCCACACATCTCTGTCGTAGCATCGCTATCGTCGGTAAAATGTGCAGAACAAACGAGGGACTTTCGCATCTTTTGACGCTGGTGCAACATGAATCCGTCGATTGGTATGTGTTTGTTTGGCATTAAATGTGGGTGGATGGAAAGGCTGGATGCAAATATAGCTACAAATGAGGCATAACGATGCAATATGTACAAACAGCTAGCCTAAATAGCATGTTAGCAACGATTAGCATGCCGTGCTAATCGATGCACACTCCACGTAAGTCAACTTGAATCCGTCCCTGATCGTGTTGTTACACCCTCCGACAACACACCGACGAGGCATGATGTCTCCAAGGTACAGAAAACAGTCGAAAAAATGGAAAATAACAGAGCTGATTTGACTTGTGTGTGTCATGTGTTTGAGAAAATGGTGTATTGCTTCCCATTGTGACGTCACGGGTGAAAGGTCATCGCTCCGACAGCGAACAATTCAAAGGCTTTTAAATCGCCAAATTCACCCTTTTAGAGTTCGGAAATCGGTTAAAAAAACATATGGTCTTTTTTCTTCAACATCAAGGTATATATTGACGCTTACATGGGTCCGGTGATAATGTTCCCCTTTAAAGGATTAAGCATGCAGGTTTTGCTTTTCCTTCGGCTTTTGCAAACAATTATTCGAAGGCCCAGTCTGATCACCCGAACAGCACACAGTACTGTGGGATACTCATCACAATCATAGAGCACATAGAGACATGCAACCATTGACACTCAGATCCTCATCCATAGTCACTAGGAGGGACTTGATTCTAAGCTGAGTGAAAGTCAGTTACAGTACCAGTTGTCAATGTTCAAATGTTACTTCAAATTGCCTGAAGTGTCAATAAAATGTCTATGATGGTATCAGTTCTCGCCCAGTGACTGTAGGTGTGAATGTGTGTCTGTCTCCGTGTCACTTGCAATTGACTGGTTGTACAAAACGTCCACTAGGAGAAGTTCCAGTTTTCCTGCGAACATGAACAGGCTACGTGGTACAACATGGATACATACAATAATGTGCCCTTACTCAATTATATGGTACCTCTTATGCTGACCACATTGTGACTTATTTTCTAATGATGTCTACAGTTAAGCGTTCTCCCATAACAGACACAGTATTGATGTTAGGCTTGTTTTCATTGTGTTCAGCACATTTTGGAATACCCACCTTTAGCTCCAAAATGTAGGCAACAACCTGCTGACGTCTCCTACAGGAGACTGGAGGCTATTCCATATTGCTTAATATGTGTTTTTGGTAGCATCTTCATCCGAAATTAGATCATTCTCACGCAGAAGTTCAGATGGAAAACATTTTTAAACGCAAGCCAAATGCAATCCAAAAATCAAGAGGAAAAAGACAGTCTAAACCTGCTGATAAACACAGAAAATAGAATACTATCGGCTTACAATATTTCCGTCTTGTTTTTTTTAA
This sequence comes from Nerophis ophidion, assembly GCF_033978795.1. NCBI lineage: Eukaryota > Metazoa > Chordata > Actinopteri > Syngnathiformes > Syngnathidae > Nerophis > Nerophis ophidion. The sequence continues at coordinate 48,003,593 of NC_084621.1, read as the reverse complement.
TGCTAGGTCTGTTCCTTTCTATATTTTGCGTCCTCTTCTACTGATTTTATTCAAAATGCTTGAAGAAATGCTGAAAGAGCATGATGAGCTGCAGCTGCTATGCCCACGGCCGTACCCCGGTCAGGTTTGGCCTCTCCCTCGGTTTCAGGCTGTACGGTCGAAGTCTGCGATTGGTGGCTAATTGGTCTTCTTCTTCTCCTCCGAATGCAAAATATCCAACCCAGAACTTTGATCCGACACTGAACTCCCCTCCTTCCTCTGTGGGAAGTAGGTAAATTGAGTACCTGAGTCTACCACATGGCCCCACATGTTCCGAGATGGGTGGCAAGCAGCACACGAGCTTGCCATTCTACTGCATACGTCGGGCAGGCCTCAGCCCACCGGAAGCTGGACATGGAGCTTTGAACCAGAGGCTTTGACCGTTTTGGCCGGGTAGGAGTCCTTCTCCTCACTGCTTCCTGACAACAGTAATGATCCGTCCCAGGTGCACCAACAGAAAGCTTGTTACAACATTTACTTCCTATAGATAGTCAAATGTGTTTGTCTTCTTGGTGCACTGCCAGAGCCAGGCTTCTGAGGAACTGAAACTTTTTTTTTGACTCTTTACCACGTCAATTCTTAAAGGCATACTGAAATGAGATTTTCTTATTCAAACGGGGATAGCAGGTCCATTCTATGTGTCATACTTGATCATTTCGCGATATTGCCATATGTTTGCTGAAAGATTTTTGTAGAGAACATCGACGATAAAGTTTGCAACTTTTGGTCGCCTAGCCTGTACCGGAAGTAGCAGACGATGACGTCACCCGTTTGAGGGCTCCTCACATCCTCACATTGTTTATAATGGGAGCCTTCGACAAAAAGAGTTATTGGGACCGAGAAAACGACCATTTCCCCATTAATTTGATCGAGGACGAAAGATTTGTGGCTGAGGATATTGATAGCGACAGACTAGACAAAAAAAAAGAAAAAAAAAGTTAAAGAAAAAACATTTTTTGCAATGTGAGCAATTCAGATGTTTTTAGACACATTCACTAGGATAATTCTGGGGAATCCTTATCTTTCTATTGTGTTGCTAGTGTTTTAGTGAGATCATATAGTACCTGATAGTCAGAGGGGTGTGTCCACGGGTGTGTTGGCACCAGCGTCTGAGGGAAGTCACGGCAGCTACATGGACGGCGCAAGCTCCGCAGATCTCCGGTAAGAGGCGACTTTTTACCACCATTTTCTCACCGAAACCTGCCGGTTGACAAGTGGTCGGAATCCATGTTCGCTTGACCGCTCTGATCCATAGTAAAGCTTCACCTCCGGGAATTTTAAACAAGGAAACACCGTGTGTTTGTGTGGTTAAAGTCTAAAGCTTGCCACCTCCATCTTTCTACTTTGACTTCTCCATTATTAATTGAACAAATTGCAAAAGATTCAGCAACACAGATGTCCAGAATACTGTGTAATTGCGCGATGAAAAGAGACAAATTTTTCTAATATGTCCCCTCCAACTCGAGACGTCACGCGTCATCATACGCGTCATCATTCCGCGACGATTTCAACAAGAAACTCCGCGGGAAATTTAAAATTATAATTTAATTTTTTGGGGGGAGGTGGAAAAAGTTTCTTACTTTTTCCCGTTGCCATTTTTAAGTTAATGTTGCATGCTAGTGTGTCTCTCGCATACACCCCCGCTTTGTTTTAGTTCCATGCAGGTTGTGCCGAAAATAACGCACTTGCATATTCTCCATTTATAGCGAGTGAGGCAGTGGCGGGCCATGCGTTTCCCACTTAAGCCTTCAGTGATGTCAGACGTCAATGATCACCTCTCAAATACCATCATTTAAGTCTCCACATGACCATTGCTGGATAAATACTATACAGAAACACATCTATGCACTACTGGGCATTGTACGAAACGGGTTATTTTCTGGCGCATATAAAAATCAATAAACCCGCATCAGCAATCAAAACATATCTTATGTGGTACTGTCCAGATTAAAATTGCCAAAAACGTTTTAAACGTACCCCCTTGACCCCAAAAGGAGCAAGCGGTAGAAAATGGATGGATGGGATAGATTTTAAACATGAAAAAATAAAGAAATGAAATATCCGGACTCACATTTCATCGACAGATGAGCTAACGTCCGGAGTTGGCCAAGATGTAGTTTCTCTTTAAATATCCTTTTTGGAAAAAGGCCTTAAATATATATGTGTTGTCTTGTCTAATCATAAAAGATGCAGTCAAGGTGTGTTGGCTGAGTTTTTAAAGTTTACTCCACAGCGTGCTCATCAAAAACATTCCACTGCCGGCATGTCGACAACCTAAACGGGGCTACCATGCATGCTCTTCTCTACTGTGGCATGCTGGGTAATGGAGTTCTTATGTTACCTGGCTCATAACATCACTATATATTTGCCTTAGGCCATCGATAAGGTCTTACTGACAGCCACGCGTGATCTGATTGGCTATCGCAACTGTCTATCACTGTATGTCTCCAAACATTTACAGTGCACAGACGCCAAAATTGCTGAATATGAAAGCTTCTGGCAGATTTGGTACAACATGGCAACATAAGCTAGCTAAAATCTGATTGGATGAAAACTATATAAACTACAAACAACAGCGCTGGAAGGAGCATAATATGACATGAAGAGAATATGAATAATTTTAGATATTTAGGGAAAGTAAATTAAAAAATACTTTTATTTTTAACAATGATCATTATTTCTGGTTATGTTAGGCCAGCAGAGAAGGCTTTGCTGGCCCTGATGGCACACCACTGGAGTGAGGAGGACGGAAACACACAGTGCTGTGAAGCCTTTACAATTAAATAGCTGTGACAATTTTAATCACGATTAATTGCAAACTGGTTAATCGCTGCAACCCTACTTTTAACTTGCGTCAAACTTTTCAATGTGAAACGTGCCAACTAGAGATGCGCGGTTTGCGGTCTCATCCGCGGAATCGTGGGCGAGTGACATGACGAAAAAATAGATTTTAATTGGATACGGGCGGGTGGCTGTTGAACCATTTGTAAATATTTGATATACATGGTTCAGGGATCGGTATCCTTTACCATTCAACGAGCCGTTTAGGACCCGTGTCACAAAGCGAAGACGACAATAGGAGACGCAATCATTCTCCGGAATCACTGACGGCAGTCACCCAATTAATAAGTACTAGGGCGTGTTATGAAGCCATTGGCTTTGTCGCCTTCTACAACATGTACGATCTGCTTGTTAGTCCAGTAAAATGTTGTGTGTGGCTTCCGCGGACACACACACACGACTGCAAGGCATACTGGGTGACACAGAGTACACTAATGGTTGTGATATAAACAATTTTAACACTCTTAGTAATATGCGCCACGCAGTGAAGCCACACCAAACAAGAATGACAAACACATTTCAGGAGAACATCCTCACTGTAACACAACATAAACGCAACACAACAAATACCCAGAATCCTTTGCATCCATGACACCACCGGACTATTTAATACACCCCGCTAGCAGCAAACTGCTACTTAAAGACACAAAATATAGGAAACAAATAGATTGACGTTCGAGCTCCAGAAATTAAAACAGTTTTCTCATTACCAAGATACTCTATGGAGATTGTGAAACAAGGGGTAAAAATGATGCAAAAGAGGAAAGTGGTGTCAAAAGACAACGACTATAGAAAGAGAAAGTAGGCACACCTTGTTGAAGCTTTATTTTCAAAAAGGGTCTTAACATGGAGCCAGATAGTGAGAGAGACGAGATGGAGAGAGAGGGTATGACCAATCGGGCAGGGTTGGAACAGAGCAGCCAACCATATCAAATATTTCACTCCACAGGATTTTTTTCCCCCCATTTCACATATCTTACCCCCCTCCAAATATATTCATATATCCGTCCATCAAGGCACAGAGCTTTCCTTCACTCTCTCCCCTGGCATACATTTAACCTTTGTATTGCAAAGTCACTTTTTTTTTTCTCCATTCCAAGCTACACAATAGACCCTTGGCCATCTCATTTCTCTGACATGCACAACAGCAATGATTACAATTTCAATCACCTAAAGGGCTTTCTGCTTGAAATACTCATTTTCATTTGGAACCTTTAATTTTGCTCTCAATCACCATAGTCGTTCATTTTGTCCACAACAAAGGGGCTGTTATGCTCACACTGGCCTGACAAGGATTAATAATGGGGCTTATCATCACAAATAATGAAAATAATTTAACTTTGACCTTTCACTGTGCGACAAATGGCGGGTTAATAATTATGATTAAAAATATGGTATTTTTTTATATGTGTTGATGCATGTATAAAAAGTGTTGAGCAAAAGCAAGTAACTGAACGCCAAATATGTGGCCTTTGATCTCATGGTCAGGACAGTAGCTCCTTAACATTATAAACTTTGTGTACAATACAATAATTTAGCACAATTATAACTAATACAAGATTTATTTCCAATGTGTGGTTAGAATTGTGACAATATTAACCACTAAGCCTCGCTCTTATCGCCACTAAAGCTACACTTATCTCACTAATGGGCCTATACAGACATATATCACCAACCTGTATATAAATGACATCCTAGTGGACAAATGCGCAAATTCACAAATGCACAAGTAATGCGGATGGACTTGATCGTCTTCTTTTTACTGCAGTCCATTCGGGGTGAAAGACAAAACACATAAAAAAAAGAGCGATATAAACACAGCCCCTATTTGGCCAAAGAATCGAAAGGCTCATGTTTCAGCAATCTGTCAAAGCCAGTAAAGGTTCAATGGTGGGTCAGTCTACCGGAGGGGGGGGGGGGGGTTCACTATTTCCCCTCAAATCACATGGAACTAAAACAGAATATATGGAAAAGATGGCTGTTGAGAAATAGATCAAATATTGGTATTCAGAAAAGAAATGGAACCAAAGATGAAGAGAGCTTCTTTTAGGGTTTCAAGTACAGACAACATGGATATCAAAACAACAAACACGGGTGTGCAAAAATATTTTAAAAAGCCTGTAAAATGCATGCCAAGCCACTAATTTTCAAATGATGTCCTCCCTTAATTGTATCCAAAACATTTAATGTATTTTCTCATAAAGAAGAATATCGCCGCTGAAAAACTGAACATAAAATACACTTAATTTTAAAAACATATTTTTTGTTTTACTATGGTTTCTGTAGGAGGACAAACATGACACAAAACGTGGCGCAGTGGGAGAGTGGCCGTGCGCAACCCGAGGGTCACTGGTTCAAATCCCACCCAGAACCGACCTCGTCACGTCCGTTGTGTCCTGAGCAAGACACTTCACCCTTGCTCCTGATGGGTGCTGGTTGGCGCCTTGCATGGCAGCTCCCTCCATCAGTGTGTGAATGTGTGTGTGAATGGGTAAATGTGGAAGTATTGTCAAAGCGCTTTGAGTACCTTGAAGGTAGAAAAGCGCTATACAAGTACAACCCATTTATCATTTATCATTTAAAATCCCACTGTTTGTATTAAATACACTTCACTGATGAGAGTATTTGGCGAGCACCTTTTTGTCCTATTAATTATTATCCATCCATCCATTTTCTACCGCTTGTCCCTTATGGGGTCGCGGGGGGTGCTCGCGATCCTTGAACTCATCGTAGTTTGTTTACATGTATACATTTCTCCGGTACTGCCACAGAAAGTGGCCTAGTGGTTAGAGTGTCCGCCCTGAGATCGGTAGGTTGTGAGTTCAAACCCCGGCCGAGTCATACCAAAGACTATAAAAATGGGACCCATTACCTCCCTGCTTGGCACTCAGCATCAAGGGTTGGAATTGGGGGTTAAATCACCTTAAATGATTCCCGTGCACGGCACCGCTGCTGCCCACTGCTCCCCTCACCTCTCAGGGGGTGATCAAGGGGATGGGTCAAATGCAGAGGACAAATTTCACCACACCTAGTGTGTGTGTAACAATCATTGGTATGTTAACTTAACTTTTAACTTTAACTTTCAGAAAGGTGTGTTTTATGTCACTCCTTCTTTGTCTCATTTTGTCCACCAAACTATTTATTCTGTTCTTGAATGTACACATGGTTAGCTTTGTTTATATTATTGACTTGTTGGAGTGCTATTCAGGCATATTTGGTCATTGCATGACAGCAAGTTAATCGATGCAAACATGCTATGTAGTTTAGCTGTATGTACATATTGCATTATTAAGTCTCGCTTGTAGGTATGTTTAAGCTCATTTAATTTCCTTTACATATGTCTTCCTAGTATATAATTTAGTTTTCCATGACACATTATCTGTATGTATTATTGGCTGAATTTCTGATAGTTGTTTGTGTACCATGTTGTTCCAGAACACAGCAAACGTTACCCAGCTCGCAAAGATTGTAATAAATCCATTAGAAGAAGACGGCCTGTCGTTTCCTTTAACTTGGACACCCACATCTATTCCTTTGAACATTCTAAGCCAGTAATTTCCAGAAGTTATCTCATCCTGTGAGAAGCCTCCATTTTACAAAGGTTTTCCAATGTTGTAAAATTGTGTAGAATAAGAAATAAAATATAACATTTCTGTCCACAAAGATTTGCGTCAGCCTGTGTTGGAGGCTAATATAACTTATATAGACACTTACATCATGTGTTGCCTTCATTTTAACACTCATATAAGGCTTTTAATTTATTGCGGCTCCAGATAGATTTTTTTTTTTTGTATTTTTGGTGCAATATGGCTCTTTCAACATTTTGAGGTGCCGACCCGTGGTATAGGGTGTGGATGAGCTATCTTTTAACTGGAAAAAAACCACACCAAACAAATTATTCAATAAAGTGGCATTTTTCAAAGCATTGTGTTATTAAAAGATTTATTTTTGTTCGGATCCGGTTCCCGGATAACATCTTTAGTCTGTGTTTTGAGTCCTTTTGTGTCTTTTGATTATTTTTGGACTCTTCCGATCCCTTTGTTTGAGCACTTCCTTGTTTGTTTAGTAACCATGGTTCCTCATTTGTTCCACCTGCCATGCCTTTCACGCACACCTGTGGTAATTGTTTTGTTTCGGTATTTAAACCTGCCTCCTCCCTGTGTTCGTTCTTGGCTAATGGTTTGCGGTAAGCAACAGTCACGTTTCTTCTTCTTCTTTGTATTAACCTTGCTAAGTCATGTCTTAGCTTTGCGTGCACTCTGCACGCCGTTTCTATTGGACTTTGGACACAAGGCTTGCTAACTATTAGCATTAGCTTTCCGTGCGTAGGCACGCCATTTAATTTCTGTTTTGTACAAGTTTTCGTTTACCTTTTTGTATATTAAAATCAGCTCTTACCTGCTATCCTGCCTGTCTGGGCCCACTGCATTCTGGGGTGATACCTTTGCGCATCATATTGCATTTTAAATGTGACACATTTTATTACATTTATTTCCCACATTTTGAGAAAAATGAAATGCGTGATTCCTAAAATATGGGCATCAACATGCTTTACCAATTTTTTAAATCTGGAGTAGATTCAAATGTTCGTCTAGGTTTAGATTTATACCCTGACATGCTTGTGCTATCATCCAATAAATACAAATCATTACAACTAAATATATGCTACAAAAACAATGGCTCTGTACAATGAGATTAATTCTGAAAGGTTTGGATTTCAGATTCCAAAAAACTTAAGCCTGCATGTCGGCTTCAAACAGGTAGGGCATCTTTTTGACGTTTTTCCCTCTGAATTTGTTGTCAACTTCTCCTTTGCACTAACTTTCTTAGTTATGAATGGTTGGAGGGCAGGATTGTGTTGATCACTAAGTGTCGCATCAACTGTTTTATCCAAACGTATGTTTGTTTCTTGTGTAAATGAAACAGACACAATGTGTAACAATATATTAACTCTATATTGCTCTAACAGTTGTGTCTTGGAAAAGGAAGCAAGAACAACAATGAGTAACAATACATTTACTATTTATTTCTCTAACGGCACAACACTGTAAAAAATATTGCTTCCCACTGAGCGTGAAAATCCTCAGAATTCAAGGTCTGCTCACAATTTAAAGCATACCAAAGGTTGAGAGACAGCTCATGTCTCAAATGACCTTCAAGTCAAGGTACTCGTAAGTTGAGGTATGACTAGTGCACATTTTTTTTAATGTTTGGTTTAGTTTAGTTTATTATGGATCCCCATTAGTCTACACCGCAGTGGAGACTATTCTTCCTGGGGTCCAGGCAAAAAAACATCACACAATCACAAAACGAAAGATTAAAATACAGTACAATATGATCCAATAATAAAATGTCATAATACAAAAATAGCAACAACAATGAACCAAAAAAATATTAACTTATGTTACATAATAATTTTCATACCAAAGATAAAAATAGCAATATGAAAAAAAAAAAAATATATATATATATATATATATATATATATATATATATATTTGCAAAAAATAAAACAAAGAACCGATGGCCTAAAATATACACATTAGTGTACCAAAGACAAACAATAAGTGACGAAAAAGTATGATCCATCCATTTTCTACTGCAAATCCCATAATCAATAAAATACTCAATAATCAATAAAAATTTTAAAAAATTGTGAAAAGTACCCGCCACACAGTCATTTGAGAAACTGAGGTACGCCTGGAAGTAGACACTAAATGGTTCATTGTTAACACAATTATAATATTTCTTCAGAAATTAGAATTATTATTATAAATTATGAATCACCTCTTGCCTCCACCCACAGACACTAAGAGAGTGGGTGACTAACAAGAGAATCGTTTTATTGAGCTCCTGCCGACACTGAGGCAAAGAGTGAACCCTCTTGCAACCTATTTGTAAGCGACAGGCAAGGAAAATACACACGGACCTGGCAATTTAAATCATCCTTTGATTTATGAATTCCGACAGGAGGTTTTATATCCATTATCTGTCAGTTAGTTAGCAGAATAACTCAAAAAGTTATGAACGGGTTTTGATGAAACTTTTAGGAAATGGAATAAAGAACTAATGATTGCATTTTGGAATGATTCAGATTAACGTCTGATGTTACATCAAAATCATCGGTAGGGTGTTAAGAAGGACTGTCAAGAGGACTGCACTTTTGGGGGGAATTTTGCCTAATATTCAAAATCCTTATGTAAGACAAGAACACGTTTTTATTTGTTCGTTCAATCAGACTCGTAAATAAACGTTAGCAAAGGTCAGCAAACCATTGAGCTAATGGTAGTCATGACGTCACTGCGCCTATAAAACCCCCAAAAAACAGGCAAAAACCATCAACAATACTCCATTCACATTGTGTGACGTGAATATTAACTAAGTATTAGCAATATTGTCAGTATAAGGGCTAACATTAAGGACCTGCTTTAATCGGTGCATCGCTCACAGAGAGGTAACGATACGCTTATGCCGCTATATTGACATTAAGAGCTGTTGAGCTGCTCTCTCACCTCTGAGCTGGTGAATGCCAATTTGAGATTATAAATCATGCCTCTCACCTGGATAGTAGAAGGATTGGGATATAAAAAAGAAGTTAGACTACTTTGACATTCAATTTTAAAGAGAAAGACACGAAAAGACGCTTATTTGCACCCACATTTATTGTTTAACCTTTTGCGTGGATTATGACTAATTCTTAATCTAACAGGAAATCAGTCGGCATCCCAGTGAGAGCAGACATTGTACAGTACCGTATTTTCAGGACAATAAGACTCACTTAAAATATGTTTTTCTTCTCAAAACTCGACAGTGTGTCTTTTAACCCGGTGCGCCTAATGTAAGGAATATGTTTGGTTGAGTTTACCCACCTCAAAGCTATTTTATATGGTACATGGTGTAATGATAAATGTGGTTAGTATATTACAGTCAAACATAAGAGATAAGAAGTGTAGACTGCACTATGATGGCAATATGACTCATGTAAATAACACAAACATTTTATTTGTTCCATTGAAAATATAGAACATTACACACGGTGCTCAAAATTCTATCAAAATGTTTTAGTACAATTTTGGTAAGCTATGAAGCCGCAGCGCTTGATTTGCTTCAACATATGAGTATTATTATGGTGTGTGTATAAGGTGAGACATACAGTATTATCTGGCATTTTATTTCGCAATACTATGCAAAAGCAACTTTATTCTCCTTCTGGTACCGACTGATCTATATTTGGGATCTGCTTATATTTTTCACACAAGGAACTTTAGTTATTAGAGTTCCGGTCGGGCGTTTTTTCACGGGACACGTTTCCGGTGTTGTTGTTTCCGGATGAGGAGATGCTGCTCCGTTATTGATTTAAGTAAAGTGTGAATGTCATTGAAACAGTTAACTCTATCTTTTGACACTTCTTCCACTCCTGTCCTTGCATGCCACACCGCTACAACAAAGATGACAGGGAGAAGACACTGCCGAAGTTGAGCCACTTAAATAAGACCAGCCACAAAACGGCACAACCGGAAGCGGCTTGAAGATGATCTGTAAAACCTAATCTATGCAATATTTGACCAAAGAACAACCATTAGATGTTGTGTAGACCACAAGGAAGGGTTTTCGATTTAGAAACAAATAATAATAATATGACTCCTTTAATACGCCCTATATACAGTGGGGTAAAAAAGTATTTAGTCAGCCACCAATTGTGCAAGTTCTCCCACTTAAAATGATGACAGAGGTCTGTAATTTTCATCATAGGTACACTTCAACTGTAAGAGACAGAATGTGAAAAAAAATCCAGGAATTCACATTGTAGGAATTTTAAAGAATTTATTTGTAAATTATGGTGGAAAATACGTATTTGGTCAACCATTCAAAGCTCTCATGATGGAAGGAGGTTTTGGCTCAAAATCTCACGATACATGGCCCCATTCATTCTTTCCTTAACACGGATCAATCGTCCTGTCCCCTTAGCAGAAAAACAGCCCCAAAGCATGATGTTTCCACCCCCATGCTTCATAGTAGGTATGGTGTTCTTGGGATGCAACTCAGTATTCTTCTTCCTCCAAACACGACGAGTTGAGTTTATACCAAAAAGTTCTATTTTGGTTTCATCTGACCACATGACATTCTCCCAATCCTCTGCTGTATCATCCATGTATCCATTTTGGTATAAACTCAACTCGTCGTGTTTGGAGAAAGAAGAATACTGAGTTTAATCCCAAGAACACCATACCTGTATGCTCAAAAAGACTAAAACACGTAAATATTAAATGTTATCATGAATGTGCCTGTCACTACATTACATATATACTTCCAGCATATTTATAAAACCTTGACGGAGGTTTTTTGACTGTTTTTTAGAGCGCCCAATAGGCGGAATAGAGCGACTGCCATCAGTTTCAATGTTGGCTAACTTTTGCTAAGATTTATTTACGAGTTACAGTGCATGAAAAACAACATTGAGAAATTATTAGATTACTTGCTACTAGTTAAGCTAACACTGGTATGATGAAGAGTTATTCCCAACAGTGCTTATGTCACACAGTTGCAGTTATCACTAAGCCTACACACCCTGCAGTGGAAACAAGCCTGATTAGGGTTTACCTTCCAAAACTGAAGCATGGCGTACTACTTTGTGAAAATGTATTCTGTTAAAGTCCTGGTGTATTTGCTGCACATAACTCCTGATTTAGGACAGCCAAAAGTTGAAGAGAAACATTATCACCAGACCTATGTAAGCGTCAATATATACCTTGATGTTGCAGAAAAAAGACCATATATTTTTTTAACCGATTTCCGAACTCTAAAATGGGGATATAAACGCCTTTCAATTGTTCGCTGTCGGAGCGATGACCTTTCACCCGTGACGTCAGAATAGGAAGCAATCCACCATTTTCTCGAACACATTACACACACAAGTCAAATTAGCTCTGTTATTTTCCGTTTTTTCGACTGTTTACCGTACCTAGGAGACATCATGCCTCGTCGGTGTGTTGTCGGAGGGTGTAACAACACGATCAGGGATGGATTCAAGTTGATTTACGTGGACTGTGCATTGATTAGCACGGCATGCTAATCGATGCTAACATGCTATTTAGGCTAGCTGTATGTACATATTGATGCGAAAGTCCCTCGTTTGGTCTGCACATTTTACCGGCGATGCTACTACAGACATTGCACAGAGATGGCAAGAATGTGTGGATATCCTGCGACACTCAAAGCAGATGCATATCCAACGATAAAGTCAACGAAATCACGAAGGTGAGTTTTGTTGATGTTGTTGACTTATGTGCTAATCAGACATATTTGGTCGCGGCATGACTGCCAGCTAATCGATGCTAACATGCTATTTAGGTTAGCTGCATGTACATTTGTTGCTATATTTGCATCCAGCCTTTCCCTCCACCCAAATTTAATGCCAAACAAACACTTACCAATCGACTGATTTAAGTTGCTCCAGTGGTCAGGTCAAAAGATGCAATCGTTGGTTAGAAGGCGATCGCCGAATGGCTTCAATAGCTACAGTATTTCCTCAATAGCTTCAGTTTCTTCTTCAATTTCGTTTTTACTATCTGCCTCCACACTCCAACCATCCGTTTCAATACATGCGTAATCTGTTGAATTGCTTAAGCCGCTGAAATCCGAGTCTGAATCCGAGCTAATGTTGCTATATCTTGATGGGCTATCTGCCATGTTTGTTTGTATTGGCGTCACTATGTGACGTCACAGGAAAATGGAAGGGGGATTTACAGATACGAAAATCTGGCATTTTAAAGCCTTTTTTCGGGATATTCCATGATGGGTAAAATTGAGAAAAAAACTTCGAAAAATAAGATAAGCCACTGGGAACTGATTTTTATTGGTTTTAACCCTCCTGAAATTGTGATAATGTTCCCCTTTAAAGTCCCAATGATAGTCTCACACACACACTAAGTGTGGTGAAATTTTCCTCTGCATTTGACCCATCCCCATGTTCACACCCCCTGGGAGGTGAGGGGAGCAGTGAGCAGCAGCAGTGAGCAGCAGCAGTGAGCAGCAGCGGTGGCCGCCTTCGGGAATAATTTGATGATTTAACCTAGTGTTTTTCAACCACTGTGCCGCGGTACACTAGAGTGCAAAGAGATATTGTCTGGTGTGCCGTGGGAAATTATGCAACTTCACGTAATTGGTCCAAAACCTTTTTTTTGCAAATCAATAATTTAAATCTGCAAATGTATGCCGTTGTTTGGTTTTAGTGTCCGTGCTGTGTAAAACTCAGCAGGGTAAGCACGTAATACTCCATGTCAGCAGGTGGCAGCAGGTAGTTAATTGCTTTGTAGAAGTCGGAATGTGTCGGGTGAGACAAGGACGGTTTGTTGTGATCCCAATATGCGGACCACAGCGGGAAGCAGTGTGCAGGTAAAAAGGTATGTAATGCTTAAACAAAAATTAAACAAAAGGGAAAGGAAAAGGCAATGACTACGCATACAAAAATAAAACTGAACTGGCTATAAAGTAAACATAAACAGAATGCTGGACGACAGCAAAAATGTACGGCGTCCACAAAGTACCTCCGTACGTGACATGACAATCAACAATGTGCACACAAAGATGAATAGCAACGACATAAATAGCCTTGCTTGCTAACACAAAGCAGGTGCGGGGAATAGCGCTCAAAGGTAGAGATGAAATTTCTTGAGGAAAACACCAACAAAACAGGAAGGGCCACCAAAATAACAGCGCAAGACAAGAACTAAAGCACTACACACAAGAAAACACCAACAAACTCAAAATAAGCCACAACGACCTGGTGGAGTTAAATTTTTTAACATTTTCTGCTGGTGGTGTGCCTCTGTATTTTTATTGTCAGTTTTCTTAATACAAACATATATACATATATTAAAGTAAATAAATAAAATATGAAAATAAAAATAATGAATGAAAAAGTTTTTGGGACTGATACCATGGAAAAAGAAGATACATATAAAGAAGTTAAACTCGGTTGAATGTCCACTTTGAATGGTAAATGGGTTTTACAAACTCCGTTTCCATATAAATGATAAATGGGTTGTACTTGTATAGCGCTTTTCTACCTTTAAGGTACTCAAAGCGCTTTGATGAGTTGGGAAATTGTTTTAGATGTAAATATAAACGGAATACAATGATTTGCAAATCATTTTCAACCCATATTCAGTTGAATATGCTACAAAGACAACATATTTGATGTTCAAACTGATAAACATTTTTTTTGCAAACAATCATTGACTTTAGAATTTGATGCCAGCAACACATGACAAAGAAGTTGGGAAAGGTGGCAATAAATACTGATAAAAATTAAGAATGCTCATCAAACATTTATTTATTAAACACTTGATTTGGAACACCCCACAGGTGTGCAGGCTAATTGGGAACAGGTGGGTGTCATGATTGGGTATGAAAACAGCTTCCCAAAAAATGCTCAGTCTTTCACAAGAAAGGATGGGACGAGGTACACCCCTTTGTCCACAACTGCGTGAGCAAATAGTCAAACAGTTTAAGAACAACATTTCTCAAATTGCAATTGCAAGACATTTTGGGATTTCAACATCTACGGTCCATAATATCATCAAAAGGTTCAGAGAATCTGGAGAAATCACTCCACGTAAGCGGCATGGCTAGAAACCAACAATGAATGACCGTGACCTTCAATCACTCAGACGGCACTGCATAAAAAACCGACATCAATCTCTAAAGGGTATCACCACATGGGCTCAGGAACACTTCAGAAAACCACTGTCACTAAATACAGTTTGTCGCTACATCTGTAAGTGCAAATTAAAGCTCTACTATGCAAAGCGAAAGCCATTTATCAAAAACATCCAGAAACGCTGCCAGCTTCAGTGTTCTGTGGTCTGACGAGTCCACATTTCAAATTGTTCTTGGAAATATTCTACATCATATCATCCGGACTAAATGGGGAAGCGAACCATCCAGACTGTTATCGACGCAAAGTTCAAAAGCCAGTATCTGTGATGGTATGGGGGTGCATTAGTGCCCAAGGCATGGATAACTTACACATCTGTGAAGGCACCATTGATGCTGAAAGGTACATACAGGTTTTGGAGCAACTTATGCTGCCATCTAAGCGCCGTCTTTTTCATGGACGCCCCTGCTTATTTCAGCAAGACAATGCCAAGCCACTTTCAGCACGTGTTACAACAGCGTGGCTTCGTAAAAAAAGAGTGCGGGTACTTTCCTGGCCCGCATGCAGTCCATACCTGTCTCCCATTGACAATGTGTGGCGCATTATGAAGCGTAAAATATGTCAGCGGAGACCCCGGACTGTTGAACGACTGAAGCTCTACATAAAACAAGAATGGGAAAGAATTCCACTTTCACAGCTTCAACAATTAGTTTCCTCAGTTTACAAATGTTTATTGAGTGTTGTTAAAAGAAAAGGTGATGTAACACAGTGGTGAACATGCCCTTTCCCAACTACTTTGGCACGTGTTGCAGACATGAAATTTTAATTTATTTACTATTTGCAAAAAAAAATAAAGTTTATGAGTTTGAACATCAAATATCTTGTCTTTGTAGTGCATTCAATTGAATATGGGTTGAAAAGGATTTGCAAGTCATTGTATTCAGTTTTTATTTACCTCTAACACAATTTTCCAACTCATATGGAAACGGGGTTTGTACTTGTATAGCGGTTTTCTAACTTCAAGGTACTCAAAGCGCTTTGAAACTATTTCCACATTCACCCATTCACACACAGGTTTAAACATTCATGGCGGGAGCTGCCATGCAAGGCCTTAACCACGACCCATCAGGAGCTAGGGTGATGTGTCTTGCTCAAGTACTCAACGGACGTGGCAAAGTTGGTAGAAGGTGGGAATTTAACCAGGAACGCTCAGATTGCTGGCACGGCCACTCATATGCCAAAACATATACCTTTTAGGGGGGATTAGGGTTACTGACTACAGTTTCAGGTATTCCAAAATAGGTCTCCACACATCACAAAATGTATTTAAGTTATCAGAAATCTCATTTCTCAGTTTTACAATGTGTAGGATTCCCACTGGCTCCCTCAACAAGGCCTCAAACTTAGGTGGTAAATCAGATTCCCACACTCTCAAAATGCATCTCTTTGCTATGACCATTCCATAGGCCAGTGGTTCTCAACCTTTTTTTCAGTGATGTACCCCCCTGTGAACATTTTTTTGATTCAAGTACCCCCTATTAAGAGCACAGCATTTTTGGTTGAAAAAAAGAGATAAAGAAGTAAAATACAGCACTATGTCATCAGTTTCTGATTTATTAAATTGTATAACAGTGCAAAATATTGCTCATTTGTAGTGGTCTTTCTTGAACTATTTGGAAAAAAAGATATACAAATAACTAAAACCTTGTTGAAAAATAAACAAGTGATTCAATTACAAATAAAGATTTCTACACATAGGAGTAATCATCAATTTAAAGTGCCCTCTTTGGGGATTTTAATAGAGATCGATCTGGATTCATGAACTTAATTCTAAACATTTCTTCACAAAAAAAGAAATCCTTAACATCAATATTCATGGAACATGTCCACAAAAATTATAGCTGTCAACACTGAACATTGCATTGTTGCATTTCTTTTCACAGTTTATGAACTTACATTCATATGTTGTTGAAGTATTATTCAATAAATATATTTATAAAGGATTTTTGAATTTTTGCTATTTATAGAAGATTTTTGACAAATCGCACGTACTCCTTGGCATACATTCAAGTACCCCCAGGGGTACGCGTACCCCCATTTGAGAACCAGTGCCATAGGCCACCACTGTGCTAACATTCTGACCCATCTTGCCTAAAGTGTTAGAAATGCCAAGCAAAGCAGTTTCAGGGTCAGGATCCAGATTTACTTTAAATACATGAGAATACCATCTGAAAATCGAACTCCAGATGTTTTTAATCTCAGGGCAAGTGTGCCATCTGATCTCTTGCATCTTTTACACAAGTGGTAAGTTTGGGGAAAGATGTTATGTTATGCCTCTGTATTTTTTAATGAAAAAAATGTGCCTTGCCTGAAAAAAGGTTGAAAAACCCTGATTTAACCCCCAATTCCAACCCCTTGATGCTGAGTGTCAAGCAGGGAGGCAATGGGTCTTTGGTATGACTCGGCCGCCGGGTTTGAACTCACGACCTTCCAGTCTCAGGGCAGACACTCCAACCACAAAGCCTCTGGGCAAAAAGCAATGATTCCTAATGGAGATTTTTGAGTAAGAAAGACTAATTGACTGTGCCCAATCAATGACACGTTTTGTTTTTGAGGGAACTTTAGTGAGACGGAGAGCCAGAGGTAAATGTCAGGTCAGTAGGCTGGCATCATCATCAAGGTGATATCCCGCTGTCCAATGTTCAACCTCTTTTTTTCCCAACTCATCTTTCTCACTCGCCACGGCGCTCTCATCCTGTTACTCTCTACAACCATGGCGTCCTCGGTAGCACTCCCTCTCCTTTTTTTTTTTTTTTCTATCCCCCCACTCCTCCTGTTTCAAACGCGCACAAGCCACATTCAGTTCAGTCACCAACTGAAAAAAACGACCGCAGGCGTTTAGAAAGAAGAGAACAGCATTGTGGGGAGTATTGGAGTGGCGGTGGTGGTGGGGGGTTGGAAGGGGGGTTAGAGAGAGGTAATGAGACAGAGAGAAAGAAATGTGGGGTTGGGGTGGGGGGATGGAGGGGAGGGTCTGTGACAGACATAAAGGAGAGCAAATGAGAACCAGAGGTAGACAGACTGGGGGGGACTCCTCCACCCAATGAGAGTTAGGGTTAAAAAGTCGAAGGCGTCAGAAGCCTTTCTTTCATCTGTTTGTTCTGTGTCTTTGCTTCAAATGAAAGGCTGATGTGAATTGTGCTACGCTCCAATTTGCAAAAAGATGGCTTCCCTGGAAGCCACGTTGACGAACCAAGTCCTTTCTTGGCACCTTTTTTCCATCTCCAATATGAAAATATTCTACAAATTCATGTCTGACTGATGGTAGAACATCCAAACGCGGATCTTTGACCACATTTGCAATGATTTTTTTTTTTTTTTAAATGAAAGTGTCAACCTAGGGGTAACTGCTTACAGGTTGCTTGGCAACCACCACTTGTTTAGCTGCTTTCCAAGGACTTATTTTGAAGGGCTGTAAGTCCATTGGAAAGCGTATTGGCAAAAATACAATCTGTCCTGTTGTCCGCTATCTATTGTCATTGACTTTTCACTTGTATTCATGCAATAGCAGTGGAATGCAAGGCTGCACCTGCTTTATTTCTTTAAGTGTCCTACAAAATATTACTATAAAAAGGAGCTGACTCAGGTCAAAAGCCAATAAAGTATGATTATTTTTTTGTCCATTGATAATAAATGAACGCTTCAAAGCATGTCAGGGTTAAGTTAAAATTGTTGCTGGAAAAATATAGATGGGAAATTGAAACTTAAACTTTCACTTATTAGGGCTAGACTATAATATTAGTCGAATATTCCGCGACTAATCGACTTATCATACACGAGGTAGGGAAATAAAAAATATATATATTAGGGGTGTGGGAAGAAATCGATTGGAATTTGAATCGCGATTATCACATTGTGCGATTCAGAATCGATTCTCATTTTTTTTAAATCTATTTTTTTTTTTAAATTTTATCGATCCAACAAACCACTACACAGCAATACCATAACAATGCAATCCAATTCCAAAACCAAACCTGACCCAGCAACACTCAGAACTGCAATAAACAGAGCAACTGAGAGAAGAGAACACAGAACAAATCAAAAGTAGTAAAACAAAAATGAATATTATTAAAAACAGTATCAATATTAGTTATAATTTCAGCATCTCATAAGCTTGACAACACACTGTGTCCAATGTTTTCACAAAGATAAAATAAGTCATATTTTTGGTTCGTTTGATAGCTAAAACAAATTTACATTATTGCAATCAGTTGATAAAACATTGTCCTTTACAATTATAAAAGCTTTTTAAAAAAATCTACTATTCTGCTAGCATGTCAGCAGACTGGGGTAGATCCTTCTGAAATCCATCCATCCATCCATCCATCCATTTCTACCGCTAAAGACATGCACCTGGGGATAGGTTGATTGGCAACACTAAATTGGCCCCCTTCTGAAATCCTATGTATTAAATGACTACAGAATCGTTTTGAAACGGAAAAATATCGTTTTTGAATCGAGAATTGCGTTGAATCGAAAAAATCGATATATTAACGAATTGCGACCCCAAGAATCGATATTGAATCGAATCGTGGGACACCCAAAGATTTGCAACCCTAATATATATATATATATATATATATATATATATATATATATATATATATATATATATATATATGTATATGTATATATATATATTTTTTTTTTGGTCATGAAAAAGGGAGGTTTTTGTGGTTGGTGCACTAATTGTAAGTGTATATTGTGTTTTTTATTGTGGATTTAATTAAAAAATACAAATAATTTTTCTTTTTTAATACAAAATTTATAAAAAATTATTCTGCGGCCCGGTACCAATCGGGCCACGGCCCGGTACCAATCGGGCCACGGCCCGGTACAACTGATCTAAATAAAACAAAATATTGCCAGAAAACTTTTTTGTATTTTTTTCTGTTTTGTTTTGTGGTAGAAAGCTGTTACGCGCCAGCATGGAAGAACCAATGAGGAAATGGGAAGGGGAGAGAATTGAATCACTAAAATTAACGAAAGACAATACAAGTAGATTGCAGTCATAAAAATGCTGAGCAACCAGAAGAAAAGTTAGCGCTGGCAGCAGTTGAATAAAAGATTCCGTCTTTTTGGTGAAAACTTCATAAAACGTACAGAATATAATGCTTTCTACACGATAATGGTGTTAATTTCATTTTCTGTCAAGGTTTTCTGACTGATTTTTATTTTTATTTCTCTACAAAGGCGAGTTGTGTGACTTGAATTTTGCAGGACTAACACGCTAAAATACGGAAGCTATATAAGTGCAGCTACGAGCAATTCACAGCAGAAAAGAAACTACTAGACTAGACAAAGCAGATTCTGTAGAAATTGCGCTTGAGTGCTCCAATTCTGAAGCTAAACGGAATACTGATGAAATGTAAAATTAATGTAAGTACAGTGTGAATGTTGAAATGGTTTGATTGTTGGAATATTTCGGATGCTGAGATGGTTTGAATGTGACAGGCTGACGCTAAACGGAAATGTAGTGTACTGTCTGAATTGTTTAAGGTTGAAATCATTTAAATGTAATAAATAGTTTTAAAGTTGAAGAGCAGAAGTTAAACGGAAATATAGTATGAATGTTGAGTATTAAACCCCGTGACAGTTTTTTGGGGATATTGACCTCGTTGGGGTTTTTCCAAATGAATTATCTGAAACATATATAACATGGAGAATTCCTAACAATGAATTTTGAAATTTTTAATGTTGATATAGTTAGAAGAGTCAGCATACTTCCAAGATGGTGTAACATAATCTATTATTATTGGCTCTAAATGGATACAATTAGCTGAAATGATAGCATAGAACATTAGCAAGGTAGCATTAGCATGGTATCATACTTCTAAGACGGCACCAAATAATGTAAATCCCTGACTATTTGGTTAAAAAGAACAAAATTAGCTAAAACGCTAGCATAAAACATTTGCCTGCTAACATAATCATGCTAACAAGAGAACAGCTAGCATACTTCTAAGAAGGTAACCAAGTAACTCAATCCATTATTTACTAGTTTAAAAATACACAATTAATCAAAAATGCAAGCATAAAACGTTAACATGTTAACGTTTGCATGCTAACATTAGTGTGATAACAAGGGAACTGCTAGTATACTTCTAAGATGGCACCAAGTAGCGGAATATATGATCATATGGTTAAAAAGTATGCAATTAGCTAAATTGCTGGCATAAAACATTTGTGTGCGTTAAATTGTGTGAATGCCACATGCATTCACACCCTTTTAAGGCGTTGGGAATGAGCACAAACGGACTTTCAGACAGCCAACATTTGCACAAAAACCTAATGAAAGGATACTAAAAAGTGTAAAATACATGTTTTTGTATGCAAAACTGATCACATAGATGTGGTGTGTTTGCGATCTCAATAGCACAACTATCAAAGATTAAAAATACCAAGTGGGTTCCATTATGACCGTGCCGATTCCTGTGTTTCTAATTAAGAGCATTTTAAAGGCTAACTGAAACCCACTACTATCGACCACGCAGTCGGATAGTTTATATATCAATGATGAAATATTAACGTTGCAACACATGCCAATACGGCCTTTTTAGTTTACTAAATTGCAATTTTAAATTTCCGGGGAGTTTCTTGTTGAAAACCGCGGAATGATGACGTGTACGCGTGACGTCACGGACTGTAAGGAAATACTAGCGCTGCAAACACACACAGCTAAAAGTTGTTTGCTTTAACCGCATAGTTACACAGTATTTTGGACATCTGTGTTGCTGGATCTTTTGCAATTTGTTCAATTAATAACGGAGAAGTCAAAGGAGTGAGATGGAGTTGGGAAGCTTTAGCCTTTAGCCACACAAACACACGGTGATTCCTTGTTTAAAATTCCCGGAGGTGAAGCTTTCCTATGTATCAGAACGGTCACGCGAACATGGATCCCGACCAATCGTCAACCAGCAGTTTTCGGTGAGAAAATTGTGGTAAAAAGTCGCCACTTACCGGAGATCAGCGGAGCTTGTGCCGTCCATACAGCTGCCGTTGACTTCCATCAGACACTGGCCTTAAGACACCCATGGACACACCCTTCCGACTATCAGGTACTATTAAACTCACTAAAACACTAGCAACACAATAGAAAGATAAGGGATTTCCCAGAATTATCCTAGTAAATGTGTCTAAAAACATCTGAATCCGTCCCAAAGCAATCGCGCTTTTTTTTTCACTTGATTTTTTTTTTTCCGAGTCCGTCGCTATCAATATCCTCAAACACGAATCTTTCATCCTCGCTCAAATTAATGGGGAAATTGTCGTTTTCTCGGTCCGAAAAGCTCTTTTTGTTGGAGGCTCCCATTAAAAACAATGTGAGTATGTGAGGAGCCCTCAACGGATGACGTCATCGTCTGTGACTTCCGGTAAAGGCAGGGCTTTTCTGTTAGCGACCAAAAGTTGGGAACTTTATCGTCGATGTTCTCTACTAAATCCTTTTAGCAAAAATATGGCAATATCGCGAAATGATCAAGTATGACACATAGAATGGACCTGCTATCCCTGTTTGAATAAGAAAATCTAATTTCAGTGGGCCTTTAACATTTGTCAATATTAATTATTCAAAACAACTGTTAGAAACGTGCATTTACTTGGATATCACTCTGCTGCGTCCATGCTATAGTGGTCACCTTATCAAGATAGCATGCCCTCAATCAAATCCATGCATTCACAAGTGTAATACAGCCTAGTATACAACCTGCCTGGTAGAGCTGCACATAGTAGTGTGACGTGAGGGAGGCAGAGTTGTGTCTGAGAGAAGAGCCTACACACCCTGACACTTGCTTACTGTAGCAGCAAGAGGGAGCAGCAGTCCAGAGCATGCAAGCTGCAGAGCATCCTTTTTGACTGCAGTGATGTCATTCTTTCAGTCACTACCAAAACTGCTTTTAACAATAGGTGAGGGTTACTGACTGAAACTGCTTAAGTTACAACCCATGTCTGGGTTGGTATAGCTTTTTTTAGAATATTTGTGTGAAAATGACTGGTGAACTTGTTGTTGGATGTATTTAATATTTAAATACTGGTCACTTCATTATCTTTAATTATAGGTCTACCATTATGGTTGTGTTTACAGGTTTTGCATTACACTAGAGTACGTCCCTTTGTGGTAGCTAATAACCAAAATATTAGCCTTTCTGTACAATACAGTTCCACACAAAAGTAAACATACTAATAAATTGCAGCTGTTACATATACTGTAAATTTGTACATGGTAATTGATATATATTGTATATATAATAAATAATATAATATATCAGTATATATAACATACTGTATATATAATATGTACATATTACATATATGTTATATTTTATATTGATACTACAGTACATTTTTTGTGTACTTTATACCTGCATTATTCTTTCCATCCTTACACTTTCCATCCTTTGTAACTTTGCTACTGTGTGGAACAATTTCTCTTGTGGAGTATTAAAGTTTGTCTAAAGGCCTACTGAAATGAGATTTTCTTATTTAAACGGGGATAGCAGGTCCATTCTATGTGTCATACTTGATCATTTTGCGATATTGCCATATTTTTGCTGAAAGGATTTGGTAGAGAACATCGACAATAAAGTTCACAACTTTTGCTCGCTAACAGAAAAGCCCTGCCTTTACCGGAAGTCGCAGACGATGACGTCACCCGTTGATGGCTCCTCACATCCTCACATCCTCCAACAAAAAGAGCTATTCGGACCGAGAAAACGACAATTTCCCCATTAATTTGAGCGAGGATGAAAGATTCGTGTTTGAGGATATTGATAGCGATGGACTAAAAAAAAAAAAAAACGCGATTGCATTGGGACGGATTCAGATGTTTTTAGACACATTTACTAGGATAATTCTGGGAAATCCCTTATCTTTCTATTGTGTTGCCGCCAGTGTCTGATGGAAGTCGACGGCAGCTGTACGGACGGCACAAGCTCAGCTGATCTCCGGTAAGTGGCGACTTTTTACCTCAATTTTATTACCGAAAACTGCTGGTTGACAAGTGGTGGGGATCCATGTTCGCTTAACCGCTCTGATCCATAGTAAAGCTTCACCTCCGGGTATTTGAAACAAG
Source organism: Nerophis ophidion (assembly GCF_033978795.1). Taxonomy (NCBI): domain Eukaryota; kingdom Metazoa; phylum Chordata; class Actinopteri; order Syngnathiformes; family Syngnathidae; genus Nerophis; species Nerophis ophidion. The sequence continues at coordinate 47,979,924 of NC_084621.1, read as the reverse complement.
GAATTACCGTGTGTTTGTGTGGCTAAATGCTAAAGTTTCCCACCTCCATCTTTCTACTTTGACTTCTCTATTATTAATTGAACAAATTGCAAAAGATCCAGCAACACAGATGTCCAAAATGCTGTGTAATTATGCGGTTAAAGCAGATGACTTTTAGCTGTGTGTGTGGGCAGCGCTAATATTTCCTAACAGTCCGTGACGTCACGCGTACACGTCAGCATTCCGTGACGTTTTGAACAGGACACTTCGCGGGAAATTTAAAAATTGCAATTTAGTAAGCTAAACCGGCCGTATTGGCATGTGTTGCAATGTTAATATTTCATCATTGATATATAAACTATCAGACTGCGTGGTGGGTAGTAGTGGGTTTCAGTAGGCCTTTAAGTTAAAGTCTCTTTTCATCTCATAACAATTACATTATTTGGGTGCATGTACGTTTGTAATGGCGTGGCCGGTGTGTAGTGTCGCACTTAAATTGCATCCTGACATATACAACACCTGGCGAAATGATGGAATCACCAGTCTTGGAAGATGTTTATTCACACATGAGGAAGTTTAAATTTGTAGAAAAAAAATCCAATCCAATCCACTTTATTTGTATAGCACATTTAAACAACAGCAATGTTTCCAAAGTACTGCACAACAAAGTTAAAAACAATATTCAAATATTCATTAGCTCCACCAATGACTGAATAAAAAACAAAAATATATTGATATAATATAAAAACAATATAAAAAAAATATGATTGCAGTAATCCAGGCGACTTGAAATAAAAACATGCACGACTTTTTCAAAAATGTTAAAAGATAAGAACGGTTTTATCGATTTACCTAAAAGACGAAGATGATAAAAACACGTTTTTAAAACGCCATTGACTTTTCAAGTTTAAAATTGCTGTCCATAGTGACGCCAATGCTGGTGACTTTGGGACGCACAACATTTTGCAATGGTCCCAAGTCAGTGAGGGCTGGACCAAAACTAAAATTGTAAAAAATTAAAAAAACAAGTAAAAGACAAGACACAAACGTATAGATAGTCATTTCAAATGTCAACATTCTGGCTTTAAGAAACACTAAAATGAATCAAAATATATATTGTAGTAGTCTGTTATAGTTAAATTTTTAGATCGCAGAGTGAAAACATGGAATCTCTCAATTCTGAGAGAAATTATGTAATCATGAAAAACAAAAAAAACACTCCAACACACCTCTAGCACTCTGTTGCACCACCTCTGTTTGCAGTCTGAGGCATCAGTATAGATCCAGATTTCTCTGATTGCTGTTGTCAGATAAGTTTTGACTTGTCATGGACCATTTTCTTCAATTTCCACCACAGATTTTCATTTGAATTAAGATCTATACTATATGCAGACCATGACATTGATCTTATGTGTCTGTAAAATATATCATTATCAAATGCCTCATCATTATCCCCCCGAACCCACTTTTGGAGTGATGAATAGAAAATGTGTCTCAAATTTCAAAGTAAACTTGTGCACCTATTGAAGATTTAATTACTTTTATCCCTGCAGTGCCATTACCTGACATGCAGCCCCATATCATCAATAACTGTGGAAATGTGCACCTTTTCTTCAGGCAGTCATCTTCATAAATCTCATTGGAACACCACCAAACAAAAGTTCCAGCCTCATCGCCTTGCCCGATGCAGATTTGCGATTAATCATTAAATATGACTTCCATCCAGTCTAGACCGTACTTCTCAGCCCATTGGAACCTTTTTTTTTTTCCTGACGGTGTTCGTTTAGCTTTTCTGTATTTAAATCCAATTCCCTCAGGCAGTTTCTTACTGTTTGTCACAGTTAGTTTCTGCCCATTTGTTTATGTGGTTTGCTGTTAATTTTCTGTTTTCAAGACGTATTGCCTTAAGTTTTTTGTCTTGACGCTTTGATGTTTTCGTTGATCTACCAGTATGCTTGCCTTATACAACCTTCTCATGTTGTTTGTACTTGGTCCAGATTTCAGACACAGCTGACTGTGGACAATCAACATCATTTGCAACACTGTGTGATGATTTATTTTCTTGAAGAAATTTGATTATCCTCTCTTTTGTTTCAAAAGACATCTCTCATGTTAGAGCAATGATTCATGTCAATCCACCTGTTGCAACAGCTCTCCAAGGTATGATTACTCAATTTTAACTGAAGACTAATAAATAGATTTAATCTGATGCAGGTGTTGAGCGCTGGAACAGACAAGCTGTACAGTGTCCTGGCTGAATGAGCAGGTATCGGACACTTCAGTCTCCTTTGACGTTTCCTCACTCATCCATGCAGACTGGACACTGGCCAAAGGCTGGTGGGCGGCTCAGGGTGGAGTAGACTCTCTTGGGTGCTTTGTTGGGTCTGCTCCTGTCTCTGGCCATGCTCCCCACGACCCAGCAGACGATGGCATGGAACACCGAAGAGTGTATATGTTTTTGTTTTAATTTTATTTTTGTTGTTGTTTTACTTTAGTAGCTGTATATATAAATGACTGGTTGCATCAGCTTTGCTCTTTTAGTGTCTTCAATGTCCTTTGTTTTCTTTGATGTTTTCCTCTTACATACATTCTTATGTTTGCTATGGCTGTGAGGTTTCTTTTTTCCTTAGCCTTAGTCTGGCCCCCCTTTCCATGAGCCTAGGCTTAGATGGATTTTATTATTCTCAACCCCCCCTGATTCTGAATCTGATTCTGTTTCTGATGGTGTTAATTTTGAAAATACAATTTTTGGTGTGATTCCATATTTTAATTTAAAATTGAGTGACTCTATATTTTACACTCCGCTTGAGATACGAATTAAACTGTTACCCACTACCACAATTTAGATTATTTATTTATTTTAGTGTTTCCTAAAGCCAACAAGTTATTTGTTTATTTGTTGTATTTGTGTCATGTATGTTATCTGCTTTTTTCTACAAAATTAAACAACTGAATTAACATCATTCAAGTCTGGTTAGTCCATCATTTCTGCCAGGAGTTGTATGACCCTTGTGTGTTTTTTCCCCTCATAAGAATTCAAACTCCAAACATAATCTGTACATGCAAACAGTGACAGCAGCAAAGACTAAAAAGTGAGCGAGGGCATCTGGTGAGATTTGAAAACTCTTATTTTCACTGGGATTTGCTGTGTGATGCTTTCTCCAACAGGCTGCTGAGTGCTGCAGCATGAGGATAGTCACGCTACAGCTCCTTTGTATGAATAACATTTCATGTGCAATAATCTGTGGTTTTCTTGTCACAAAAATGCACGCCTGCACAGATGGGAAATAACTTCAACCATCTCCACAATCACACATTCTGTCTCTCTCTTACAGAGGCGTCATGTCTGACGTTGCATATGACGATCAACGGACAGAATTAGAGAGAGCTGCAAATTAATCAGCATTAACACAAATGATTTGAAAAGTAATAATTGCTGGATTTTTTTTAGGAATGAAATGACACTGCCGATGTGTTGAAGCTAAAACATTCTCCCTCAATTACCTTCAAGCTACCGCAGTGAATGTTGTCATCAGGAAACAGAAACGGCTCTCACTTTTAATTAGCTGCTAAGTGTCACTAAAACTCAAATGTATGCTAACCTGTGAAGCAGGTCATGACTTGAAATGCCCTCATTCTACTTTAGAGCCCCACAACTTCATGCAAACCTTTAATTTTAATCAGTTATACTACGAACATAAAATATGCACATCAATATGCACATCAATACATCTTAAATCTCAACTGTATACAAAAAAGGTGCCCTATAAATCTTGTCCAAAGGTCGGTATCCCAAATTTAATTCATACTGACCTCTTTCAAGCTCACACAATCCTTGATAGCATGTCAAAGCTAGACAGTTCCATGTTACTTGCACTAATTAAAGGAACTTGGCTTGCGGCCTATTTCACTTTGGACCTTGGATACAAAATGTTTGGGCGCAATAGAGATGATCTTATGTTAAAGGGGAACATTATCACAATTTCAGAAGGGTTAAAATCAATAAAAATCAATTCCCAGTGGCTTATTTTATTTTTTTAATTTTTTTTTCAAAATTTTACCCGTCCCGGAATATCCCTAAAAAAAGCTTTAAAGTGCTTGATATTCGCTATTTGCTTAAGGCACTGTCCATTTCCCTGTGACGTCACATAGCGATTCCAATACAAACAATGGCGAATAGCACAGCAAGATATAGCGACATTAGCTCGGATTCAAACTCGGATTTCAGCGGTTTAAGCGATCCAACAGATTACGCATGTATTGAAACAGATGGTTGGAGTATGGAGGCAGATAGCGAAAACGAAATTGAAGAATAAACTTAAGCTATTAAGCGAATACCTATTGGCGCTATTCAGCCATGCATAAAATGTGCAGACCAACCGATCAGGACTTTCGCATTGACAATGGATCAACTTAAGTCCGTCGATTGGTAAGTGTTTGTTTCACATTAAATGTGGGCGGAAGGAAACGCTGGATGCAAATACAACTACAAATGTACATACAGGTAGCCTAAATAGCTTGTTAGCATCGATTAACTGGCAGTCATGCTGCGACCAAATATGTCTGATTAGCACATGAGTCAATAACATCAACAAAACTCACCTTTGTGATTTCTTTGACTTTATCGTTGGGAATGCATCTGCTTTGAGTGTCGCAGGATATACAGACATTCTTGTCATCTCTGTGCCATCTCTGTCGTAGCATCGCCGGTAAAAACCAAACAAGGGACTTTCGCATCTCTTGACACTGGAGCAACTTAAATCCGTCGATTGCTAAGTGTTTGTTTGGCATTAAATGTGGATGGAGTGAAAGGATAGATGTAAATATAGTCAAAAAAACGGAAAATAACAGAGGCGATTTGACTCGATGCGTGTGATGTGGTAGGGAAAAATGGCGTTGAGTACCGATGTGACGTCATGTTCTGACGTCGTTGCTCAGAGAGGGATGAACAGAAAGGCATTTAATTTGCCAAGATCCACCCATTTAGAGTTCGGAAATCGGTTAAAAAATATATGGTCTTTTTTCTGCAACATCAAGGTATATATTGACGTCTACATAGGTCTGGTAATAATGTTCCCCTTTAAGGAGGACCTACAATGCATTTGTGCATAGATATTAAAAAACTGTGACGTAAAATGTACACCAAATCAAATCCGATACATATCTTGATCACAAGGAAGTGTTTTAGGACTTCAATTACTCTTTATTGTCATTTTTTTCCAAACACATATATGATACAGTCATCATAGGTCGTTTTTGAAGAGATGAATGCTCTAATGCTGTGTCAAAACAATGTTAATTTAATTCGATTTTGTTAGCATTTTCAAAGGGCCTGAACACAAAAAAGGTTATGTGGTAAAGTGTCACTTCTCTTTGTGTTACAATTTACACCAACATCAGATCATGTGAACTGACAAACACTAATGGTGTACTCACACTAAACAAAGGGTCTTCAATAGGTGCCTGTCAGCCAAAAACTTTCATTTGGCTTGCCAAATATCTATCCATCCATCCATCCATTTTCTACCGCTTATTCCATTTTGGGACGCATGACGCATGATTTATGACGTACAACAAACGTCCAACAAACAGGGAAGAGAGGAAACAGCAGACCACTCGATCATGCCAACATTGACACGCGGTGCCACTATAAAGAGTTGGTCTGCGTTGGCGCTTATAATAACAATATCACTAATACTTGATTAATATTCAAGTCACAAAATGTAAATAGAGTATAGTTGGCGAATAGAGGTCTTCCCATTGACTCCGCTGTACGCAGATTTCTATTTACGTCTATTTGCATTGCATTGAAACAAAATTAATCTGTTGTCATGTCTTTCACAATGATTGTGAATAGGCAAAATTCCCAAAAAGGTGCCGTTCCAAGTTAAGTGCTGTGGCTGCTTTGAATACATTTAACCCTTTGTGTTATTTTTCCCATCGCTGTCTTTGAACATTTCCGGTGGGAGTAGATTACTTTGAGCTTTAAACATTACTTGAAAATTTGAAATTTAAATTTAAATTATATTGTAATTTTACAAACATTGTGTGCTTTTGATAGCCACCATTGTTTATTATACTATGTGCTTTTTCTTATAATGTTTTGTATGTTGGCCTAACTCCTGGATTGTGCATTTTTGATGAAAACGGATAAATGTTGAGGGGTCTTTATTATTGTGTTTGAGTGTGCGTGCGTCTTCTCGCTAGCACATCTGGATGACCTCACGCACCTTTGAGGTTGAACAACCTGTTAATCAGGTAGATTCTGACAAGGTGTGAAAGCCTTTGGGAGAAGCGGTTGTGTCCTAACATGTGTGTGCGTGTGCAGCAGTGAATTTCCAGTACTCCAATTAACAGTCAAAGGCAGAAAAAAAGTAATTACAAAGCTGCGTAGGAGACTTGAACACACACCGAGGCACGTTTCCGGGAAACACTTGCACACCGTCACACAAAGAAACTCAAAATGATATAGAAACGCACATTGATGAAAATGTAGCCACTGTGACAATTACGTGTAATTAAATGTTGGCTTGGGTTATCTCCTGAGGGGCAAATAGTGTTGAGTTTAGTTAAGATACAGAAATCATTGAGATTAATGACGAAAATTTTAAATAAAAGCTGTTGTAATACTTTTAAATGAAGCTCACATGTATGGTCTAGTACAGGGGTCGGCACCCTTTACCACCCAAAGAGCCATTTTGACCCGTTTCACAAAATAAAGAAAACAATGGGAGCCACTAAACTCTTTTGAAATTTAAAATGAAATAACACAGCGTACAAAGTTCTGTTTTGCTTTGTGCTTTGTATTAACCGGGGGTCTCAGAATTGCGGCCCGCACCTAATGTGAAAACTTAATGTTAAGGCGGGCCGCGAGTTTTAAATGAATGCCGCTTGACAGCATCACACCAGCCAACCCTCCCAAATTTTCCGGTTGATTCCCGAATTTCAGAGCAACTATTGTCGCAAATGCCTGCTGATTTTCACCCTAACAACACTAATACGGGTGTGCTATGACGCCATTACCTTTAACGCCCTCTACAACATGTAAAAATTTCTTGCCCAGCCCAGCCACGAGTCGTATGTGGCTTCTAATGATACATTTAAACGACTGCAACGCATACTTGTTCAACAGCCATACAGGTTGCACTGAGAGTTGTGATATAAACAACTTTAACACTCTTACTAATATGCGCCACACTGTGAACCAACGCCAAACAAGAATGACAAACACATTTCTGGAGAGCATCCTCACTGTAACACAACATAAACACAACATAAAAAATACCCAGAATCCCATGCATCCCTAACTCTTCCGGGCTACATTATACACCCCCGTTAGCACCAACCCCCCTCTCCTCCGTGCGTCGGTTGAAGTGGGCAGGTTTGGGGGGGGGGGGGGGGGGTTCTCACATTTGCTTTATTTTAAGAACAATAAGAATAAAACACAAGAAAAAAAATTTCCTTGTCGATCAATATAGTTTGTCTAAGTCTAAGTTTGTCTAAGTTATTTAGACTCGCCAAGTCAGTGTTTTTTTGACAGACTCGTAGCAAAAATGCGTATTAAGAACTGAAACAAGATTAAATATAACTAACATCAAGGTGATACTTAAATGGGTAATAACAAACATTAAATGTATACCAAACAAACCTTACACAAAGTGATAGATGCAATTTTATGCACTCTTCAACTCGACTTCCTTTGACTCTTGCACTCTTTCACCCCTCTTGATTACTTCTGTAGGGACTCTGAAGGAACTTTTATCTTTTTTTGCGATTTGAATGGTTCACACAGCCTAAAACAATGCAAGCTTAGGGCATTTTACTTGGAGAAAGGCAAAATGCCGGTCAGAAAGATTTGACAACACATGCTCAGTTGACCACCACTTAGAGCCTCGCATATTTATGAGCCGGACGTGACGTAATGTGCATACAACCTATTATTCTGTTCCAGGCACAAATGTTAAAACAAAACCCTTTTAATATAGAACAACTATAGTTTTGCCTGCCAAAGACAATGTGAAATACATACAAATAAGAAATTAAATGGATATATTAAAAATTAATATCACTTTTAAAATGTTTAAAGACTCTTGGTGGCAAAGATAGCGATGAGCAGAGAGGAAGAAGAAGGGGCAGCCACATGTACGCCTTTCTTACCTTCAAAGTGCTTTATCAATCAAAGTTTACCGGGGGACCAGTGCAATGGATGCCGAGTGGATACAAGTATATAACACGACACGGACAACTGTGTGCTCATTTGATTGTTTGTTCGCAGCGCTTTTTGGCACAGCAGGTCGCACTGTCAGGACTCAACAGGACTTCTCTGGCGCTATTGTGAATTATTTTACAGCTGTGCTCAATAAAAAAAACACAGACTAGTTGAAAGCGAATTTGCCTAACCCTCAAAAAAACTGTGCTTGAACCGTCGTACTGAAAATCTACATTCTATGCCGTTAATGTGTGCATAATTATAAATATTTTAAATTGTATAACAGCAGGTGTCTACATTTCCACCTCGCAGACCCATATTGCAGGGTTCGTACACCTTCTCCATGGCCAAATTCAAGCACTTTTTAAGGACTTTCAAGATCAATTTTCCAGTTTTTCCAGTACCCTTCAAAAGGCGAAAACTAGTGTGAATCGATCCATAGCCTTATTGTTTGAGGTCACGAAATGCTGTCTGTAGGAAAAACACGGACAATCTGCTAAAACCTAAGCATAATATTGAACCAGCAGTTATCATTAACTGAGTGGGGCATAGAAAATGAAGCAGTTTTTCTGTAGACTATTCAATGCCGTTGGTGTTTGCAAACGTGTCTCCATTTGTGTTGTTTTTCAAATTGCTTGTTCTTTTTGTTACTTACAGCACTCAATGGCATCGAAGAGCAAGGATTGATTCACACCTTATTTGTGCTTGTACACTGCATAATACGACATAAATACACACACCCTCAAACTTTAAATTTCACCCATTAATTAAAGGGGAACAGTATCACAATTTCTGCAGGGTTAAAACCAATACAAATCAGTTCCCAGTGGCTTATTTTATTTTTCAAAGTTTTTGTCAAAATTTTACCCATCACGCAATATCCCGAAAAACGGCTTCAAAGTGCCTGATTTTAACCATCGTTATATCCGCCCGTCTATTGTCCTGTGACGTCACTGCGTGAAGCCACCAGAAACAAACATGGCGGATAGCACAGAAAGGTATAGCATAGTAACTTGGATTCAGACTCGGATTTCAGCGGCGCAAGCGATTCAACAGATTACGCATGTATTGAAACGGATGGTTGGAGTGTGGAGGCAGATAGCGAAAACAAAATTGAAGAAGAAACTGAAGCTATTGAGCCATATCACGACAGACAGCGGCACGGGAGGAAGCGCGGACGAATTCAGCGATGGCCTTCTAACCAACAATTGGTATGTGTTTGTTTGGCATTAAATGTGAGTGGAGGGAAAGGCTGGATGGAAATATAGCTACAAATGAGGCACAATGATGCAATATGTAAATACAGCTGGCCTAAATAGCATGTTAGCATCAATTAGCTTACAGTCATGCCGTGACCAAATATGTCTGATTAGCACACTCCACATAAGTCAATAACATCAACAAAACTCACCTTTGTGATTTATTTGACTTTATCGTTGGAAATGCATCTGCTTTGAGTGTCGCAGGATATCCACACATTCTTGCCATCTCTGTCGTAGCATTGCTGTCGTCGGTACATGTGCAGAACAAACGAGGGACTTTCGCATCTTTTGGCTACTGGTGCAACTTGAATCCGTCTTTGTACGTGTTGTTACACTTTCCGACAACACACCGATGAGGCATAATGTCTCTAAGGTACGGGAAAACAGTCGAAAAAACAGAAAATATCAGAGCTGATTTGACTTGGTGCGTGAAGATTGAGAAAATGGCGGATTGCTTCATGTTGTGACGTCACGGATGAAAGGTAATCGCTTGACAGGTTATCAATTGAAAGGCGTTTAAATCGCCAAATTCACCCTTTTAGATTTCGGAAATCGGTCAAAAAAACATATGGTCTTTTTTCTGCAACATCAAGGTATATGTTGACGCTTACATAGGTCTGGTGATAATGTTCCCCTTTAACAAAACTGTTCCACATTAATATAAGGAAACTAAATTAAAGTAAAATATTTTGTTTGTTTCAAAACACCTCAGTCACCTTTCATTAAGCATATCTAGCCTTATAATTGTGGCTATGATAACAAATTTACAAAAAGACAAAAGTTTACTTTTTGCTTTCACTGAGGTAGTCAGACAAGTTATGTTGACAACAAAAATAATAGAGCAATAAATGCATACAACCATGTTGTGTAAAACCTACAAAATCATTCAAATTAACTCAGCTCTAAGTAATGAAAAAGGTTACAAATTATACATTACATGACCTTCACAGTACAAACAAGTCCAATAATGTAACAATTTTATTGCAATTAACTAAAACGACAAAATGTAACGTGTTTGCTTTAAAGGGGAACATTATCACAATTTCAAAAGGGTTAAAAACAATAAAAATCAGTTCCCAGTGGCTTGTTGTATTTTTTGAATTTTTTTTTCAAAATTTTACACCTCCCGGAATATCCCTAAATAAAGCTTTAAAGTGCCTTATTTTCGCTGTCTTCGAAACCACTATCATTTTCCCTGTGACGTCATACAGGGCTGCCAATACAAACAACATGGCGGTGTTACCACAGCAAGATATAGCGACATTAGCTCGGATTCAGACTCGGATTTCAGCGGCTTCAACAGATTACGGATGTATTGAAACAGATGGTCGGAGTATGGAGGCAGATAGCGAAAACGAAATTGAAGAAGAAATTGAAGCTATTGAGCGAATAGCTTTTGACGCTATTCGGCCATAGCGTGGGTGTACCTAATGAAGTGACCCATAGCATGGCTGCCTTATTAGCATTGCCGGTAAAATGTGCAGACCAAACGATCAGGACTTTTGCATCTTGTGACACTGGAGCAACTTAAATCCGTCGATTAGTAAGTGTTTGTTTCGCATTAAAAGTGGGTATCTAGTTTCAAATGTACATACAGCTAGCGTAAATAGCATGTTAGCATCGATTAGCGTAGCATGTTACCATCGGTTAGCTGGCAGTCATGCCGTGACCAAATATTTCTGATTAGCACATAAGTCAACAACATCAACAAAACTCACCTTTAGTTGACTTAATCGTTGCAAATGCATCTGCAGGTTATCCATACATCTCTGTGCCATGTCTGTCTTAGCATTGCCGGTCAAATGTGAAGACACTTTGGTACATTCAATGGGGGTCTGGCGGCAGACACTTTCTCATCTTTGGGCCAGTGGTGCAACTTGAATCCCTCCCTGTTAGTGTTGTTACACCCTCCGACAACACACTGAAGAGGCATGATGTCTCCAAGGTTCCAAAAAATAGTCGAAAAAACGGAAAATAACAGAGCTGAGACCCGGTGTTTGTAATGTGAAAATGAATATGGCGGGTGTGTTACCTCGGTGACATCACGTTCTGACGTCATCACTAAAAGACCGATAAACAGAAAGGCGTTTAATTTGCCAAAATTCACCCGTTTAGAGTTCGGAAATCGGTTAAAAAAATACATGGTCTTTTTTCTTCAACATCAAGGTATATATTGACGCTTGCATAGGTTTGGTGATAATGTTCCCCTTTAACTGAGGTAGTCAGACAAGTTAAGTAGACCAGTGGTTCTCAAATGGGGGTACGCGTACCCCTGGGGGTACTTGAAGGTATGCCAAGGGGTACGTGAGATTTAAAAAAAAATATTCTAAAAATAGAAACAATTCAAAAATCCTTTATAAATATATTTATTGAATAATACTTCAACAAAATATGAATGTAAGTTCATAAACTGTGAAAAGAAATGCAACAATGCAATATTCAGTGTTGACAGCTAGACATGTTCCATAAATATTGATGTCAAAGATTTCTTTTTTTGTGAAGAAATGTTCAGAATGAAGTTGATGAATCCGGATGGATCTCTATTACAATCCCCAAAGAGGGCACTTTAAGTTGATGATTTTTTCTATGTGTAGAAATCTTTTTTTATAATTAAATCACTTGTTTATTTTTCAACAAGTTTTTAGTTATTTTTATATCTTTTTTCCAAATAGTTCAAGAAAGATCACTACAAATGAGCAATATTTTGCACTTTTATACAATCTAATAAATCAGAAACTGATGACATAGTGCTGTATTTTACTCCTTTATCTGTTTTTTTCAACCAAAAATGCTTTGCTCTGATTAGGGGGTACTTGAATTAAAAAAATGTTCACAGGGGGTACATCACTGAAAAAAGGTTGAGAACCACTGAAGTAGACAACCAAAATAATGGGGCAAAAAATTTGTTGGATCTCCTTTTTTCATACTTAGCAGCAGGCTAAATGTGGATTTGGTCCACGTTTTATCCAAAGTGTGTATTTGTGATTTTCCATCCAATGTTCATTAAAACGACAACCTCTCGGCGTGATGGACCGATGCACCACATTCCTCATGGGGACGACACAGAGCCGTATATACGTCATGACAACAGCCTAATGTAAGGGCTCGTGCAAAGCCAACAGATCAAGCGTGTAGCTTTCATTTTTAAGGAAACTTATTTATTCGTTTTTTTTTTTCATTTTATAATTAGCCTATTGAGTCAGACTGCCGAGAAATATGATTTCCAAGCACTTCAACCAAAATTCAAGCATTTTTCAAACCTTGAAAACACAACATTAAAATCCAAGCATTTTCAAGGTTTTTAAGCACCTGTACGAGCCCTGCATAAGATGTGTTGGTTAGTTGTTATATGATCACCATAACATCCGCTAAAACATGTCTCCACCATGAACCACAAACACACATGCTGTAACACAACCGCTACTCCCAAAGGCCTTCACATCTTGACAAAAGGTCCCTGCTGAACAAGTTGTTCAACCTCAACGTTTTTGTTTTTTATCGGGTCATTCAGATGTGCACGCAGAACGTTTTGGAACAGGAAGAGGAGGTGGAGAGAATCCAGGTCAACTGGTGCCGCATGTTTGTGTTTGTGTCTGTAGGCATCAACTGATCAAGTGACAACAAGACCAACTGCACAACCTTGAGAGCATTTGTCCAGACATGTCTGAGACGATTCAAAAATGTGTTCAACCTCTCACCTTTAAAATTAACAGATTTTATTCAAAAACAGACCTGTTGTGTTTACTATATGTGTGGCATAAAAATGCTATGTTAAAATGTACTATTGAGTTATTTGTACTGTAAGTGTGTTTCTCCTGAGTCACATAAAGTGGTTGTTCCACACATATGGCGCTATTTACATAGACCAGGTGGTGGCGCAGTCAACACTGACAAGTGTGACACCAGCACATGGACACACTCTTGTTATCTCGCCTCTTGTTTCATTCATAGCTCTAAATCAAGCATTAAAAATGACAATCAGCCTCATGTTGCTATATGGAAGAAATGGAGGATGACTGACTAGCAGCTGTCTCCTCACAGATGTTGCATGACCATCTTTATTATGGGACACAACAACTATAATTCACACAGCCACACATTTGCATACAGGATAAAGACATAAGTATTGGGACATAGGGAGTCAAATTGGAAGGAAATAGGAGGTTTACTTCACGCAAATTTGCAGATTTTTTAATGCTACAAACCCCGTATTTCCCAACTCATATGGAATATTGTGTTAGATGTAAATATAAAAGGAATACAATGATTTGCAAATCCTTTTCAACCCGTATTCAATTGAATGCACTACAAAGACAAGGTATTTGATGTTTAAACTCATAAACTTTGTTTTTTTTTTGCGAATAATAATTAACTTAGAATTTCATGGCTGCAACACGTGCCAAAGTAGTTGGGAAAGGGCATGTTCACCACTCTGTTACATCACCTTTTCTTTTAACAACACTCAATAAACGTTTGGGAACTGAGGAAACTTATTGTTGAAGCTTTGTTTTATGTAGAGCTTCAGTCGTTCAAGAGTCCGGGGTCTCCGCTGTCGAATTTTACGCTTCATAATGCGCCACACATTTTTGATTGGTGACAGGTCTGGACTGCAGGCGGGCCAGGAAAGTACCCGCACTCAATTTAACGAAGCCACACTGTTGTAACACGTGCTGAATATGACTTGGCATTGTCTTGAAGCGACGTCCATGAAAAAGACGGCGCTTCGATGGCAGCATATGTTGTTCCAAAACCTGTATGTACCTTTCAGCATTAATGGTGCCTTCACAGATGTATAAATTACCCATGCCTTGGGCACTAATGCACCCAATGCACCTCCATACCATCACAGATGCTGGCTTTTGAACTTTGCGTCCATTACAGTCTGGATGGTTCGCTTCCCCCTTGGTCCGGATGACACAATGTAGAATATTTCCAAAAATAATTTGAAATGTGGACTCTTCATACCATAGAACACTTTTCCACTTTGCATCAGTCCATCTTAGATGATCTCTGTCCCAGAGAAGCCAGTGGCGTTTCTTGATGTTGTTGATAAATGGCTTTCGCTTTGCATAGTAGAGTTTTAACTTGCACTTACAGATGTAGCGACAAACTGTATTTAGTGACAGTGGTTTTCTGAAGTGTTCCTGAGCCCATTTGGTGATATCCTTCAGTAACTGATGTCGGTTTTTGATACAGTGCAGTCTGAGGGATCAAAAGTCATGGTCATTCAATATTGGTTTCCGGCCATGTCGCTTACGTGGAGTGATATTTCCGGATTCTCTGAACCTTTTGATGATATTATGGACCGTAGATGTTGAAATCCCTAAATTTCTTGCAATTGCACTTTGAGAAATGTTGTTCTTAAACTGTTTGACTTTTTGCTCACGCAGTTGTGGACAAAGGGGTGTACCTTGCCCCATCCTTTCTTGTGAAAGACAGAGTATTTTTTGGGAAGCTGTTTTTATACCCAATCATGGCACCCACCTGTCCCCAATTAGCCTGCACACCTGTGGGATGTTACAAATAAGTGTTTGATGAGCATTCCTCAACCTTATCAGTACTTATTGCCACCTTTCCCAACTTCTTTGTCACGTGTTGCTGGCATCAAATTGTAAAGTTAATGATTATTTGCAAAAAAAAAATGTTTATCAGTTTAAACATCAGATATCTTGTCTTTGTAGTGCATTCAGTTGAATATGGGTTGAAAATGATTTGCAAATCATTGTATTCCGTTTTGTATTAACATCTAACACAATTTCCCAACTCATATGGAAACGGGGTTTGTATATAATTTAGGGGTATATCATTTAATTATATAGCCCTAAATCACGAGTGTCTCAAAGGGCTGCACAAGCCACATTGCCATCCTCGGCTCACATCCCACATCAGGGCAAGAAAAAACTCAACTCAATGGGATGACAAAGAGAAACCTTGGAGGGCTACCGGTGACATGGACGTCGAGTGGATCTAGTTAATAGTGTGAGAGTACAGTCCATATTGGGGCCAGCAGGCAGTCATCTTGAGTGGAGACAAGTCAGCAGCATAGAGATGCACAGATGAGTGGTCCTGACTTTGGACAGCTAGTGCTTCTTCTGTGGTCACCTAATCTGTGCTCTGGGCAGATCAACTGGTCTAAAAGAGGGTCTATTTAAAGGCTATAGTATACAAATGAGTTTTACGAATGGACTTAAACGCTTCTACTGAAGTAGCATCTATAACTGTTACCGGGAGGGCATTACAGAGTACTGGAGCCCACATAGAAAACTCTCTATAGCCTGCAGACTTTTTTGGGTTCTGGGAATCACTAATTAGCCGGAATTCTTTGAACGCAGATTTCTTGCCGGGACATATGGTACAATACAATCAGCAAGATAGGATGGAGCTATACCGTGTAGTATTTTATACGTAAGTATGTCGATGTGAACGGATATACTGTATCTTCCTTTTACTATTTCAATTATTATATTTAGAAGAACGTTATTCTATTCCATCTTTTTCTTTGTCTCCTTTCTGCCTCTCATTCTCCTTTTCATTTCTATATTTATTAAATCCATTTAAATCTAATGTAAGCACACGCAAAAAAAATCAAAACATACATTTTAAAAATGGAAAAATAACAAGCTTGCCATGAATGAATATTTCAAGACGGTTATTTCCTTCTTATTTACGCCACTCCGAGGCTGCCGGCGCCCCAGGAATGACAACTCTTGTTGGGATTCTGTCGCATCAAGTCAGCAGATTTGAATGCTAAACCCATTAGCCGAGCATCACTCACAGTCAGAGCTGGCGATGATAAATAACCCAACCAGAGAAATCTGATTAGGGGAGATGGAGGCAGGAGATCTGAGGGAATGAGTAACAGCAATGTTGCAGTTATCAGGCCTCAGTCAGATTGGGAATCGCAAGGCGAGAAAACATGAAATGTTCATCTGCAATGGGTTGTGGCGGCTGGTTTCCCAAAACATGAGCTGGGACTAAAATTTGGTCTGGGGCTTGTTGTTGGTGGGTTGCAATTAAACGAAAGCTGAACTTTACATTGGTGTGTTTAATCACGCTGATGTGCACAACACAGCTTTAAGGTATCATCCAAGTGGAGCATTGTAGCAGTTTTGGGGAGGCACCGTTGCCTCCAGGGTAAGACCGCGGGCGAGTAAATCATTCACATTCACCTGGCAGTCATCCTAAATCAAATACGCTGCTTGTTGAAATTCAAGGGCACAACTGTGAATTTTCCAAACTAAATATCCTTATTAGTTTTCAATAGGCATGCGTATGGCCTGCAGTCATGAAAAATACACAACATGCAAATTAGACGTTTCATTAATCACTGATATTCTGTCCACTTTGGGGATCTGATTTAAATGTTCTAAAATCCTTCATCCCTATCATTTATTCATTTGGCTGAATCTTGATCTAAGTGTGCATAAAGGAAGGTTTGTTTTAAGGGTGGGACCTCTTTGTGGTTTCTTCTCCGGTATTCGTGCTTGACCTCAGCCTCACATGTTATAACTCTCCGTATTGCCAAATTCCCACCAGGGGAAACATGTTAACAAACAAAACTCAGCTTTGAGGTTGTATTGAATTTTTAAGTATATTTTCAAGGAAAAAGTTCAGGCACCGTGCACTCAAAAGGCGGCCTAAGAACACAAGTATCTTTTTCATTCCACCTCAGACCAAAAACGCTCACGTTGCAATGTTTTTTCTTGAAATTGTGGATGTAATTTAAGGAAAAAGGTAGTGGGAGAAGAAAAACAGCCCAAAAAAATAAAAGGGAGTCTTTTAATTTGGAGTGCAGTCCAGTTAACTGTTTTTCAGTCACCGGGCATTTCAATTAGCCTGAGCTTTTCAATGTTGCGTGGTACGTTTGAACAATCTTACCTGCCAGTGTAGAGTAAAAACAGTTTTTTGTTGGTAGATTTAATGAATTGCAAGGATGTGTGTGCAGAGTGATGCACAGTATAAGACACATTTTGTTGTTAATCGTTGTTTAACAGTTGTATAAGAGGGATGGACTTGTACTGTAAATAGAGATGTGAAGTTTGTGAGTAGTCTCTTGAACGGCTCTTTTGAGCAAAGATGAGAACCATTTCGCAATTGCGAGATTTTTTTTGGGAGGCATTTTTTATGCATATGCCGATAAAGCAGATGCGCTGGTTGTCATTACCATTGATTGATTGATTGATACTTTTATTAGTAGATTGCACAGTTCAGTACATATTCCGTACAATTCCGTACACCCTAATAGGTTTTTCAACTTGTTTAAGTCGGGGTCCACGTTAATCAATTCATGGTAACATGGTAACCAGCCGAATGGCAAATGTACTACAAAATTAGTCAGAGTCAAACGTAGCAGCATTTGGATTCACTTTTTAAACAAAGTTACGGGGGAAAAAATGGATACATTTAATTTAATGCTCATTGGACAGAGACGAGGAGGCAAGTAGTCCAGGGTGTACCTCACCTCGCGCCTGAGTGCACCTGGAATAGGTCCTGACACTAAGAGGGACAAGCGGTAGAAAATGGGTGGATGGATGGTTGTTATTTGGATTTGGTTATTTGATTTTTTTTTAAAGATATTTGCATTTATTCATTAATTTATGTATTTACATTCACTTAAAATATTAAATCTTAGTTAAATGTACTTTTTTTAATCAGTAAAATTGTTATGTATTAATTTATTTGTGTATTTATTTTATTTGGATTCACTTTTTTATTGAAAACATATTTTTATTTATTTTATTTGGATTCACTTTACTGGTTCATTGTTCTGATATCTAGGTTCAAGCAAACACACCAGATGTGGTGCTACAATGTTGTGTCCATATATTTGTTTTGTCCTAATTTGTAGCCTTGTTTTATTTATATTTTTTGTATCCATAAATAAACTTAATTCTTACTTATTGTTTGTGCAATTGTTTTCTGTATCGTTAAAATGCTCTTGTGCAACAAAGATTTTTTTAGGTGAGGGAACATTCGAAATAATTATGTCACTGTTAAGACATGGGGTTATGGCAACAATTTAGACTTAGACAACGTACACTTAGACACACTTTATTGATCCACAAGGGAAATTGTTCCACACAGTAGCTCAGTTATGAAACTGAAAGAGCCTGTTGGAGTATGAGCTCCGCTGTCCCTCAATTGTCTGGTGGGATGCGTGGGCAGGATTGTCCATGATGGCGATTAGTTTGCCCAGTGTCCTCCTGTCCCACACTGACACAAACACCTCCAACTGCGTTCAAATAGTTTGGCCGGCTTTCCAGATCAGTTTGTCAATCTGGTTTAAAGGCCTACTGAAACCTACTACTACCCACCACGCAGTCTGATAGTTTATATATCGATGATGAAATATTAACATTGCAACACAATACGGCCTTTTTAGTTTACTGAATTACAATTTTAAATTTCCCGTGAGCTTCATCTTCGAAACGTCGTGTAATGATGACGTGTACGCAAGACGTCACGAGTTTTTGGGAAGTATGAGCGTTGCGCACACACACAGCTAAATGTCGTCTGCTTTAACAGCATAATTATACAGTTTTTGGACATTTGTGTTGCTGAATCTTTTGCAATTTGTTCAATTAATATTGGAGAAGTCACAGTAGAAAGATGGAGTTGGGAAGCTTTAGCCTTTAGCCACGCAAACACACGGTGATTCCTTGTTTAAAATTCCTGGAGGTGAAACTTTCCAATGGATCAGAGCGCGGTCAAGAGAACATGTCGACAAGCAGTTTTCGGTGAGAAAATTGTGGTTAAAAAGTCAGTTTTTACCGGAGAAAAGCTGAGCTTATGCTGTCCTTAGCTGCCGTCGACTCCCCTGAGACACTGCGTGTCAAGACACCCGTGGAGACTCCCTTCCGACTACCAGTTACTATTAAACTCACTAAAACAATAGCAACACAATAGAAAGATAAGGGATTTCCCAGAATTAACCTAGTAAATGTGTCTAAAAACATCGGAATCCGTCCCAATGCGATCGCGTTTTTTTTTTTTTTCAGTCCTCGCTAAAATCAATGGAGAAATTGTTGTTTTTTCGGTCCGAATAGCACTTTTTGTATAGGATCCCATTAAAAACAATGTGAATATGTGAGGAGCCATCAAACATGTGATGTCATCGTCTGCGACTTCCGGTAGAGGCAGGGCATTTCTCTTAGCACCGAAAGTTGCGAACTTTATCGTGGATGTTCTCCACTAAATCCTTTCAGCAAAATATGGCAATATCGCGAAATGATCAAGTATGACACATAGAATGGACCTGCTATCCCCGTTTAAGTAACAAAATCTCATTTCAGTAGGCCCTTTAAGTCCCTTTTGCTGGTGCTGCTACCCCAACAAATCACTGCAAAGTACAGAGCACTGGCCACAACAGACTGAAAATTTTAAAGACCGTTAATAATGAAAACATAGCAAAAAAATAAATTACAGTCAAAATTTCAGAATAATTCCCACCAATACAGTAATGTTTGTGTAAATTATAAACATTCTGATCCATAAAACTGCTACTGTTGATTGTTTCTTTGATGAGAAAAAAATATATATCTGTATATTAAAAAATTGCTCAAATAACAAGGCAGTCTTCTAAATGACTCTTTGAAAGGAACGGTTCTTCAATATATGACTGCTTTCAAAGAGGCATATATCCCATCCCTAGTACCCCCAAATGGACAAAAAAACAAAACTATTTATGTTTCTTTTGATTAGTTTACTTTTTTAGATATTTTTTCTTTGCTTTGGTCAAATTCGGACATTAATATTTGACTTTTTTTGCTGTATTTTTTCTATTTCACGCCACATTCAAACACTTTCACACTTGAAAAATGTCAGCCTGGCCTCAGCATGCAACACTTATTTTGGACCATTGAGTCGAACCCCAAGAGCCTGATCAAATATAAACATTTGACTTCTTTGTCACAGGGCAAAGTGATTTTAATTAAATGATCCACACCTACTGTGTAGAGGGATTGCATCCATGGCTAAGGTGATGATGTGCAAATGAGTAAATTATAATAATTATGCTTCCGTAATTAGATTTCAGGTAATAATGAATGGCCACTGGCACCAAATGTTAATTATCTACTGATTTGTGAACAAGTGCATGACTCTACTTAAAAATAAATAAATGGCAGGGGATGAGTCGCCGCGACTTTGGATCATAACACATACCTCACTTGATGACATGCCATCATTAGGTAAAGTTTTCGACTGCAGCCAAGGACACACAAACCCAACACAACACTAAACCATCAGTCCTGGTTAATTATTAAAAGCAGATTCAATTTAGCACCGCTAGTTCAGTGACAGCACTTCTAAACCTCCTGCAAGGAGTCACTAACAGGTTTCATAAGCCTTCACTGGAAAAAAAACAAAAAAACAACACATGCTCACATCCATTGATTGACCTTTCCCACCATATGTTATTAATACATGCAGGTTGCATTAGGAAAGGTTAACGAGCAGTTGAGTCAGAAATGCTCTCCTGGAAGACAAACATGACACATTGTGCATTATTTAAGTCATACGCCCCCCCACCCTCCCCACACCCATTAAATTCATGTCACTCCTTTTTCTCCTTTTCTTTTTGTAAAATGACTTGTTAATAAATTAATCCCCAGCTCAAGACATTACCTTCACATTACTACCTTTAAAAGTGTCTGAATATAGTTGACTTAAATGTGACTGTATCACAGACATGCTGCCATGAAAAACAAGGTGACAGGAACCCCTTCGGCGTTGTTTGTGTGATCCCAGGGTGCAGGGACAGGAGACATTGTGCAGGCACAGTTATAATTTAATCGGTAAAAAACTTGTGCAGTTACAAATTGTACATGTCAAGGTAGCAACAAACATTGGCAATACAGCCATGTCCAGAGGAACATGGCAGGCTTTTTTTTTAACCACCCTGATGGACAATCAGGGGCAGGTGAAGTAGGCAGTGCTCAGGCCAGAGGTGAAACGGCAGGAAATGGAAGTGGAAAACAAGAGAGCTGGAATGGAATCAACACAGAGCAGAGGAAAATAACGAACATAAGTCTAAGCTGTCATGAAACATTATGAAACAAGGTCTGTTTTTCAAATTGAGCAAGTTATTTGCAGTGTTCGGAACATTACTTTTAAAAAGTAATTATTTATAGTTACTGGTTACTTTACCAAAAAATGTAATTTAATTAATAACGGAATGACTCTATAACAGTGGTTCTTAACCTTGATGGAGGTACCGAACCCCATCAGTTTCGTATGCGCAATCACCGAACCCTTCTTTAGTGAAAAATAAAATGTTTTTTTTTTTTTTTTTCAAATTCAATTCACAGTTATATGTTTTTGGTAACACTTTAGTATGGGGAACATATATTCTAAGTAACACAGACTTAATTTAGAGTTATTTGGACACTAAGGGAACACATTCTAAGTAACGAAGACTTAATTTAGAGTTATTTAGAAACTAGGGGAACATATTCTAAGTAACAAAGACATAATTTAGAGTTATTTGGACGCTAGGGGAACATATTCTAAATAACAAAGACTTAATTCAGAGTTATTTGGTTAGGGTCAGGGTTAGAGGGTTAGGATTATAATAAGGCCTTGCCGAATAAGGCATTAATAAGTACTTAATAATGACTAGCTAAGAGCCAATATGTTACTAATTTGCATGTTAATAAGCAACTAATTAATAGTGAATAGGTTCCCCATACTAAAGTGTGCCAATATTTTTTTTTTTACTGGTGCACAAAATGAACCGTGCATGAACATCACCTTGTTCAGACAACAAAACCGACACAGTGCATAAACTTACCACAAAATACACACCTGCAAATCATTCAGCTGTTGCCGTATCCGTACTACGCCGATAGGGAGAAGTTTGTATTCATACGATGAGTCGGGTGTGTTTTGACCTCCGCCGAACCCCTGAGGCCGACTCACCGAACCTCTAGGGTTCGATCAAACCCAGGTTAAGAACCACTGCTTTATAACAAATGTAATTTATACGTGGCTATAAAAAAACAACTTTAAATATCTGACATATGCATTTGAAAGAAGTTTAATAAAAGACCACAGTGTGCGGAGTATGTGCTTTTTAAAAGGCGGGGCCTGTTGCCGAGTGACGTGTGATGTCATCAAGGGTTTCAACGATTGTGTTACCTCTGCTTGATAAAGAGATTGAATATGATTCAATGGCTGTCATATCTTCTTGTCAACAAACGGTGTATTGTTTGGATGGCAAGTTTGTCACTTCAATCATAAATTTGTTGTTCAATATTCCCATTCTGTTCCTGTGCGTATGTTGTTGTCTGCTGTGTCACTGTGAGATTGTGCCTCTTCTAAATTTGATATTGAGTTCATTTTAATGAGGTGCTGCTTGTTGCTTTCACTAGTAAAACAATATGCCCTCCATTGAATTTGCTGCCCTTATGATGCTGTCTGGTTGTCGATGTAAAACCACATCAAAAGTAGCGTGCCACGTTACATCAAGCTATCACTAACGGCATTGTAACGGACCTAAAAGTAATTAATGAGATTACTCGTTAATAGTAAAAGTTACGGCGTTACTAACACAGTTATTAAATAACGCCGTAATTAATAACACTGGTTATTTATGCCTTGGACTTGTTTAAGGACAAATTTTAACATATTTTCTAAGTTTTCGCTCGCAGTGTTGTTGCAGTGGCCTCATCCATTCCTGTTGCTTGCCGGTTGTGCTGACTTAAGCATGTTGGTATCAGTCCAGAAAAACACGAGTAATGACGTGACCGACACACACGAATGAAGTTGGTCGTGACAAATTTTGTTGTTGATAATCGTTGCACTTGTACCACATACTTGTGATTTTAAAGAGGTGACTTTTAGCATCCATAAACAAGGAAAAAACATGTTTTTAAAGTGAAATATGTATTCAATTCCTGCAGGATGTCGCGTTTCTGCAAATTTAACCAATCCTGGCAACTTTGTTCGAAACCCGCAACTTTTCCGCACGTTTTGGCCAATGCACGTCATTTTCGCCCGTCGAATCAATTGTCCAATTAAAACTTATGTTGTTTTATTGTGTAAACCAGGGGTGTCAAACTAATTTTAGCTCAGGGGCTGCATGGAGCAGAATATATTCCCAAGTGGGCCGGAATGATCAAATTGTGGCATGATAACTTAAAAATAAAGACAACTCCAGGTTGTGTTCTTTGTTTTACTTTGGCCAAAAATAGAATCAGCACATTCTTAAAAACATACAAATCACAAATAATCCTGTGGACAAAACACTTCAAGTTTGTTCTGTGGAAATTGGTGCAAATTTCAAAAACACAATGAGTTTAGACTTCGTCTCAGTGTATCTACGAAGTTAGGATTAAACTTTAAGTCACAGCCATATTGGGATTGAACGAAAAACACAACATGTAAACTTTTCTAGGTATCAAATACCTCCTTTGTCATGTCCACGTATCAATCCAGTGCTAACTCAACAAACCGTAAGAAATGGAGGTAAAACCTATTCAAAAGGGTTAAGCTCCGTTTTCTCGTGTTTGACAGAGACATTTTGGGGCAACAAGGGTGCCAAATGACCATGTGTTGGAAGCAGAAGACACAAAACGGCAGGTTTTAAGTTTCATGTGGATCGAAGAGGAGGAGGAGCCACAGTCACCATTTACTGTGCATCTCTCATGCTTATAAACCATTTGCTTGCCTAACAGAATTGCAATTGTGACGTCCAGTGGACACATTTAGAACAGCAGTTTTTTTCATTCCAAAAAAATGCAGCTCCTTTTATACTTTGCAAACTCATCACATTGGCCGGATAAAACCTGTTTGCGGGCCAGGCCGTAGGTTTGACACCCCTGGTGTAGACGAAGCAGTAACAACAACGAGTAACAATACATCAACTTTTTATTGATCAAATGGCACAATGGTCATTCTCCAAACCTACTTCCTGTGCCGGTTAACAGTGCTAAGCTTGCTGGGTAATGTATATATAGACATTTACTTCCTTTTTTATTTGTATTAGTATGGTCATTTAACCTTTATCTACACAGGTAAAACAATTAAGAGCAGATTTTAATTTGCAAAAGGCCGCATTTACAAAACACAGATGTTGAAGTGTGATGATAATCTCTCATTGTCTCTCATTTGCCAACAAAAATATCGGCTAAAGTCCCGTAACATGTGTGGGGTAAATGTGTTGGACCTTATATGATCATTTAAGATGGACAAACACTTTTCAAGCATAAAATAAAGACTAAGAATGTCTGCAAATTGTAGAGGAAAGAGCAGATGGTGAGCAATAAGGAAACCTTTGGTGATGTTATCGGCCGATAAATGCTTTAAAATGTAATATCGGAAATTATCCGTATCGGTTTCAAAAAGTTGTTGTTTTTTGTCCTGTCCAGCTTCTCAGGCAAATCAATAGTTGATGTAAATGCCCGTAACGGCTGTTCATATTAAAGGGGAACATTATCACAATTTCAGAAGGGTTAAAACCAATAAAAATCAGTTCCCCGTGGCTTATTTTATTTTTCGAGGTTTTTTTCTAAATTTTTCCCATCATGAAATATCCCGAAAAAAGGCTTTAAAGTTCCTGATTTTCGCTATCTGTGTATCCACCGTCCATTTTCCTGTGATGTCATCTAGTGATGCCAATACAAACAACATGGCGGTTAGCACAGCAAGATATAGCGACATTAGCTCGGATTCAGACTCTGATTTCAGCAGCTTAAGCGATTCAAAGATTACGCATGTATTGAAACGGATGGTTGGAGTGTGGAGGCGGATAGGGAAAACGAAATTGAAGAAGAAACTGAAGCTATTGCGCGAATAGCTATTGAAGCTATTCGGCGATCGCCTTCTAACCAACGATTGCATCTTTTGACCAGACCACTGGAGCAACTAAAATCTGTCGATTGGTAAGTGTTTGTTTGGCATTAAATGTGGGTGGAGGGAAAGGCTGGATGCAAATATAGCTACAAATGTACATACAACTAGCCTAAAGAGCATGTTAGCATCGATTAGCTGGCAGTCATGCCGCGACCAAATATGTCCGATTAGCACATAAGTCAAAAACATCAACAAAACTCACCTTTGTGATTTCGTTGACTTTATCGTTGGAAATGCATCTGCTGTGAGTGTCGCAGGATATCCACACGTTTCTCTGTGCCATGTCTGTCGTAGCATCGCAGGTAAAATGTGCAGACCAAACGAGGGACTTTCGCATCTTTTGACACTGGTGCAACTTGAATCCGTCGATTGGTATGTGTTTGTTTGGCATTAAATGTGGGTGGAGGGAAAGACTGGATGCAAATATAGCTACAAATGAGGCATAACGATGCAATATGTACATACAGCTATCTTAAATAGCATGTTAGCATTGATTATCATGCCGTGCTAATCGATGCACATTCCACGTAAATCAACTTGAATCCATCCCTGATCGTGTTGTTACACCCTCCGACAACACACCGACGAGGCATGATGTCTCCAAGGTACGGAAAACAGTCCAAAAAACGGAAAATAACAGAGCTGATTTGACTCGTTTGTAATGTGTTTGAGAAAATGGCGGATTGATTACCTACGTGACGTCACGTTGTGACGTCTTCGCTCCAAGAGCGAATAATAGAAAGGCGTTTAATTCGCCAAAATTCACCCATTTAGAGTTCGGAAATCGGTTAAAAAAAATAGATGGTCTTTTTTCTGCAACATCAAGGTATATATTGACGCTTACATAGGTCTGGTGATAATGTTCCCCTTTAAGCCCAGTTTATAATTTCCTGTTAAACAGTATGCCAGGCAGTCTTGCACTAAAGGAGGACCATGTTATTGTTTACTTTATTACTGTAGTATACTCTGGACTAAAGCCATGTGCCTTCATTATTTTTGTAGCTGTTGTTTTGAGGCATGTTTAAAAACAATAAAAAATAATGCACTTTGTGAAAGTCAAAGTATAGTACTTCCCATAGTTGTAGTGGGTATCAGGAATATCTCAGGGAGAGCATGTGCCAAATTCCAAGTTGCTGTTTTGAGGCATTTTAAGAAAAATAATGCACTTTGTGACTTCAATAATCAATATGGCAGTGCCATTTTGGCATTTTTTTTCCATAACTTGAGTTGATTTATTTTGGAAAACCTTGGTACATTGTTTAATGCATCCAGCGGGGCATCACAATAAAATTAGGCATAATAATGTGCTAATTCCACGACTGTGTATATCTGTATCGGTTGATATTGGAATCCGTAATTAAGAGTTGGACAATATCAGATTTCTGCAAAAAAGACATTATTGGATATCTCTAATAATTATGTCTTACTATTATTAGTTATAATTAATCATGACATTTGAGAATACGCTCTGAGTATTTGTTTTCCCTTTTTTTTTTTTTAATCCTGTGCTTTTTGAATTTAAGCCCACGAGGAACACTTAAAACAATAAGAACATCTTCATAAAAATTCAATATTATTAAAATGTACTGAAAAGCTACCGCAAATTCAGGCATTGTAGGCTGCACTAACAACAGCAAAAACCTGTGAAATCCTGGGGGGACTGATTTATTGGGTAATTAAATAACGTGACTCTTTCAGTTAGTTACCTGGCTGACTGGCTCAGTGGTAGCATGTATAATTTACTGCAACCAGATCATGGGGCCTCTACTGCCTATGTTCACAGAATATATTATAAAAAGAAATCACCTGACGGCACACAAGTTGAAGTAAATGACCTGTCATTCACTTTGCATGACAGAAAATGAGTTAAATCCATGCATCCCTGTGTTTTCTATATCTTAAAACATATGTAGGTCTCAATTTTTTTCCCGTGCATGTGAAACTGCTTAAAAAGTGGCAAAAAGAAAAGGCTGACGTGACTGACACAAATCTCTCCGTGTGGTCCTCTGTCACACACGCACACACACTGTACTGTATGTGGGTCACTTTTATGATGGTGTCAGTGTCTGGACTCAGCAGCAGCATATTTGCATCAGTCATCCTAACTAGACCGTGAAGAGAGACGGATTTCCCCGCTCAGCTGTGCCAGTGAGTCAGAGAAAAATACCCTCATAAAAGCCTGCTGGACTAAAGCGAGGCCGCGGGATAAGTTGGATGGAAGTAATGAGATAAACTTCAGGCTCTTTGCTGCTGGCAATGTAGATCCCTCAAACGTAGAAAGCAACATGTCATGAGATGGATGATCAAGCAAATACAAACCCCGTTTCCATATGAGTTGGGAAATTGTGTTAGATGTAAATATAAACGGAATACAATGACTTGCAAATCATTTTCAACCCATATTCAGTTGAATATGCTACAAAGACAACATATTTGATGTTCAAACTGATGAACATTTTTTTTTTGTGCAAATAATCATTAACTTTAGAATTTGATGCCAGCAACACGTGACAAAGAAGTTGGGAAATGTGGCAATAAATACTGATAACGTTTAGGAATGCTCATCAAACACTTATTTGGAACATCCCACAGGTGTGCAGGCTAATTGGCAACAGGTGGGTGCCATGATTGGGTGTAAAAGCAGCTTCCATGAAATGCTAACTAATTCAAAAACAATAATGGGGTGAGGGTCACCAATTTGTAAGCAAATTGTCGAACAGTTTTAGAACAACATTTCTCAACGAGCTATTGCAAGGAATTTAGTGATTTTACCATCTACGGTCCATAAAATCGTCAAAAGGTTCGGAGAATCTGGAGAAATCACTGCACGTAAGCGATGATATTACAGACCTTTGATCCCTCAGGCGGTACTGCATCAAAAACCGACATCAGTGTGTAAAGGATATCACCACATGGGCTCAGGAACACTTCATAAAACCACTGTCAGTAACTACAGTTGGTCGTTACATCTGTAAGTGCAAGTTAAAACGTTGCTATGCAAAGCAAAACCCATTTATCAACAACACCCAGGAACGCCGCTGGCTTCGCTGGGTCCGAGCTCATCCAAGATGGACTGATGCAAAGTGTAAAAGTGTTCTGTGGTCTGACGAGTCCACATTTAAAATTATATTCGGAAACTGTGGACGTGGTGTCCTCCGGATCGAAGAGGAAAATAACCATCCGGATTGTTTTAGGCGCAAAGTTCAAAGGCCAGCATCTGTGATGGTATAGGGGTGTATTAGTGCCCAAGGTATGGGTAACTTACACATCTGTGAAGGCACCATTAATGCTGAATGGTCCATACAGGTTTTGGAGCAACACATGTTGTCATCCAAGCAACGTTAAGGCTTTGTAAAAAAAAAAGAGTACTTTCCTGGCCCGCCTGCAGTCCGGACCTGTCTCCCATCGAAAATGTGTGGCCCATTGTAAAGCATAAAATACGACAGCGAAGACCCCAAACTGTTGAAGGATTAAAGCTCTACATAAAACAAGAATGACAAAGAATTCCACTTTCAAATTTGTTTCCTCAATTCCCAAACATTTATTGAGTGTTGTTAAAAGAAAAGGTGATGTAACACAGTGGTGAACATGCCCTTTCCCAACTACTTTGGCACGTGTTGCAGCCATGAAATTCTAAGTTAATTATTATTTGCAAAAAATTACAGTTTATGAGTTTGCACATCAAATATCTTGTCTTTGTAGTGCATTCAACTGAATATGGGTTGAAAAGGATTTGCAAATCATTGTATTCTGTTTATATTTACATCCAACACAATTTCCCAACTCATATGGAATCGGGGTTTGTAAATAAGCTGTGCTTCTTGCAACTCCATTTCGGACATTGTGGACAAGTAACTATTTGATGATAATATAAACTGAAACACATAAGCCATATCATACAAACAGACAGTACCCTTTTAGTCCATTCTCTGCTAAAAATATTACAGTCTGAATCTGAGGCTGTCAACAATTGGGTCATTAAAATGCTTCTCCAAAGCATTTTCCTGTCATTTTTCATTTCAAATACAGGGGAGGTGGTGTAAAGAAGTAGTATGTACTTTGAAGGACATTTATAAAAGCAAATGGAGATACTTGTTATGAATATGGGGATAGTGACTAAAACAGATAGTGAATCCTGGATGTCTTTATAACTGTGAAGAGTGGTCCATGGAAGACAGCAGATACACTACATTGCCAAAAGTATTTGGCCACCTGCCTTGACTCACATATGAACTTGAAGTGCCATCCCATTCCTAACACATAGGGTTCAGTATGATGTCGGTCCACCTTTTGCAGCTATTACAGCCTCAACTTTTCTGGGAAGGCTGTCCACAAGGTTGCGGAGTGTGTTTATAGGAATTTTTCACCATTCTTCCAAAAGCGCATTGGTGAGGTCACACACTGATGTTGATCGAGAAGGCCTGGCTCTCAGTCTCCGTTCTAATTCATCACAAAGGTGTTCTATCGGGTTCAGGTCAGGACTCTGTGCAGGCCAGTCAAGTTCATCCACACCAGACTTTGTCATCCATGTCTTTATGGACCTTGCTTTGTGCACTGTTGCACAGTCATGTTGGAAGAGGAAGGGGGCCAACTCCAAATTGTTCCCACAAGGTTGGGAGCATTGAATTGTCTAAAATGTTTTGGTATCCTGGACCATTCAAAGTTCAACTCCTGAAAAACAATCCCACACCATAATTCCTCCTCCACAAAATTTCACACTTGGCACGATGCAATCCGAAACGCACCGTTCTCCTGGCAACCTCCAAACACAGATTCGTCCATCAGATTGCCGGATGGAAAAGCGTGATTCATCACTCCAGAGAACACGTCTCCACTGCTCTACAGTCCAGTGGCGAGCTTTACACCACTGCATCCGACGCTTTGCATTGGACTTGATGATGAATGGCTTAGATCAGTGGTTCTTAACCTTGTTGGAGGTACCGAACCCCACCACTTATATATGGGATTTCCCCGAACCCTTCTTTAGTGAAAAATAAAATATATATTTTTTTCAAATTCAAGACAAAGTTATCTGTTTTTTTTACTGGTGCACAAAA
The DNA here is from genome assembly GCF_033978795.1 of Nerophis ophidion. Classification (NCBI taxonomy): domain Eukaryota; kingdom Metazoa; phylum Chordata; class Actinopteri; order Syngnathiformes; family Syngnathidae; genus Nerophis; species Nerophis ophidion. The sequence continues at coordinate 47,949,565 of NC_084621.1, read as the reverse complement.
TGAACCGTGCATTAACATCTGATTGTGCAAAGAACCAAAACAAACACAGTGCATGAACTCACAACAAATTACACACCTGCAAATCAGATGGAAAATTAGAGGGAACGTTGTTTGGGGGGTATCCATAATAAGCCGATAAGGAGACGTTTGTATTACACGATGAGTCGGGTGTGTCTTCTCCTCCGCCGAACCCCTGAGGCAGACTCACCGAACCCTTAGGGTTCGATCGAACCCAGGTTAAGAACCACTGGCTTAGATGCAGCTGCTTGGCCATGGAAACCCATTTCATGAAGCTTTCTGCGTACTGTATGTGGGTTAATTGGAAGGTCACATGAAGTTTAGAGCTCTGTAGCAACTGTGTAGAAAGTCGGCGATCTCTTTGCACTATGAGCTTCAGCATCAGCTAACCCCTCTCTGTGAGTTTATGTGGCCTACCACTTCTTGGCTGAGTTGCTGTTGTTCCCAAACTCTTCAATTTTCTTATAATAAAGCCGACAGTTGACTTTGGAATATTTAGGCGCGAGGAAATTTCCCGACTGGATTTGTTGCGCAGGTGGCATCCTATGACAGTTCCACGCTGGAAATCACTGAGCTCCTGAGAAGCGGTCCATTCTTTCAAAAATGTTTGTAGAAACAGTCACCATGCCTAAGAACTTGATTGTATACACCTGATTAGGACACCTGATTCTGATCACTCGGATAGGTGGCCAAATACTTTTGGCCATAGAGTGTATTTTCAACATCAACAGGACCGAGGTCAAGTACAGTGCTCTATACCTGTTCTTGTTTGTCATCTTCAGCATCTTTCTCCTTCATGGTGTGATACATGAGCAGAGAAAGTACATTTCATAGTCCCCAGTTTAGATTGCATCAGAGGTGGTGTGACGGGAAAAACATGCTGAGCTATGAGCTGTTTTGCAACACTTACGATAATATAAACCTAATTTTTGCTACCAAACCAAAATAGCCTGCAAGTGTGCTTTGGGGTTGAATATGAACTCACTTGTGCCGCCAAAGCACAGCAACCAAATTCAACCTGTAATTAGGCATGCTCGCTCCAAATTTAGAAGGATGTGGTAAAAAGAATGTCCATGTTAAAAGAAGCCTCGGGGCATCCCTGAACTTGAAAATGTGGCCGCCATTGCAACTGTGGGGCTTAATTAATTCAACAGGCAGGCTTGTCAGGTCATATAAAAATAGTTTGGGGATGCTATTATAGAATGATGATGAGGAGGAAAGGTGGTTAATTAAAGTCGCCGAGAGTTGTAATTGCAGCAGCCCTCTTTGACACCTTCTCTCACCTTCCTGTCATGTAGAGTTGGCTTCACTGACATTGTATAGAATGACAAAGCCCTAAAGAAGAAATCCAAGCTGGAGACAAGAGACGGGTGCAAACACAGAAGCGGTGACAAAAGTCACTCTGACTCATCAACGCTCCTTCCCCGCCCACTCGCTCCTGTCCTGAAGTAACTTAGAGAACTTCCCCAAGTTGGAAATTGACGTCTTTTATATCACTTTTTTTTTTTTTCCAACCTGAACATGGGTCAACTGAGAGTCAGCCAGTCGAGCCTTGATCGTAAACTCCCATTCTGGTAAACTTTCAACAACAAAAAAGACCCCCTATTGCTACTTTTAAGTCTTCATCTCGCCCCAGTGCTCAAAGAGCTTTGTTGATATAGCCACTTTGGAGTGAGGAGATTTCGCTCACCTTCTCACACTGTTTGGGGATAAGTGTGTGCGCTTCAAAGATGCTCACATGTGTCAGATAAGTTCAACTGGAACGCTGGTATCAGACCCTAATGTAAACACTCTCTGATGTCTACAGCAAGGGGCAAGACGCCACTGCTACATCGCACACATACACTAAATTTCCAAAAGTATTTGGCCACCCATCCAAATGATTAGAATCAGGTTCCTAATCATTTGGCCCGGTCTATAAAATCAAGCACTTGGGCATGGAGAGTTTGTCTACAAACATCTGTGAATGAATGGGCCTCTCTCAGTGATTTCCAGCGTGGAACTGTCAGAGGATGCCACCTGTGCAACAAATCCAGTTGTGAAATTTTCTCGCTCCTAAATATTCCAAAGTCAACTTTATTTATAAGAAAAGTGGAGAGTTTGGGAACAACAGCAACTCAGTCACCAAGTGGTATGCCAAGTAAACTGACAGAGAGGGGTCAGCGGATGCTGAAGCGCACAGTGCAAAGACTTTCTACACAGAGAGCTCCAAATTCATGTGACCTTCCAATTAGCCCACGTCCAGAATGCAGACAGCTTCATGGAATGGGTTTTCATGGCCGAGCAGCTGCATCTAAGCCGTACATCACCAAGTCCAATGCAAAGCGTGTAATGCAGTGGTGTAAAGCACGTCACCACTGGACTCTAGAGCAGTGGAGAGGCATTCTCTGGAGTGATGAATCACACTTTTCCATCTGGCAATCTGATGGACCAGTCTGGGTTTGGAGGTTGCCAGGAGAACGCTACATTTTGGACTCCATTGGATGGATGGATGGATGGATGTGCCGAGTGTGAAATTTGTTGGAGGAGGAATTATGGTGTGGGGTTGTTTTTCAGGAGTTCCAGTGAAAGGAACTTTGAATGCTCCAGGATATAAAAAACAATCCATCCATCCATTTTCTACCGCTTGTACCTTTTGGGGTCGCGGGGGGTGCTGGAGCCTATCTCAGCTGCATTTGGGTGGAAGGCGGCGTACACCCTGGACAAGTCGCCAACTCATCACAGGGCCTAAACAGATAGACAGACAACATTCACACTCACATTCACATTAGTGTTGCCAATCAAAGTATCCCCAGGTGCATGTTTTTAGCGGTGGGAGGTAGCCGGGGTACCAGGAGGGAACCCACGCAGTCACGGGGAGAACATGCAAAGTCCACACAGAAAGATCCCGACCCCAGGATTGAACCCAGGACTGCTCAGGAACTTCATGTTGTGAGGCACATGCACTAACCCCTGTTCCACCGTAACCCCTGTACCACCGTGCTGCCCGATATCAAAACCTTTTGGACAATTCCATGGGATGGCACTTCAAGTTCATATGTGCCGTCTTGCGGGTTCCATGGACCACCAAGCACAGACATTTGGTCGCAGGTGTAGACTTCTTTATTTTTTCAAATAAGACAAGTCTTTTGCGGGTTGCTTTGCAGCGGTCCGCGCTCTCACTCCTCGCTCCTCCGTGTAGCTTTTCAGCCGTCCTCTTCGTTTTTGTGTGCCTCTTGCTCTCGCTCTCTTCCTCGTTGCATGCACTGTTGTTTGTTCTGTCGTCTCTCCCTCTCGTTCCTTCCTTGTTTCTCCTCCTCTCTCCTCGACGTTCACAGTTGCCGCCCTTTTTAACAGTATTAATTGTATCCAGGTGCGCGATCCACGCACCTGATCTCGTTTGTGGCGTCACTCCCGGCACGCCACACCTCGCCGCTCGTTCGCCATCCCCGCCTCCTCGCCGCCATCTTGGGCCGGGCTCCAGTGTGCCCTGCCTCTCTGTCGGACCGTCGGCTCCGCCTCTCCACAGGCCAAATACTTTTGGCAATATAGAATATAAAAGTATGCCGTAATAACATGAACCACTCCTCATTTAATAATTATCACAGCAGGCCCCTTAAATATGAGACACAACTTGATGTTCAGAACAAGCTGACAAACACACAGACACACACGCACGTACACACTCACACACACACACACACACTCTTATCTGTGGTATCACTATCTGTGCGCAAAGAACAGTTCTGCCAAGGCAACATTCTGTTGGCAAACGCTGTGAGAGTCTGCAGTACAATCTTCTTCTCACTTTGCACTTCACACACATGTTGTCTTTATCTGTGTTACTCACAAGCAAAATATGAGGAATATGCAAAGAACTCTGCATAACAGCTCAAGAAAAGCACGCGTTCAATTCTGCATTCAGTAAGATGCAGAAGGACCGATAAAGTACCCTCCAGGTGACACTCTTGCTGCACTTACAGTCAAGCTTGCCCAGTGGTGTAAATGCAGTGTCAGCCACAAGGGGGCCACTGATGCAGTGTGCATGCATTCCAGTCCTTGCATGGAGGACACACTGAACATGCTGTACATGCACAAGGAGCTCTTGGCCAACTGCCTTTGACACATGTACAAAACCCAAAACCAATGAAGTTGGCACATTGTGTAAATTGTAAATAAAAACAGAATACAATGATATGCAATTTATTTTCAACTTATATTCAATTGAATTCACTGCAAAGACAAGATATTTGATGTTCGAACTGAGAAACCTCTTTTTTTTTTCGTGCAAAAAAAACATTAACGTTGAATTAAAGGCAGCAACACAGTGCCATAAGTTGGCACAGGGGCATTGTTACCACTGTGTTACATGGCCTTTCCTTTTAACAACACTCAGTAAATGTTTGGGAACTGAGGAGACCAATTGTTTAAGGTTTTTCAGGTGAAATTCTTTATCATTCTTGCTTAATGTACACCTTAAGTTGTTCAACAGTCCGGGGACTCCATTGTTCTATTTTACGCTTCGTAATGCGCCACACATTTTCAATAGGAGACAGGTCTGGACTACAGGAAGGCCAGTCGAGCACCCGCAGAATGTGACTTGGCATTGTCTTGCTGAAATAAGCAGGGGCGTCCATGAAAAATGTGTTGCTTGGATGGATATGTTGCTCCAAAACCTGTATGTACCTTTCAACATTAGTGAAGTGAAGTGAAGTGAATTGTGTTTATATAGCGCTTTTCTCTTGTGACTCAAAGCGCTTTACATAGTGAAACCCAATATCTAAGTTACATTTAAACCAGTGTGGGTGGCACTGGGAGCAGGTGGGTAAAGCGCCTTGCCCAAGGACACAACGGCAGTGACTAGGATGGCAGAAGCGGGAATCGAACCAGCAACGCTCAAGTTGCTGGCACGGCCACTCTACCAACCGAGCTATGCCGCCCCCCATTAATGGTGCCTTCACAGATGTTTAAGTTACCCATGCCTTGGGCACTAATACACCCCAATACCATCACAGATGCTGGCTTTTGAACTTTGCACCTATAACAATCCAGATGGTTCTTTTCCATTTTGGTCCGGAGGACACGACGTCTACAGTTACAAAAAAAAAATGAAATGTGGACTTGTCAGACTACAGAACACTCTTCCACTTTGCATCAGTCCATCTAAGATGAGCTCGGGCTCAGCGAAGCCGGTGGCGTTTCTGGGTGTTGTTGATAAATGGCTTTCGCTTTGCATAGTAGAGTTTTAACTTGCACTTACAGATGTAGCGACAAACTGTACAGTTTTATGAAGTGTTTCTGAGCGCATGTGGTGATATCCTTTAAACACTGATGTCGGTTTTTGATGCAGTACCACCTGAGGGATCGATAGTCACGGGCATTCAATGTTGGTTTTCGCTCTTATCACTTCAATGCAGTGATTTTGGAGTGCCTAAGTGATATGCTTTACATTAGTGTATGCGATATTGTAATTTGTTCCGTAAGTAAGCTACCACATAACCGAGGAGATACAACAGAAAGACCTAGTATCTCAAGGGACCAATCGGAGCTTCTTTGTCAGTTGCCTTATTGTCTTTAATGAGACATTTGCACGAATGGGGGCCGACGGTCAACCTGATTATGTGATATTATGGCACGGGGGGATATTTGGAAGATTGGCCCAGGACGTTGCAAGCACCTTCATTAAATGTATTGTTCTTGATTCTTCCCCTTGCATACTCTTTTGGGCAGATAACTGTGGAGGTCAAAATAAAAACTGGACGCTGTACACGGCTCTTGCCCAATGTGCAAACGCAGAATGTGGCCCACCCGAGATTGTGATAAAATATCTGGAGAAAGGGCACACGTTCATGAGAGCAGATTCAATCCATGGCTCAATGAAAGCTCAAGAAAACATCTATACGTTTGATGACTTTTTAGATATTTGTAAGACAGCATCAAGATAGATTGGTTTTCCTTTGTTTTCTCAAAATCGGCTAGAAGTGAGTTACTAGGTTTTGCCTTTGGACGGGAGAAGAGTAAGCTTAAGTAAAAGAAAAAAAACAATAAACTATTTATTGTTCTCATTCCATTACTCACTATTGTTGATGTATAATAGTCGGGGTTCATACTGTGCCCTTAAGTCAAAGTGGAATAGAGGGCACATCTATTTAGAAAACACCAGATAGGTTTTATAAAGCTGGGTTTTGGTTGACCCCTTTGACCTGCACCAAAACATATTGGATGCGAGCAATAGCGCCCCGGGGTAGCGCAAATGTTTGTGTGGGTTAATGGGCAAATGAGAGAAATAGGTGTGCAAGCATGTGTGTTTCAGTCTGTTTTTTGTGTGTGTTTGTGCATATGCATGCTTTCATACATGTGCGCTGCCCGCCCCCTCCACCCCATGTGCAAGTGTGTGTGTGTGCATGTGGCTGTCAGCACTGGAAGCAACAAACCCTGAGGCTGTGACAGACGGACTCTAAACCACGTTACCCACACACCCCAATGCCTTGCTTAATAGTGCATGAGATAAGAACACTTGGATTTCAAAATACACCCCCACCCCTTGAGAAGGTCTGCTCAGAACTTGGGAGACAATGCCTGCTCTCCTGGAGGAGTGGACTGAGAAACCAAATGTAAATTAAACTGCACATTTGAAAAAAATCAAGATGATATAGCACATTTCATCCAAACGTGCAATGGGTAGTATATGTCTAAGAAGAAACAACAGAGACTAGGAATAAACAAACACAGATGCACCAGCTGATACACTGCTTACATGGACATGGACGCGTGGACACTGAGGGACACAAACAAGCTGCCGTTTACATAGACAAAGCAAACAGCAATTCCTCCCTATTCAACCGTTTATTCTGTGACTGTGGTAAAAAAAAAAAAAAAAATGGTAACTCCATGGGTTTTACTGAAAATATCACTGTAAATAATGCAAGTAAGTTGGAGTTGAGTATTGCAAACAGCTCTGCAATAACCGCAGCTTTTCCTTGCCAGCTCTTGGAACACTGGTTCATGTAAAGTGCAGTTCATAAAAGTGGAAACTAGAGATGAGAAAAATCCTGCTAAACTAAGAGAAAGTGATGAATCATCATCTTCCAATGCAGTTAGAGGTAACTTGAGAAATGGAAAGTGCTAAAGCTACATATTCCCACAGGGATCCGATTGAATGTGACTCTGCATGACAGAGCGACAGTCGGCATACCTTTGCATTCCTGTGAACATAGGCGCCGATCTACATTTCTGCCAGTGGGTGTTCGGTGTGTGTGTGTAACAGGGTCAATTACGTCTTGTAAATAATGTATTTTCTAATGTTTTATTATTGTCATAATTACACAAAATATGTAAGTTACATGTAAATACCTGAATATTGTTTGATGTTTTGTCAATGTGGAACCATTGTCTGGTTGTCCCTCCTACTGCAATAATTACTGTGACACCTGTCTTTTTATATGCGTTGGACACGCCCCCCAACTTCCCTTTTTGTCTACGATAACGGGAGAGGTAAGTGTCTATGCGACGACAGAAAATATTTTGTCTTGTTAAGAACTTTAATTCCTTTCTTGTTCATTATTATATTTGTGTAGGGGCTCGACGATGGCACAAAGTTTTTGATGACAATTGTATTCTGTGTTATCAGGTATGTTTTTATTTTACTTTGTATGTAACTACGTGTTTTCCCTTTTTGTCCACGATAACGGGAGAGGGGCTCGACGATGGAACAAAGTTTTTGATGACAATTGTATTTTGTATTATCAGTAAAGTGCAGTGGATAAACCCATGGTGTCGGTCGTCTTCCATAAACAACACACAACGCAGAGGAAAAGACCATATGAACATGTGTATTTAAAAAAAATAAAATAAAAATAGACGTTCAGCAAAATTAATATGATTTGTGGATGTATTGTTTTGTAAAACAGACGAAACTCGCCACAAAATGTAGCTGAGATAGGCGCCAGCGCCCCCCGTGACCCCGAAAGGGAATAAGCGGTAGAAAATGGATGGATGGATGGAAGATTGAACACAAGATAACAATAACAATAATGACTGTGCATGTGAGTTGTATGCTTGGTATTTTTTATGTATTTTATGTATTTTTATCTATGTTCTTATGTTTTTATGTATGATTTTTGCACTTGATTAATTTGCATACAATTTCGTTGTACAATGTACGATGACAATGAAGATATATTCTATTCTATTCTATTCTATCTATTTTTCAAAATGTATTTTAAAGATTGAAAGTTGCCATCAATCTCACCTCGGTGCTCGGCATTGTCTGTGGGTACTTGGGCCCCAAAGCACCCACGGGATCGGCTCCTATGCTGTGGACGTACCGGCTGATCACTTGTATTAGAAAATCGGGTGGCGCATTAACCGAATGGACTGCTTACCAGGTCTCTTACTGCCTAATGTGCCTGTTTTAGAGTCAAAATTCTTATCCCAATGTTATACACAGACGAAACAATCTACACAAATCGATGTAAAAGGTTAAAAATCATATTTTAGCTAGTCGGTGCTGTACTATACCATACATTTGGTAGGAACACAGTCAAATAGACCCACACTAACCCCAGGGTTGACATCACGAGTGTGTGTTGTATACTAAATGTGTAGGTGTATTAGTATGTATATGTTATGTTTACATTACAGAATTAGATAGCTACGAACTCTGCCATTAAATTATATCAATGCAAAAATTAGTTCACGGCTCAAATGAAATATTGGAAGTAAATCGCTGCAAAATGGAGAAGGTGTAGGATTAATTAAGCTATGCTTCTTCCTACTTTTTTGTATATATGTTCAATTTTGTATTGGTAAACATGTGATGTACTACGTACAGTATAAATTGTATGCATGTTCAAAATAGGCAAACCGTTACCATTATAATACAAAATATTAAATATCATATTAAATGTTGCTCTATATAAACGATGGCTGTCAAATTCTATAAATTTGGCCGACAATAGGGATTTTAATACTATCGCCATGTCGTGATAATACATGTTGATGACACATTCTCACTGACATCAACAAGCAAACAAAGCGTCCTCACGAGCGAGCTACCAGCTAACGTCCCTCTACAGTGCAGCTTCTAAATCCCAAATCCTCTCCTCCATCGAGGCAAATATATTGTGTTTTTTACAAGTATCATCAATGGAGGACGAGGAATAGTCAAACATGCTACACTACACATATACTAACCGCTAAGATAGAGCTCTTGAATGAAAACAAGGATGGACGGATTGATGCAAATATTGACAGTATTGGTATTATCATATGGTCAATACTATGGTAATTAATTCGATACCGTATTTTTTGCTATCACTAAATGTTTTTCTGTCGTTTGTGTATAGTTTACAAAAAATGGAAATAATTTTTCACTATTGACTCTATCGTAAATTGTGTACGGAAGAAAAAGGAATAGGGAGATAATCAAAACATGTATTGATATTGTCGGACTTCAGTTACAAAGGTATCCAATTTGAAGTATCGCCTAAAAGTAATGTAAAGTATCCAAACAATAGAAGAATAAGTGATTATTCCATTTTAAAGACGTGTACATCCGTGCTACAACTTAAAGTAACAAGCTGTGAACAGTAAAGTAGCAATATATTGATAATACTTTTGACAAAATAATGCATAACTATTTTATAGCTGGGTTGGTAGAGCGGCTGTGCCAATAACTTCAGGGTTGCAGGTTTGATCCCCGCTTCCGCCATCCTAGTCACTGCCGTTGTGTCCTTGGGCAAGACACTTTACCTGTCTGCTCCCAGTGCCAACCACAATGGTTTAAAAAAAATGTAACTTAGATTTTGGGTTTCACAATGTAAAGCGCTTTGAGTCACTTGAGAAAAGCGCTATATAAATATAATTCACTTCACAAGAATTATGCACTATTTCACAGTGTATGTAAGAATATTAAGAGCCTTTGTAACCTGCTTTTGAAATAGTTATATCATCATTTTTAGGACAAATCAATAATTGTGAGGTATATTATTAATGCAAAAGGCTGCAGTTGATATCGCGATATAGATTTTGGCCCATCCCAAATTATAATGGCTTGATTGATCGTGCCAACAGCCTGAGAGTTCCTGGTTCGATCCCCGGCTTCCGCCATCCTAATCACGTCCGTTGTGTGATAGAGAAAGACATTTCACCCTTGCTCCTGATGGGTCGTTAGTTAAAATGTGGATTTAGTGTCAAATCGCTTGGAGTACCTTGAAGGTAGAAAAGCGCTATAGAAGTATAACACATTTACCATATAATATAGTATATATACTGGTAGTTTGCAAGAAGACAATAACAAAACAAAAGGAAAATCACGATTGGACGAAAAACTGTTTCATGCTAAAATACATAATTGTGGTTTGAGAGAGTGGAAAGACCAGACAGACTGTTGTCCGGCCAACAAAAATAAAATAAAATAAAACAATTACACCACTGGTTACTACTGCTAGAAGTCTCAATGCATGCATTAAAAGGCAATTCCTTTAAAAAGAGGATAATAGCGGTAAAGATCAAATATAACTGATCAACCGTCATACATGCTGCAGATCTTGTGCACGTGTGCAAGATGATTGGGGGACTGGAGCCAGTCCCAGCTTTTACTGTGTAAGAGGCGGGGGACACCCGGGACAGATGGCCAGTCAATCACAGGGCATAGACACAGACAAGCATTCACACTCAATTTAGAGCTCCCAATTAACCCAATGAACCATGTCTCTGGATCATGAGAGGAACCAGCATGCAAACCCCCATTAAATGCTGCTGCAATTGGAGGATAGCCAATGAAAATAAAAATGCTGTATTTCACTGACAGTCTAATGTTGATCCAGCTACAAAAACCTCAGTGGTCTTTCTTAACCATGTTGCCATGACAACATAACATTTTGCCATAAATTTCACAGTCAGGGCGTATTCATTTTCAATAGTTTTGTCATGTGTTTTTTGGTGCATCATTCATATTAAGATAGCCAAAGTTTCAAGCCAGACCCTCCTTGACACGAGGCACATAGTCCAAACCACTTCACCACTGTGCTCTTGTGTTCAAGCTGAAAATGACTACTTTGTACTTGCCGTAGAACAAAGCAGAGTATAGAAGCCAAAAATGTGCTTTACACTCTTGCAGTCCAACAAAAAAAACGTAGCTCAAATGTCAAGGACGACGACATGTCTTTCTTCTATACTTCTCAGCTGTGGAAAAAAACAAGGCTGTCAACGAACAGGATTAACCGCCATCCACAGTGCAAACGATGGCTGCTGTGAACCATCAACCTTGATGGATGAAGAGAGTTTTCACAAGGACATCACAGCAAGACTTTCTAGCTCTTACGGAAACTTTATGTCCAGAATTATTCAGAGCTGCGGATGGATAAAAACAATGATACTGCACTTAGTTTAAAAGTGGATCATTTGAATCTACAAACGGTTGTACATTTTAAATAGAAAAGAAAGAAGAAGAAATACTTCATTGTGGTCAAGATATTGATTGATTGATTGAAACTTGTATCTATAGATTGCACAGTACAGTACATATTCCCTACAATTGACCACCAAATGGTAACACCCGAATAAGATGTTCAACTTTTTTAAGTCAGGGTCCATGTAAATCAAATCATGGTAAAGACTTGGTTCCTATACCGGAAGTCGAACCCGGGCAAAAGACAGGAATCCTAACCGCTAACCATATGGGATAACATGTATTGGATATTGACTTTGAAGTGAATTCGGCATAAATGTTGCTCCACACTAACTTTTACAACCTGTTTTTTGAGTCTGTCTGCAAAATGTTCGATTCTGGAGGCTTTCCCAGGTTGCAAAGAAAACCAGGCTGCATTCTCTCCAAAAGTAACTTCATTTACTTGATGAAAATGTAAACTGCTTATATTGATATCCTGAAATCGTCATTGCAAATGTTTTTTTCCAGAAACAGTCGAAAATAAACTTCATAAATATTTTATACAGTGGAGTCACCCGATCACATCATGAGGTACACGTGCACACTCTTCGATCGATTCAGAGAGTGCTTGAAAAAAAAAAGGTTTTTATAGCAGCATTAATGTCACTGCATATCACACATCGGGGTTATTAAGCACATGTTAAAATTTATTGAAAATAATACTTGTTTGTGTTTTCTAATTTCCTGACGCAGAGAAGGAAAGCTCTGCCGAGCACTGTGGACATACTTGCCAACCTTGAAACCTCTGATTTCGGGAGGGGGTATTTCATATATATATATATATATATATATATATATATATATATATACAAAACAAATACTTGAATTTCAGTGTTCATTTATTTACACACACATAACACTCATCTACTCATTGTTGAGTTGAGGGTTGAATATTCCATCCTTGTTTTTCTAACCATATTCATGTACACTAAATGGCAATATTGTTCTGTTTAAGAGTGTCACAACACATTGCTGTTTGGCAGACAAACTGCTTTAGGTAGACAAATTCAGACTGGTCCTGTTGTGTGTTGTTTTACCGCGCTGGGAGGATGATAATGAAACTGCCTAACAATAAACCCACATAATAAACCAAGAACTCGCCCTCAATCATTCTACTGTTATAACGTCATAGGGCGTAAACGCTCTTTGTACACGTCACTCAGGTCCGCATTGAGCTGGAGGAGGCGTGGCCTCCAGCTTCGCCTGAATTTCGGGAGAAAATTTGTCCCGGGAGGTTTTCTGGAGAGGCGCTGAGTTTTGGGAGTCTCCCGGAAAATCCGGGAGTGTTGGCAAGTATGCCTGTGGATGAGAGCTTGACTAATAGTGCACTTGTACTGGGAAGCCAGAGTTCCGAGTTCCTTGTCGGAAGTTTTAACTGTAATGCCTTTGAAAGATGAATGGGAGTCCTCACAACACCCAAGGTGGCTTTCAAGATGGCTGCTCTGGGTGTAAGAAAGAATACAAGCTTCTATAATATCCCTTATCAGCAATTTTTTGTGGCACTAAATCAGCCATGTATAGGATGTATTGTTGGATGTTTATATATTGTTATAATGATATTGTAGTGTTAATAAAAATGTTGTGTTTTAAAAATGTTACATCGTTAGCAATAGTCTCCATGTTTCCTCTTCATCTACCGAGTTGGAAGGTTGCAGAGGTAGTGCATACTTTTCCACAAGTTGTTTATATTGAGAAGAATAGCTTTCGTAGATGTGGCCAACTTGATTTCCGACCTCGTAACTGGAACGCTCATGACTCATTCCCAGCTCCGACTTCCAGCTTCCGGAGTTAATGGAACGCACTAGGCCTGGCAATACGACCCTAGAATAAATTTCTTCAATTATATTGCGATTTACAATTTTTTGTGATTCTTTTCCCCATTTTTTTAAAAAGAAACAAATGAAAAGAAATGACAGTGATAATTCAAAACAAGTTCCATTTGTATTTAATCAAAAATGACACTGCATCTTACTATTGGGAAAAGTCTTATTTGTATGATTTTATTTTTTTTTTTCATTTTAGACCAGGTATAAATTTGTACTTTTTATGTTGTAATTGTCAAACAGCTTGGTTAAGAGCTTCCTCTGGGAGGAGATACTTCTGTCTTGAAAAAAATACTTCTTTTAACAAAAACGTAACATTGCATGCAAATAAATAGTAATCTCCAACATTGAAATTGATACAGTATAAATTCAAAATTGCTATGTTGAATGAAATTCTTAAATACTGTAAATAAAGATGCAGTAGTGTATATTGTGTGCAATTAAATAATAAATTAAAGCATTGAGAGGAGTATAGTTTTAATAAGTGGATAAACGCAGGCTTTATTTTTGTAGGTGCACCACATCTTGGCAGTGCAATGTGACTGCTTTAGTGATTGTTCTGCAATGTGCTTCGTTCACATCCTACATACCTAGTGTAAATGATTGCAACACACAAAGTTGCATCAGAGTTTGTTTGTTGTTGCATTTCACAGCACTCAACTAATAAGTTTGTTGTGTTGCTGCCTTTTATGAATAAACTTTGAAGCGTGCATTCATTTGTTCGAGCCTTTTGACGCAAAACCGAACTAATGACAACACTTTTCTTTTACTTGAGACAAAATATCTCGCTTTCATTAGCATTGGCCATGTTTTGCTAGGTGTGTGAATCTTCGCTCGGGAAAAAAATGTTGGAGGGTGGAAGCTCGGGAAGCTCCTGGGTGCAAAAAGTATGCCTCATCAAACGTAGAAAAACTTCTTATTTTTCTTAAAATCATCTGCAACAAAAAACAAATACATCGATAAAATTGATATATTTCCCAGGCCTAGAATGCTTCATTAAAGGCCTACTGAAATTAGATTTTCTTATTTAAACGGGGATAGCAGGTCCATTCTATGTGTCATACTTGATCATTTCGCGATATTGCCATATTTTTGCTGAAAGGATTTAGTAAAGAACATCCACGATAAAGTTCGCAGCTGGAGAAAAGCCCTGCCTCTACCGGAAGTCGCAAAAGATGACGTCACATGTTGATGGCTCCTCATATAATCACATTGATTTTAATGGGAGCCTTCAACAAAAACAGCTATTCGGACCGAGAAAACGACAATTTCCCCCTTAATTTGAGCGAGGATGAAAGATTCGTGTTTGGGTATTTTGATAGCGACGGACTAGAAAAAAATAAATAAAAACGCAATTGCAATCGCGTTGCATTGAGACAAATTCATATGTTTTTAGAGACACTTACTAGGATAATTCTGGGAACTCCCTTATCTTTCTATTATGTTGCTAGTGTTTTAGTGAGTTTAACAGTACCTGATAGTCGGAAGTGTACGTCCACGGCCGGGTGTTGACGGGCGGTGTCTCGGGGAAGTCGACGGCAGCTGTACGGGAGGCGCAAGCTCAGCTGATATCCGGTAAGTGGCAACTTTTGAATCACAATTTTCTCACCGAAACCTGCTGGTTGACAAGTGGTCGGGATCCATGTCCGCTGTGATCCATAGTAAAGTTTCAACTCCGTGAATTTTAAACAAGGAATCACAGTGTGTTTGTGTGGCTAAAGGCTAAAGCTTCCCAACTCCATTGTTCTACTTTGACTTCTCCAATATTAACTGAACAAATTGCAAAAGATTCAGCAACACAGATCTCCAAAATACTGTGTAATTATGCCGATAAAAGCAGACGACTTTTAGCTGTGTGTGTGCGCAGCGCTCATATTCCTAACAGCCCGTGACGTCACGCGTACACGTCATCATTACACGACGTTTTCAAGAAAAAAGTCCCTGGAAATTTAAAATTGCAATTTAGTAAACTAAAAAGGCCGTATTGGCATGTGTTGCAATGTTAATATTTCATCATTGATGTATAAACTATCAGGTGGGTAGTAGTGGGTTTCAGTAGGCCTTTAATGTATAAATAAGTGCTTTCCGACATGTTCAGAGAGCAAAACCCCGCCAAAAGAGGCACACAAAAGTGCATGCAATGATAATGACGCTTTATATCCAACATTGTAACAAGTCAGAAAAGACAACATTAATCATAGGTCCCAAAATTATATTGTTTTTTTTTTTACAGATTTTTCAAGCCTGCTATAATATTTTTGGATTCTTTGGATGCTCCTGAGACAAATGAGTCAGCACAAAGGGACTGCATTTATTCATTATAACAGATAGAAGTTCCTCTGAGGCAAGAATTATACAGACGGTTGTCAAAAAGTCACAAGTTACCCTTTCAAGTGTATGCAAATTACTACCTGAAGTTTTTTTTGTTGAGGAGTAATGTTTAACATTTGTGTCTGCTAACTCTTGCTGTCACTGTCAAATTTGCATTTCTGTCTGGCATCATTTCTGTCAATGCAGCGACAAGTGAACTGGAGGTGAACTGAAGGGGGGGGGGGGGGGGGGGTCTCTCTCTTCCTGTCTGTTTCGGAGCTGCAGCATGTCTGTGTGGGATCGAGACAATCAGAAGGAAAAATTAAGTCTGGGAGTGTGATAAAGAGCTGCAGAGGCGGGTAAGACATGTGGGAATGAAAAAGGGAATACATTATGTGGGGGAAACAAACAGCTAGTGTTTGGCGAGGAGAGTATAAACACCTGACTCTGTGCTTCATTTATCTACGTCTCTGGCCACAGTTCACTGTGTCAGCAGCTCTCATTACCACACACAGATGAGAGCATCAGGGATCTTGCAGAGCAGCTGGCAATGCCACCACTATCCATGTGCACATGCACAACGGGAGCATAGAGACTACAACAAACAACTGGCGGCCAAAAAACATATGAACACTAAATCACATTCACACTAAAAAAAAGGATGCACTGTTAAAGGGGAACATTATCACCAGACCTATGTAAGCGTCAATATATACCTTGATGTTGCAGAAAAAAACCTTTTTTTTTTTTTAACCGATTTCCGAACTCTAAATGGGTGAATTTTGGCGAAATAAACGCCTTTCTACATATCGCTCTCGGAGCGATGACGTCAGAACGAGACGTCACGTAGGTCGTCAATCGGCCATTTTGTCAAACACATTATACACATCGAGTCAAATCAGCTCTCTTATTTTCCATTTTTTTCGACTGTTTTCCGTACCTTGGAGACATCATGCCTCTTCGGTGTGTTGTCGGAGGGTGTAACAACACGATTAGGGACGGATTCAAATTGATTTACGTAGAATGTGCATTGATTAGCACGGCATGCTAATCGATGCTAACATGCTATTTACCGGCGATGCTAAGGCAGACATGGCACAGAGATATATGGATAACCTGCAGATGCATTTCCAACGTTAAAGTCAAAGAAATCACAAAGGTGAGTTTTGTTGATGTTGTTGACTTATGTGCTAATCAGACATATTTGGTCGCGGCATGACTGCCAGCTAATCGATGCTAACATGCTATTTAGGCTAGCTGTATGTACATTTGAAACTATATTTATATCCAGCATTTCCTCTCACCCACATTTAATGCCAAACAAACACTTACCAATTGACGGATTTAAGTTGATCCAGTGTCACAAGACGTGAAACTTCCAATCGTTGATCTGCACATTTTACCGGCGATGCTAAGGCAAACATGGTCGAATGGCGTCAATAGCTATTCGCTCAATAGCTTCAGTTTCTTATTCAATTTCGTTTTCGCTATCTGCCTCCATACTCCAACCATCCTTTTTAATACATGCGTAATCTGTAGAATCGCTTAAACCGCTGAAATCCGAGTCTGAATCCGAGCTAATGTCGCTATATCTTGCTGTGCTATTCGTCATTGTTTGTTTGTATTGGCAGCACTGGATGACGTCACAGGAAAATGGACAGTGGCTTTGAAGATAGCGAAAATAAAGCACTTTAAAGCTTTTTTTAGGGATATTTCGGGACGGGTAAAATTCTGAAAAAAACTTTAAAAAATTAAATAAGCCACTGGGAACTGATGTTTATTGGTTTTAACCCTTTTGAAATTGTGATAATGTTCCCCTTTAAGGTTGGAAATGATTTAACTGCAAAAATGCTTGGCAGATAAATATCACTGGCTACAAAATTAGGCACAGCTGCATAATCTAATGAGATCCACAGCAATAACAGCCTTCCACAAAGATTACAAGAGCAATCAATCGAGTGAAGGCCTCCACTAAGGCCAATCAATATTGCCGGATAGCTGTAAATATGTTTTACTCCAGTCCTTAAAGTGGCTGTACATATATCGCAGGTCACTCTCTGGAGACAAAGGCTGACATTTGTGACGTTTCAGTAATTTTTTATTGTGTTTTTGCCATCATTTTTGTTGCTTTACTTCATTGAAAATATTTTTTGTTGTTGGAGGTTTATTTCATGCAAGGGGAACTGCTGTACTTTTTGGGGAATTTTGCCTGTTGTTCACAATTATTGGGCGGTACAAAGGTTAGTGCATATGCCTCACAATGCAAAGGTCCTTGGTTCGATGCCCGGACTTGGGGTCTTTCTGTGTGGAGTTTGCATGTTCTCCTGCGTGAGTTCCCCTCGGGTACTCCGGCTTCCTCCCACCTCCAAAAACATGCCCCGGGGGATAGGTTGATTGGCAACACTAAATTGCAGCTGAGCTCCAGCACTACCCCGCGACCCCGATTGGGTCAAGCGGTAGAAAAATGGATGGATGGATGGATGGATGTTCACAATCATTATGACGGACAACGCTTGCAAAATGCTGCTAATGGCAGTCACCATTGAAGCCTTCAAAGCCCTCTATCCATCCATCCATTTCTACCACTTATTCCCTTTGGGTTGGTGATAGCTGGGTGTATAATGTAGCCCGGAAGAGTTAGGGATACATGGGATTCTGGGTATTTGTTCTTTCGTGTTTATGTTGTGTTATAGTGCGGATGTTCTCCTGAAATGTTTTTGTCATTCTCGTTTGGTGTGGGTTCACAGTGTGGCGGATATTAGTAAGATTGCGAAAGTTGTTTAAACGGCCACCCTCAGTGTGACCTGTATTGCTGTTGAGTAAGCATGCCTAGCAGTCACTTACGTATTTCTGCAATATCCTCATCAAACATTTCTTTGGGCTGGCAAGCTACTTATATAAGCTGTAGAGGGCGCTAGTGGTAGTGCCATCAATAATTACTCTGAAATTTGGTAGTCTCCTGGCAAAATTGGGAGGGTTGGCAGGTGTGACGCTGTCAAGCGGCATTCATATAAAACTTGCGGGCCGCACTAACATTAAATTTTCATATTAAGGTGCGGGCTGTGTGTCTGAGACCCCTGATTTATACATAGCACAAAGAAAAAAAAAACTCTGTATGCAGTATTATTTAATTATACATTTCAAAAGAGTTGTGTGGCTCCCATTGTTTTCGTTACTTTGTGAAACAGGTCAAAATGGCTCTTTGAGTGGTAAAGGTTGCCGACCCCTGTAATAGACACTTAAATCACCAATGACAGTAAATTGGTCCTGTTCATACCTGGGTAGGGAAAGTAACTGTTAGAATTCTCTGGTAAATGTTTAAAATTGGTTATGGTTGATTTATTCAATAAGGACTGTTTTATCGAGTGAGGGTGGGAGTATGCTATTAAATAACCATTTTCTGCCAAATGATTAAAAGGTGTCTTGTAAATTTAGTCTTTGACAGCAATCTGGAAGCTAACCCAGCCTGTCTATCACAGTGTGCTGGCTCGATGCATAATTGAGAGCATGACTCACGCTTACTCAGCTCATTTCTCGGTGGAAGATGAATCTTTGACATTGTCAGGAAATAAATTTTAAATACAGTGTGATTCAGCACTGAATGGTTAGGCTTCCAGTACAATAGACAACAAGACCATGCGTGTGGGCAGCTGGACTGTGCCCATGAGTCACAAACACAGTCGCTACAACCAGTCGGCATGCAAGTCTAATTTTATTCAGCCAGCACAATCACAAGTGACATCATTGTGACCTTGTGAGCCAGACTAGCAACAATAGATATCAGCTTGTCTATTGAAATATTATGCATTCTGTTAAGATCAAATTATTTCTTATTCAGATGCATTCTTACAAAAATGAGACACCAAATCCTTATGAATAAAGATGTCTGCCTGTGTTTAATGTTTGGTTCTAACAGACTCGAAAGATTTTGCGTCCAAATCAGTGCAGATTACCGTCATTGAAACATCAGAAAAACTGTTGTGGTGATGTTGGCGTTTCAGGTGGGTTATAAGGTTTGATGTTTGATGTTTTTCTTCCCTCCTTGCAGAATGTTTGCAGAAAAATCGTGTGCAAATAACAGGCAAAAAAGTATTCCCACAGGAGAGACGTGTTTTTTTGCAATGAGCTCAGGGGCTGAGCAGGTTATATCACCTCATTGGAGCGGTTTTTTTAAATTGGTTATCAGAGCTACTTTTGGAATTCTTCTGCATGACATCATAACTCCTTGTATTGCCCTGTGTACCCTTGCTGTAAAGCCACACTTATATACCTTATAAAACTGTATATTGACCTATCCTTAAATGTATTTAATGCACCAAATTTATGAAAATGTCTCTGTATGTTTTGTCTACAGTTGTATTTTTTATTTGAAAATTCTATTCATTAGTAAATTGGCTAAAAGCAGTTCATAGTGTAATGTTTCATTTTCAAATTCATCGAAGCTTGAAAGCTAAGCAGTTTTTATGTGTTGCTGAAAATGAACCGAGATGACCTAACACCGCATTACGTACCGAACCGTGAGGATGCAGAAACCGTTACACCCTTAAAAAAATGTATGCTGTATTCAGTTAAATGCACTTCATACAAAATATAAACTCCTACTTAGCTGTCATGCGCTGCATATGAACCATGCGGTAATGTGTCCCGTATCCAGCTGTATCCCAGCATGCACCTCCTACATTATTGAGAGCAGGGCACTTACTTGGGTTTATTCATCCCATTTCCAGCCACTCAGATTATGACTCTCACTAGACTGGAAAATCGCGTCATGTAGATTGTCTCATGGGAATCTTTTCTCAGTCTCGACTATAATCCACCCCCAGATTTTGTTTCTTTTTGTACATTAACATCACATAAATGTCACATACATAAGGCAACATTCTTGATGTAGGATCACTTTTTATATAACTACCTAAATCAGGAACAGGATACAACTCTATCTTACCAATGTGGCTGAAAATATAACAACCGAACAAATCTTGGTCAATAAATTGATGTTGTCTAGTGTCATTTGTGTATGTTTTACTCATTTTGCTGCCTATCTAGGGATATCGAAATAATACAAATCTCTCTATGAATAATTTGGTTTTTATTCATTTTAGACAAAACAGAACAAAAGTTGATTCAAATAATTAATTAATGAGTTAGTATTTATTGCCAAAATCATGAGCAAATTGTTTAAATGACCAATAACAATAGTATTTTAATTTACAAGCACAATGCGTTCCACGGCCGAGCTCGTACCTCAAAAACACTTATCATAAACTACCGTCGCTCATTAAAAATGAATTGAAATCAATTTAATCGGTGCTTGGCCCTCCTAAAACACCACAATTTTGACATGTGACAAGCTTTTTATTAAGAAAAAATATACTTTTGGAAAATACTTTCTGTTTGAAAAACAATATTGCCAGTCTTGCCCCTGACAGTTTGGTTGTGTTGTAGTTTTTCCTCTGTGTGTGTGTAGTATTTCTTGTCTTTAGTTGCTATCAACACTCTTATTTTGTTTCTGTTTCGTGTATGTCTCCCTGAGTGCTGTGTCCCCTCAGCTGTGGCTGATTGGCACCTGGTCACACCTTGTGTCAATCAGCCAGCCACTATTTGAGCCTGTTTTATCCTCCAATCAGAGGCTGGATTATTGTTGTGTGGTGTCGTGTGGTGTCGTGTGGATGTCACCACTACCTGTCTTGTCGCTTGTAGCTTTGTCTACTTCTGTTCACTCTGTTCATGCCATAGTTCTGTCCTGTCACAGTAAGTGTTTTTGTTCTTAGCCAAGTTTGTTATCCCCCTCGTGCACGCCTTTTGTTTGTACCCTTTTGTTCGGTTTTGTCTTAGTGTTAAATTAAATTATGTTTTTTTACGCAATGCCTGCCTCCTGCTCTGCATCTTGGGGTTCGTCAACAACAGACTCTGACAAATACATTTGAATATATCAAAAACAACTAAACTATTTTGATGAAATAATGTAATAATATTGTTCAAACTTTACTTTGGGTAGCACACTTTTGTAGGTGTCTCCAACAGGCTGTTTTATTTGTCATGTAACAAAAGGAATGAGGAAATCGTAGTCTATTTTGCAAACAAATGTATTTAAGTGACGGACCAGCGGTTAAAGTTAACTCAAGCTGTGTCTGTGTACCAAGGTTAATGCTCGATTGTCCAGTTTGTTGATTCAGGACACATGAAGAACTGAAACACCTCAAAACAGCATCGGCATCTTTTCCATATTTTCATAGATAAATGTCGTTATTTGGATGTTTTTAGCTGCATGATTGTTAGAAGCAGACTAACGGAGCTGCTGTCTGGACTTGCAAGGTCAGTTAACTGGTAGGGCATGTTTTTAGTGATTTATTTCTCTGATTTGGTTGTCTGCTTCTTCTGCTGTGCACTGAATTGGTTGGATGGAAGGCGAAATTGTGCCAATCTCTGGTTGTGGGCTGTGGAAAAATACAACGGCGGGCAATGCTAGTAATTAAAATGTTGCTCACAACTTTAAGCATAACAAAAAGCCAAGAGGCAGCCCATCTTAAAATACTTGTGAGTTAGGGAACTTGTAAGTTGAGGTACCACGATAATTGTTAAACAACTAGGTCACTTTCCATACCTGTCAACATATGCATTCGAAAATAAGGGAAATTTTCTAAAAAGTAAGGTAAAACAGAATACAAAGGATGCAAGAAAATAAATGTCAGGCTTTGCGTCACAATTGGGTCGCACATTACTGCGTGGGTTGTTCTCCCAGGATTCAGACGGAACCCCGGACGAAGCGTGCAGCTAAAAAATATGATTTATTCTTCATAAATCATATTAAATACTAAAATGCAGGATACAAACAAAGAGGCGCGTGCCGATCGCACAGGGAGAAAAGGAACTAGCTAGCGCAAAAGCCTAGCACGTAAACAAGAAGCAAGAAATCATCCAACCTAACGGTTGCATAAAGCAAACAAGTAAACCAGACTGAGTGTGGCGCACAACGTGAATAAGTAGCTCTCTGATTAGTGCCCGGCAGCAGGTGAGCATGCCGAACACTAATCAGAGGCAGGTGAAACCGGTCTGCGCCATTGGCAACCAAAACACAAGCCCAGGGATGCTCAAAAAGGGAACTGAGGGAATCAAAAACTAAACAAAACAGGATCCTTGCGACGGATCATGACACTTAGTGGAAAGACCCAACTACATATTGCCAATCTGCTGTGATATTTTTTGCTGTGCAGCTCCGGTAGTACCTAAGAGGATTTTTTTTTTCCCCAGATGGTTTTCAAACAAACAATTTATGGGAAACCATTGAAAGAATAAAGTCAAAATACAGTTTCCTGAAGAAAACGGAATAATTGAGAAATGTGGGTTACTCCGCTGTCTGTCATTTCCTTGTACTTGACAACAACTTGATGCAAGATGGCCGTACAAAAGAACATTGTGGATGCAAAAAAAATGAAAACAATTTTATGTACAACAGACAAAAATAAAAAAAATAGAAATGTATTAAAAGGCTAAAGGAAATGGAGTCCCATTGTTTGAAAGCATGAATTCCACATTGCACTATCAGTGTGATTCCACGGTGCAGACTTGTTTGTATGAATTTACAAAAGATGAAAACAGTTTCTTTTGTCCAAGGACGCTGACACCGTCGTCAACAGATACTGCAAGTTAGTGTTGCAGTACATAATCTTATTTATCACACTATTCCCAGGTAAAGTGAAAAATATATCTCCAACAAAACAGAATCCGATTCACTATTAGTCAACCGGAGTGCCCAATTCTGACAAGGTATTACACAGAATAGAAAATATTTGATAACAATGAAAAGATACAATTTTGGATTATGCTCCGAAAGGATTAGTTCCTTGACCATAGCAGACATACAGCATCACAATACACACACACACACACACACAATCACGTTCCTCTTTAACGCCCAACTCTAATCTGACAGCTGTATCTCCACAAGATTATAACTCATTGCAATACCCCAGTGAAAATACTGTTAGCAGACACAAGTCAGTGGGTATGAATTGTATATGTGTGCACACATTGAATGATAACACCTGTTTTTAGGTATAGTTTTAAATAAGGTTGTCCCAAGTGAATAGTGAATAGTTTGAAAAAAGTATATTCTTAGTCTTGCTGATGATCTGAGTTTTTTATTTATTAAATAGAAATACCAGAAGATATTGGCTTTCTTAGAAAAATTCAATATGCTCATCATTTCAAAAACCTATCCTCAATTCTACCAATACCAATATACCCTTCTGAGAACCAACGTTGTCTACCGTGGAAATATATGGAAATGCATAGCAGGGCCTTTTTTTCAGAAATGTGTTGCTCTGACATAAGAAATAGACAACAAACTATTCAGCTATTAGCGTATACTGACCTATATTGGGGCAGCACAGTGGTACAGGGGTTAGTGCATCTGCCTCACAGTACAAAGGTCCTGGGTTTGATCCTGCGCTCGGGATTTTACTGTGTGGCATTTGCATGTTCTCCCTGTGACTGCGTGGGTTCTCTCCGGGTACTCAGGCTTCCTCCCACCTCCAAAGACATGCACCTGGGGAGATTGATTGGCAACACTAAATGGTTCCTAGTGTGTGTGTGTGAGTGTGAATGTTGTCTGTCTATCTGTGTTGCCCCTGCGATGAGATGGCGACTTGACCAGGGCGGGTGTACCCCGCCTTCCGCCCGAATGCAGCTGAGATAGGCTCCAGCACCTCCGCAACCCCAAACGGGACAAGGGGTGGAAAATGGATGGATGGATGACCTATATTTTTGTATCTTTCATGCTCAAAATGTATTATAAGTGGCCCCCACATCATTAAAATTGTATGTATGTGGCCCTCAATGGAAAAAAGTTTGGACGCACCTGCTCGAGTCAAATGACCAACCATCGAGGACGTGCTTGTACTGTGAAACTCTTGTGTCACATTCCAAACTAACAACATAGCTTGGCATGAGGAGATACAGCTTCTCCTCAGCAACTGTATCAGCACCAGCTGAAGGTTGATAAAAGCTTCCCCCACATTCTGGCATGTTCCAGAGGACAAGTTCACTCAGGGTGTTGGTAACAGCTATTTAGCCACCCACATATATTTGCCTCTTGCCACCAGTGAATTAAAGGACTAAGACCCATGGCCTGAACTCAACATGAAGAATTTAGTAGGGAACCGTACAAAAACTTCAATACAAAAGCCTAGGACCTTATGCTACTTTTCAAACAATCAGGATAATAAGGTTTGGTTTTGAACAGTGTTGATTTGGCATGTGTTGATAACTGTCACCTGTATCAATAACATGATATCATAGCAGCATAACAACATGTGACATTGAAATCTGCCATGTATGCTGTGTGCTGATATTTTACATGAACAAGGAATGCATGAGGGGCAGTAGTTAGTGTTTGTAACGCATAATAAGAACATCCTGGGTTTGATTCCCTGGCACCAGATCTTTCTGTGTGGAGTTTGCATGTTCTCCCCATGACTTAGTATTTTCTCACTGACTACTCCAGCCTACTCCCAAAAGCATGCACCTGGGGATAGCCTGATTAGCATCACCAAATTGGCTCTAGTGTGTGAATGTTGTCTGTCTATCTGTGTTGGCCCTGCGATGAGATGGCGACTTGTCCAGGGAGTACCCTGCCTTCTGCCTGAGTGCAGCTGGGATAGGCTCCAGCCATTCCGTGACCCCGAAAGAGACCAGCGGTAGAAAATGGATGGTTAAAATGAGAGCAAAGGACCTTGCATTGCACCTTTAACTAATTTTGCATTGGAAAATACTCAATTTCATATCAGTCAAAATGAATTGATGCAGGCACCATTGTGAATTGTATCATTATGTTATTATAATGCCAGTTAATCCTATGTGTTCCTTTAATGGACCTGTTAGTTCCTGAAACCTGAGGGGAAATAGTTTATTACTGCACATAAGATAGCCACTGAAGTGTAACCAAAAATCCGTCAAAAAGCCATCTTTGTTTTAAACATAGGAACCATCAGAACAACAATCCACTTTTGTGAAGACTTTGTTGAAAAAAAAGGCACAATCTGCCTCGACAAATTAGTCAACAGCACTGTATCATGAATAGGTTCCTTACTCTATCGCCGTACCATACCGTTGCGGTTGGTAACCCACTAAAATTGATGCCCTCAAGTCGGGGTTTAACGGTAAACAGTATTAATGATAAACCGTGGCAAAGTTCCTGACGGTTAGTATTACCGTTTTCAATTAAAATGTTTGCAAACACGTGATTAATAACTACACTTTGATGAACTTATAAACCGACTCGTACCAGCTCACTAGCTATCATAATTGTTAACATATTTTCCCATTGAAGAACGACATACCTCAATCTAAACTTATAGGCCTACAAAAACCTACTACTACCGACCACACAGTCTAATAGTTTATATATCAATGATGAAATATTAACATTGCAACACATGCCAATACAGCCTTTTTAGTTTACTAAATTGCAATTTTACATTTCCTGGGAGTTTCTTGTTAAAAACGTCGCGTAATGATGACGTGTACGCGTGACGTCACGGGCTGTAAGGAAATATTAGCGCTGCGCACACACACAACTAAAAGTTGTCTGCTTTAACCGCATAATTACACAGCATTTTGGAGATCAGTGTTGCTGAATATTTTGCAATTTGTTCAATTAATAATGGAGAAGTCAAAGTAGAAAGATGGAGTTGGGACGCTTTAGCCTTTAGCCACACAAACACGGTGATTCCTTGTTTAAAATACCCGGAGGTGAAGTTTCCTATGGATCAGAGCGGTCAAGCGAACATGGATCCCGACCAAATGTCAACCAGCAGTTTTCGGTGAGAAAATTGTGGTAAAAAGTCGCCACTTACCGGAGATCAGCTGAGCTTGTGCCGTCCATACAGCTGCCGTCGACTTCCCTCAGACACTGCCCTCAAGACACCCGTGGACACACACTTCTCCGACTATCAGGTACTATTTAATCTCACTAAAACACTAGCAACACAATAGAAAGATAAGGGATTTCCCAGAATTATCCTAGTAAATGTGTCTAATAACATCTGAATATGTCCCAATGCAATCGCCTTTTTTTTCTAAACTTTATTTTGATTTTTTTTTATAGTCCTTCCTATCAATATCCTCAAATATGAATCTTTCATCCTCGCTCAAATTAATGGGGAAATTGTTGTTTTCTCGGTCCGAATCGCTCTTTTTGTTGGAGGCTCCCATTAAAAACAATGTGAGGATGTAAGGAGCCCTCACACGGGTGACGTCCTCGTCTGCGACTTCCGGTAAAGGCAAGGCTTTTCTATTATCGACCAAAAGCCGCGAACTTTATCGTGGATGTTCTCTACTAAATCCTTTCAGCAAAAATATGGCAATATCGCAAAATGATCAAGTATGCTATTCCCGTTTGAATAAGAAAATCTAATTTCTGTAGGCCTTCATACTCTGTCATCAACTAAGCTATTCAATTATGCATATTGAACCTGCAGGTTCATCGTGATCGATCTAGCCTCAGAGGACTATGGCACCATCTACAACAGGAAGTGAATTTGCGTGACATCACACACATTGGAAGTGAAGTGCTGAACATTTGTTTTTGCCTTTATAGTTAAAAAAAAAACCCTACAAATTGAAAGGAAGAAGATAAACATAAAAAACAACATAATTTTTTCTATTATATGCACATTATAAACATTTAAATTGCACGTTGAACATGTTTGCATTATTATTATGTATTTATTTTTTTTAACTCTGTGCTGTTCACAACCACAACAGATCGTGACACCCACACACCATCTCTGATGTGTGCTCTATGTCCGCAGAGTTCCGGGCACTCCACGCGATCTGGATTTGATAAATGTTTGTTAGTTACACTAATTAAACGATTAATCAAAGCAACAGAAAATGTATTGAAACTTTTTTTCTAATCAATTTGATTGATGTATCATTGCATCAATAATACTGTGGTAATAAAGGTAACCTTGATAATTTTGGTCACAATAACCGTTGTAAATGAGTTTAATACTGTTACATCTCTACCCACAACTGACAGTGGCAATGCAACAAAAAAAACATAAGCATATAACATACTAAACTGAACAGTACTGAGTTTTGTGATAGAAACACAAATAAAATACAAAAACTCATATCAAATCCATAGAGTAAATTCCGTTATGTATATTACATTTTTAAGACTTTCCGCAAGTCCAAGGCTTTTATTTTGCTTTTACTGTGTGTAAACCAGGGGGCTTGTTCCACAGCCATACAGATTACACTAATGGTTGTGATATAAAACAACTTTAATACTCTTAATAATATGCGCCACACTTTGTGAAACCACACCAAACACATTTCTGGAGAACAAATTATAAACGCAACATAACACTTACCCAGAATGCAATGTATCCATGACTCTTGGTTATATTATACATGCGCTAGCAACAACCACACCCTGGTTGAGGTGGGCGGGGTTGGAGGCGCGTGTATAATATAGTCAAGAGTCACGGATGCACGGCATTATGGGTAATCCCTATGCTGCGTTTATAAAGTGCCACAGAGCCAATGCTCTCCAGAAATGTGTTTAGTGTGGGTTCACAGAGTGTGGCGCACACCAGCAAGAGTGTTAAAGCTGCCTACATCACAAACATCAGTGTAAAAGGTATGGCTGTAGACTAAGTATGCATTGCAATCTCGCACAAGAAGTAGCGAAATGCACGCGACCTGCTGGCACGCAGACAGGTTGGTGTAAAAGTGTGCGCGATGACATGCTGTAGAACAGTGGTCCCCAACCACCGGGCCGTGGACGCAGAATAATTTTTTGTTATTTTATTTTTATCACACTCAATTTTTTACTGCATACAAATGGTAAGCGCAGGGGTGAGAAGAGGTTTTAAAATTATTAGCGCCTACTTTCTTTTACCGCATGCTTTGAATAAGTGCAGGAGTGAGAATCAATCCAATCCAATCCACTATATTTATATAGCACATTTAAACAACAATAACGTTTCCAAAGTGCTGCACAGCCATGTTAAAAACAATATTATGATCCACCATCCATCCATCCATTTCTACCGCTTATTCCCTTTTGGGGCCGCGGGCGGCGCTGGCGCCTATCTCAGCTACAATCGGGTGGAAGGCGGGATACACCCTGGACAAGTCGCCACCTCATCGCAGGGCCAACACAATGACTATATAAAACAAAAAATTTACACAAATAAAACCAATAAAAACAATATAAAAACAAATATGATTAAAAACTATTTTAAAGGGTAAAATCAATTAAAACAGTAAAATAAAAATCAAAGTGTATAAAAAACACAGAGGACAACAGAGGACAACAGAGGACAGAGGACCACACAACTCACGTAGTGTTAAAAGCCAAAGAATAAAAGTGGGTCTTAAGACGAGACTTAAAACAAAATATGTCAGAAGAGGTTTTAAATTAATTAGTGCCCCGGCGGCTATTCAAGGAAATACAGTATTTACAGATTCACTATACACTGTCAGACTCTACTAAAAGAAAAGTTTTAAAAAATGTGTCCTTGGGTTGATTTTTTTGTGATTTGCATTTGCCTCGAAAAAGTGTGTATCCTCGCAGTTTATTTACCTAAGGATACTTTTTTAGAAAAACAAACAAACATGCAATTAACATTCAAGTCATGCAAGATTTGCTAGAGTATAATATCCACCATTGGCACTGTCAAGTCATGTTCATTGGCAAATAGATTTTTCTTTTGGCTAACACATTTTTGGAAATCTCTCTGAACAGATTGGTGCGGTAGAAAATTATATGTAATTTTGGCCCAAAAAAATTACTCAATCTTAAAATCCCATCCTATTTTTCCAGAATGGATGTTTTTCTTGAATATGACCAGCTTGGGTACAAAAATGTTTCAATTTTTTAACATATAACACAAATAAAAAGGACAACATAGGCCATAAGGGGGAAAATATGTCAGAAGACAGGCCATGAATGAATTGAGGTGTATTAAATGTGTAATGCAAATACACAAAGGAAATAAAAGCGCTCTATAAAAGTTGTCACCCGAATGATTTACCGAGCCACTATCACAGTATTAAACCCGACCAGTCCTGATATCACTATGCAAGCTGGTGTTCATCTTCTAATGACACACGGCTGTATCTGTTGGTGTCTATAAATCACTGATTTATAATCTCTTAACTACCAGACAATAACAGATTTGTCTGTGATGAAATCCTAGTCTTTACACCCCGTGCCTGTGCTCTGAGCCAGTCTATCTACATATGTATGTAAGTCTGCGTGTTCCCATGTGGCTCGAACTGATGCATGTATATGTGTGTGTTGGTGTGAGAAGCAGATTTAGCTTCGACAAAACCCCAGTCTTTAGAGGGATTATCGGTCCATCCCCAGACAGCAACATGCTGTGCATTTGTGAAGGTAATATGCTGACCTGTAATCGACAGACAGACGACAGACTGAGGCGGTTTCTTACGAATGGTGTGTTTACATCTATACCTGGGCCAGGGCGAATGAGGAGAAAAAAGTAATATATCCAGGGACACTTCAACCCAGTGTGAAAGACACTGTGTGGGTGCTCCAATCCAGTGATTTTTTTACGCTCCCCTTATGTGCTTTTGTGCTTGATTTGTCATGCAGTGAGCGGTGCATTTTCGACTTTTTTTTTTTTAAAACAGACAGGCCCACGTACAAGGGAAAGGGAAGGCACAGTGGAACACTATTAATTAGCAAAAAATTATTTGGTTCAATAGTCCGTCCATATTGTGTATGGCAGTGTTTTTCAACATTTTTTGAACCAAGGCATGTTTTTCACTGAAAGAAACCTGAGTCACACCACAAGCAGAAATCATTAAAAACTAAACTCAGTAGCCGATATTGGCCATAAAAAAATTTGTTCTCGCAATTGTTGGAAATTAATTTAAAACATAACCATCACTATAGCTCTTGTCTCAAATTAGGTGGACTGTCCTGCCGTGACTTATTTTGAGTTTTTTGGCATTTTCCTATATGTAGTCTTTTTGGTTCTCCTATTTTGATGTTTTTTCCTATTTTGTTGGTATTTTCCTGTTGCAGTTTCATGTCTTCCTTAAGCGTTATTCTCCACACCTGCTTTGTTTTCGCAATCCAGACTATTAAAATTGTGCGGACGTTTTCCTTCTTTGTGGGGACATTATAGGCCTACTGAAATGAGATTTTCTTATTCAAACGGGGATAGCAGGTCCATTCTATGTGTCATACTTGATCATTTCGCGATATTGACATATTTTTGCTGAAAGGATTTAGTAGAGAACATCCACAATAAAGTTTGCAACTTTTGGTCGCTACTAAAAAAGCCTTGCCTTTACCAAAAGTCGCAGATGATGACGTCACAAGTGTGAAGGCTCCTCAGGTCTTCACATTGTTTATAATGGGAGCCTCCAGCAGCAAGAGCTATTCGGACCGAGAAAACGTCAATTTCCCCATTAATTTGAGCGAGGATGAAAAATTTGTGGATGATGATATTGATAGCGAAGGACTAGAAAAAAAAAATAAAGTTAAAAAAAAAAAAAGGCGATTGCTTTGGGACAGATTCAGATGTTTTTAGATACATTTACTAGGAGAATTCTGGGAAATCCCTTATCTTTCTATTGTGTTGCTAGTGTTTTAGTGAGTTTAAATAGTACCTGATAGTCGGAGGGGTGTGTCCACGGGTGTCTTGACCTCAGTCTCTGAGGGAAGTCGACGGCAGCTGCATGGACGGTGCAAGCTCAGATGATCTCCGGTAAGAGGCGATTTTTACCACAATTTTTTCACCCAAACCTGCCGGTTGACAAGTGGTCGGGAACCATGTGCGCTTGACCGCTCTGACCTATTGTAAAGCTTCACCTCCGGGTATTTTAAACAAGGAAACACCTTGTATTTGTGTGGCTAAAGGCTAAAGCTTCCCTCCTCCATCTTTCTACTTTGACTTCTCCATTATTAATTGAACAAATTGTAAAAGATTCAGCAACACAGATGTCCAAAATACTGTTTAATTGCGCAATAAAAAGAGACGACTATTAACCGCAAACGGTGCTGCGCTAATATGTCCCCTGAAACCCGGGATGTCACGCGCACGCCTCATCATTCCGCGACTTTTTCAACAAGAAACTCCCCGGGAAATTTAAAATTGTAATTTAGTAAACTAAACCGGCCGCATTGGCATGTGTTGCAATGTTAATATTTCATCATTGATATATAAACTATCAGACTGCGTGGTCGGTACTAGTGGGTTTCAGTAGGCCTTTAAAGATTGTCATTTCATGTACAGATGTACTTTGTAGATGCCGTCTCTGCTCCAAAAGCTGTAAGTCTTTGCTGTCGTCCAGCATTTTGTATTTTGTTTACTTTGCAGCCAGTTCAGTTTTATTTTTGTTGTGCATAGCCATGCCCAAGTTTCAACGCCTTCTCTTAGCGGCACTCGCCT
Organism: Nerophis ophidion; assembly: GCF_033978795.1. NCBI lineage: Eukaryota > Metazoa > Chordata > Actinopteri > Syngnathiformes > Syngnathidae > Nerophis > Nerophis ophidion. The sequence continues at coordinate 47,917,547 of NC_084621.1, read as the reverse complement.
TTTGTTTATTTTTGGTTCAAGCATAAGATACCTTATTACCTGCACCCTGCCTCTCGCTGTCGTCTGCATATTGTGATCATAACACAACCTTTTTCCTGACATCTACAAAGCAATTAGCTACCTGCAGCCACCTACTGATATGGAGAGTATAACATGGTTACTCTGCCGAGCTTTAGACAGTAGACACTCAACAACGGCACATTATTTACGGATTCTAATTACTTGTGAGAAAAAATATTTCTAACCCAATTAGGTGAAATTGCATAATCTCCCACAGCACACAAGACTGTATTTCACTGTGCTGCGGCATGCACAGTCGTCAAAAAACACTGGTTTATGCAACCAAAACCAGTGGTCAATAGAGTTGTCGTACAGCTTCATTGCATTGCATCTATTAACTAATTTTGCATTGGAAAAGACTCAATTTCAGATATGTCTAATTGAGTTGATGCAGGCACCAGTTTGAATTCCATCCTTATTTCATAATATCCATCCATTTTCTACCGCTTATTCCTTTTGGGGTCGCGGGGGGCGCTGGAGCCTATCTCAGCTACAATCGGGCGAAAGGCAGGGTACACCCTGGACAAGTCGCCACCTCATTGCAGGGCCAACACAGATAGACAGACAACATTCACACTCACATTCACACACTAGGGCCAATTTAGTGTTGCCAATCAACCTATCCCCAGGTGCATGTCTTTGGAGGTGGGAGGAAACCGGAGTACCCGGAGAGAACACATACAATTAACTGACATTATTAATGTCAGTTAATTGTATGTGTTTTTTAATGGACCTGTTAGTTCCTGAAATCTGCGGGAACATCCTTTATTACTGCACATAAAAGAGCCACTGAACTGTAACCAAAAATCTGTCAATAAGCCATCTTTGCTTTAAACCACTGATGTCAAACTCAAGGCCTGGGGGCCAGATGTGGTTCGCCACTTCATTTTATTTGACCCTCAAAAGACTGGAAATTATATGTATCAATAAAGTACTGTAACTTTTTTTTACTAAATGTAATCTTTTTTTCTATTTTGCAAGAAAAAAAATATATTTACTCCATGTAACCGCAAATTATGTTAACTGAAATATTGTCTAATCATGCAAAAATACATTATCAGATATTCGAATCGTTTTTTTTAATACAAATAAACAGGGACGGCGTGGCGCAGTGGAAGAGTGGCCGTGCGCAACCCGAGGGTCCCTGGTTCAAATCCCACCTAGAACCAACCTCGTCACGTCCGTTGTATCCTGAGCAAGACACTTCACCCTTGCTCCTGATGGTGCTGGTTGGCGCCTTGCATGGCAGCTCCCTCCATCAGTGTGTGAATGTGTGTGTGAATGGGTAAATGTGGAAGTAGTGTCAAAGCGCTTTGAGTACCTTGAAGGTAGAAAAACGCTATACAAGTACAACCCATTTATCATTTATTTATCACTATTAATACTTATTTCAAAGCAAATTATCCATTAAATTGTGCAATGTAGAATCAACAATAGAGTTCATGGTAACATTGTGAAATTTACTGTGGTTTTTACAGCATTTTTCTCTAAATGAAGTGAAGTGAATTATATTTATATAGCGCTTTTCTCTAGTGACTCAAAGCGCTTTACATAGTGAAACCCAATATCTAAGTTACATTTTTTAAACCAGTGTGGGTGGCACTGGGAGCAGGTGGGTAAAGTGTCTTGCCCAAGGACACAACAACAGTGACTAGGATGGCAGAAGCGGGAATTGAACCTGCAACCCTCAAGTTGCTGGCACGGCCACTCTACCAACTGAGCTATGCCGCCCAAATGAAAAAAACAGTACTTTTGTTTTACTGTAATAAACTGTGGTGCTATTTATCCATTTAAAATACACCGAAAAATCTACAGTTATAGATTTTCGGTTTAAAAAATAATAACAATACAAAAAAAAACACTGGCAGTTCAGGTGCCAAAATGTTACTGTAAAATTGCAAGCTATATTTTTTACAGTAAAAACACAAATGTAAAACAAAATAATCTCAAGCCGCAAAACAACTATAAACCACAGAAAAAGCGACCGACACGACAGAAGTGACAGCAAAACAAGTAAAGGAACACCTAAACACCCGGAAAACCAAATGTAGCGACAAAAACTGGCAACCAAGAAAAGTAATTTTGTGAGTAAAAAATAAATACAATCAATGGATAGAGAAAGCTATGGAAATTAAGAAGTGAGGGGCCAACACCATCAACAGGGATGAGGGGGTAGACATGGCTGGGTCAGGGAACTTTATCTGGCAGGTAAATCTACTGTTAAAATATTGGTTATTGCAATTTGACTGAAAAATGCTTGAATGTTGAAAATGTGAGCAGAAAAGAATTCCACTTCAACCTAACGTGTTGGTTACACTTTATTCAAACAAGATGTGAATGCATTGACCATTATTTGTTGTTTTCTTGTTTGATTTCAACTCACTGAATTATTTCAAAAGGCATCCTTGTAAAAAATTGAGATCGTTGGCAACCACAAATATCGAATTGCATCGTTAAAATGAATCGTTACACCCCAAGAGATTGGTGAGAAATCAAAGAAGTTTTCTCTTGTTCTTTGGTGCCAGTGTCGCCAGTCGTACGAGCATTATCATATGTGCACAATAATTCCACCCTCTGTACGATAAATTAGGGCTGGACAATTAATCGGAAAAAAAAATTTAAACATTTGAAGCTTTTAAACGACGGAAAATTGGCATGTCAATTATTTCATCCCCCTCCTTGTAGTTCTCTCCTAATTAAATACACCATCCAGGCATCGCAAAGCATGAAGGCTACCAGAAACCCAACAGTAGAAGAATTAGCAGCAAGTAACACTGTGCCATCCGGTCTGCTACCCAACAGGATACAATTGAATGCCCATATAAGTACGTCCATCAAACTGTGATGTCACAAGTGGCCCACTGTTTTAAAAAGACTGTGAAACATGGTGTCCAGAGACATACTAAACTGCATGAAAGTTCACGCCCAAATGCATGAACCTTGGCATAAGTGTCCAACAATACGTCGTGACATTGCTGGTTTACGAGCAGAGGAGCATGATCGGCAGTGCACAATCACTGAGTACTAACAAGCAAACACAGTGTGTAGACCAGTGGTTCCGAACCCCACCTGTTTTTATAGACGCAATCACCGAACCTTTCTTTTGTGAATTTTTTTCTTTTTTCAAATTCTAGACAAAGTTATATGTTTTTTTTCTGGTGTACAAAATGACCCGTACATGAACTCACAACAAATTACACACCTGCAAATCAGCGTGACTTCTGCTGTTGGCGTTTCATTGATACGGCAACAGCAACCGATATGGAGAAGTTTTTATTTACACGATGACTCCATACTTGCCAACCCTCCAGATTTTTCTGGGACAATTCCGAATTCCAGAGCCCCTCCCGAAAATCTCCCGGGGAAACCATTCTCCTTTAGCGTCCTCTACAACCTGTCGTCATGTCCGATTTTCCTCCATACCAACGGCGTGTCGGCACATTCACATCATTTATGTGGCTTTTACACACACATAAGTGAAAGCAAGGCATACTTGGTCAACAGCCATACAGGTCACACTGAGGGTGGCTATATAAACAACTTTAACACTGTTACAAATATGCGCCACACTGTGAACCCACACCAAACAAGAATGACAAAAACATTTGGGGAGAACATCCGCACCGTAACATAAAATGTAACAAATACCCAGAATCCCTTGCAGCACTAACTCTTCCGGGATCTACAATAAACACCCCCGCTACCACCAACCCCCCCACACCCACCACCTCAATTCCCCACCCCATCTCCCGAATTCGGAGCTCTCAAGGTTGGCAAGTATGGATGAGTCAGGTGTGTCTTGACAGGCTCCGCTGAAACCCTGAAGCCGACTCACCGAACCCCTAGGGTTCGATCAAACCCAGGTTAAAAACCACTGGCGTAGACAGAAAAGGGAGAACAGATGCATTTTGGCCTAAAAACTAAAGATAAAGGTGAAGTTATAACACTGAAACACCCTCAGGAAGAGATGCTTTAAGACATGGCTAGCTCACTAGCGGCTAACGTTCATCCACTGTCGGCAATGTTGTAGCTACTTCTAAATCACTAATCCTCGCCTCCATGGCAACAAATAAAGTACGTTTCTTCCAAGTTTAATCCCTGCAGTACGAGGAATAACGAAACGTGCTTAAGTACAGCTCACCGGAGTCAAAATGTAAACAAACGCCATTGGTGGCTCTACACCTAACATCCACTGTAATGATATCAAGTACAGGCACGTAACTAGTCGATACTACTATGATTCCATCGCTATTTTTTGGGATCACAACATCTTATTGCGTTTAAAAAAAAATATATTATGTTTATAAACTCAGGAAATTTGTCCCTGGACACATGAAGACTTTGAATGTGACCAATGTATGATCCTGTAACTACTTGGTATCAGATTGATACCCAAATTAGTGGTATCGTCCAATATTTATGTAAAGTATCAAACAACAGAAGAATACGTGATTATTACATTTTAACAGAAGTGTAGACAGAACATGTCAAAAGAGAAAGCAAGCAGATATTATCAGTAAATAAACAAGTAGAGTAATAATTAATTTTCTACCACTTGTTCTCAACAATGTTGACAAAATAATAGAATATAAATGACACAATATGTTACTGCATAAGTCAGCAGACTAATTAGGAGCCTTTGTTTTGTTTGCTTACTTACTACTAAAAGAAAAATTGTCTAGTATGTCAGGCTGTGTTGGATCCACTATGGATTGAACTTTCACAGTATCATGTTATACCCGCTCAACATCCATTGCTTTCGGTCCCCTAGAGCAGTGGTTCTCAAACTTTTTTCAGTGATGTACCCCCTGTGAATATTTTTTTTATTCAAGTACCCCCTAATCAGAGCAAAACATTTTTGGTTGAAAAAAAGAGATAAAGAAGTAAAATACAGCACTGTGTCATAGGTTCCTGATTTATTAAATTGTATAAATGTGCAAAATATTGCTCATTTGTAGTGGTCTTTCTTGAACTATTTGGAAAAAAAGGAAATAAAAATAGCTAAAAACTTGTTGAAAAATAAACAAGTGATTCAAATATAAATAAAGATTTCTACACATAAAAGTAATCGTCAACTTAAAGTGCCCTCTTTGGGAATTGTAATAGAGATCCATCTGGATTCATAAACTTAATTCTAAACATTTCTTCACAAAAAATCTTTAACATCAATATTTATGGAACATGTCCACCTAAAATCTACTAGTCAACACCGAATATTGCATTGTTGCATTTCTTTTCACACTATATGAACTTACATTCATATTTTGTTGAAGTATTACTCAATAAATATATTTATAAAGGATTTTTGGATTGTTATTTTTAGAATATTTTTATAAAAATCTCACGTACCGCTTGTCATACATCCAAGTGCCCCCAGGGGTATGTGTACCCCCATTTGAGAACCACTGCCCGAGAGGGGCGGGATTGCCCACATATGCTGTCCTCTCCAAGGTTCTCATAGTCATCATTGTCACCGACGTCCCACTGGGTTTTGAGTTTTCCTTGCCCTTATGTGGGCTCTACCGAGGATGTCGTAGTGGTTTGTGTTGTGGTTTGTGCAGCCCTTTGAGACTTAGGGCTATATAAGTAAACATTGATTGTTTGATTGATTTAAGGACTTAACTGCAATAAGAAACATATATTTAATGTACCGTTAGAAATAAAGCCAATAATGATTTTTTTTTGGTGGTCCCCTTTATTTAAAAAAAGTTCCGAAAAGTATCGGGGTAATTTTAGTACCGGTACCGAATTATTGGTGCCGTTACAACACTAGTACAGAAGTACGGAAAGGTGAAAAGCATCATACCCTTCTAAAGACTGACAAGTGGCAATCACATTACAGTCCTTCTGCTGTATGACTCAGCTACAGTTCATAGCATATGTGCAAGAAATCATGCTATCTCTATCAATTGACCCCAAAAAAGGAAAATGTATTAAACATCACTTTCTGTAATAATTATTGGCTGATTATAAACGATGTGCATTTACACAGCAATTGGTATTGGCCAGAAGAATAAGGAAGTTGTAAAGCACTTTGGTTCCATAACCACACATTGATATGAAGTGACAACTCTACCAGTCACTGTGAGAGAATCACTATAAATTCAAGAGAGCCCGATATAAGGAGCACTATAAAACATTCAGCTTGTCTTAATCTTGTCCTTTTCATCCTTTTTGCGTTTTATTCCTTCTGCTCAGCTACTCTCACAGCTTCCTCACTGCTTCCATTCATTCCTTTCTGCCCATCATTTACGCTAAAGCCATTTGCCCCTCCCCAGCTCTACATCCCCTCCTTCAAATGTTCTGGCTGCTGAAAAGTCATAAAAAAAAAATAATTTATTTCTGTCCCCCAGTGTGGGGATGTATTAGCATGCCAGCAGAGCATGCTAAGTTATCTCGGCGCTACAGGCGCTGAGTGGTAATACTAAGCTCAGATAATTTGCAACAGGAGGACCACGGAATGTCTGTGGCGGAGAATTAGAACTGTCCGTATGATTCGTTATGGTGGGACTAATGTTTCACTGCACTGTAACCTACTGTACTCAAGCCACAGAGTACAGTTGTTTGTCCTGTATGACTTAATGATATGCAATGAGTGAACGTCAACTGAAATTCAGCTCACAGGGGAAATTAAATGACATTATTGTTGCTGTATGTTCTGATCGCTCCTGTTTTCCAATTTGGACTGTCTTTACCAGCACGTGGCAAAAATGAAAACCCAAGTCAAAATGCATCAAAAGTAGTTTCGACTACAACACGGTGAAACTAGATTTAAGTTTTAATAACCCCAAGGCTCTTTCAAAAGAGAATTACAAATATGCACGGCATGCTTACATGGCAATCAACTTGTAAGAAGAGTAACATGTGAATATATTCTCTCTGTCCACTTTTTCCATAAAAAGTTCTTCTGTATATGCATATTGAAAAGACGGAATCACAATTAAGGAACTAAAGCAGGGGTGTCAAACGAACGGCCCGCAAACAGGTTTTATCCGAAAAAAGGAGCCAACATTTTTGAATGAAAGAAACTGCTGTTCGAAATGTGTCCACTAGATGTCGCAGTAGCAATTCTTTGTATCTTTGTAGATGACGCCACATATGTAAAAAAAAATAAACCACATGATGTTAGTGCACCAGTCGAGGAAAATGAGCAAACTGCATAAATAGCATCCTGTAATTTGATTTTGATATTATTTTTATCTTGATACAATGAAAATTAACCCCAATGAGTTGACTGATGAACATTATCACTTAATTTATTCAGAAAATATAAATAACGACAATTAAAGATAGAATACTATTAACCGCAACATGTAAGTATAAAAAAAAAAACATTAACATTATGATTTGTATATTTTTAGAATGTGCTTGTTCTATTTTTAAACTAAAAAAACTATCTGAAGTTGTCTTTATTTATAAGTTATCGTGTTGTGATTTTAACAGTCCGGCCCACTTGGGAGTAGATTTTTCACCATGTGGCCCCTGATCTAAAATTACTTCGGCACCCCTGAACTGAAGCAAATTTGTTATATATATATATATATATATATATATATATATATATATATATATATATATATATATATATATATATATATATATATAAGGGGTGTGGGAAAAAATCGATTCAAATTTGAATCGCGATTCTCACGTTGTGCGATTCAGAATCGATTGTCTTTTTTTTTTAATTGATTTTTTTTTATTACAATTTTTTTTTCCCAAATAATCCAACAAACAATACACAGCAATACCATTACAATGCAATCCAATTCCAAAACCAAACCTGACCCAGCAACACTCAGAAATAAAATAAACAGAGCAATTGAGGAGACAAACACGACACAGAACAAACCAAAAGTAGTGAAACAAAAATGTATATTATCACCAACAGTACCAATATTAGTTATAATTTCAGCACAGCAGTGATTAAAAATCCCTCATTAACATTAACATTAGCATTTTATAAAAAAAAAAAAAAAAGTACAGTAGTGTCACAGTGGCTTACACTTGCATCGCATCTCATAAGCTTGACAACACACTGTGTCCAATGTTTTCATAAAGTCATATTTTTGGTTCGTTTATTAGTTAAAACAAATTTACATCATTGCAATCAGTTGATAAAACATTGTCCTTTACAATTATAAAAGCTTTTTTTTTTAAATCTACTACTCTGCTAGCATGTCAGCAGACTGGGGTAGATCCTCCTGAAATCCTATATATTGAATGAATACAGAATCATTTTAAATCGGAAAAATATCGTTTTTGAATTGAAAATCGCGTTGAATCGAAAAAATCGATTTATAATCGAATCGCGACCCCAAGAATCGACATTGAATCGAATTGTGGGACACCCAAAGATTCGCAGCCCCAACATATATATATATATATATATATATATATATATATATATATATATATATATATATATCCATCCATCCATTTCCTACCGCTTATTCCCTTTGGGATTGCGGGGGGTGATGGTGCCTATCTCATCTACAATCGGGCGGAAGGCAGGGTACACCCTGGACAAGTCGCACCTTCATCGCAGATATATATATATATATATATATATATATATATATATATATATATAAGAAAAATGTAAAGTGAGCTGGTATATTTACTTTCAAGCAATTTATATCAGACATTTTTGCTTTGATGGAATGAAAAATTGCTTTGCCTAAGTCGAAGCTGAGTGTTTGTTTCTCCACAAAGTGTTTTATTCGGTACCGAGTCTGTAACCGGACTTGACGTCTCCTGCACACAGGCTTGAAAATATGGTACTATTTTATTTGGCATGAATGGGTACTCGGTAGTGCTGAAGGAATTCTGTCAGTACCAACGAAATTACCAAGTTCAGTACCCATCCTCATTCCCAATTGAGTGTAAGGATTGGTAAATGTACCCAGTCAGTACTCATATCCTTCCGTATAATAAACAAGAGGGAGAAGTGGAAGAAATGGATGGATGGGTGAACCTAAATGTATTCCAAAGGTCGGCATAAATGTTTTTTTGTCGAACAATAAATACTATGAAGTGTTTTTCCTCATGCGATCGACTAAACAATAAATGGAAAAAGTGTGTGATATAAAACAACAATTAAGGGTAAAAGCCATTCTTAAGCACTATCCAGTGTAGCATTTCTCGCCCTCTAACCAAGGCATCGCATAATTCTTTTTTCTTCAAAGAATTTTTAACAAAGAGTAATACAGCCTTAATACAGCCTTAATACAGCGCTGGTTTGCTACAACACAGAAATATGTTTTTTTTTGCTATCTACAACAGAATAAGGAGCTTAAATGAGTGTGATAGCTAAAGCAGATGGACGAGATGCTGTAAAAACCACAGTCCATTTTAATGGGCGCTGCAGTTTAGTCACATATTTAAGCTTCATCGCGGGAAGATGACACAGATTAACGTGCTAATGTTGTCCTGTGTAACTCCGTGGTTCAGCTTTAAAAGTCATCTCCCACTGAGACAACGCACAAAGACTCACTCGCATAATACTCCCACAAAGAAGTAAACCTTATAAAAATTTCACAGTATTTGATAATGCTATTACAGATAAGCAATGTAATTATGCTACACAAAGTACAGCAAACGCAACGATGCCTATTAAAGGCTTCACGTCCTTAACATGATCTTTCTGTTTCATTGAGAAGTTCAATAACTGGGTTTCGAATGTAAAGAGTGTCATATGTATAATGTAGCGCAGGGAGTGGTCCCTAAAATGTGAGACTTATGTGGCATAGCTATACCGGATTTGTTCCTCCGTGGATGGGTCGGGCAAGAACACAGCAAAAGGTAAGAAATAAAGGATTTAATAAATTAATAAAAGGCACTGGTGCAAGCCGAAAGGCAAACAAATGGCGCTAGCATGTTAGCTAGCACGAAGGCACAAAAAAGGGAAAACAAATCATCAGCATGAGAGCTAGGCGTAGCGTGTAAGCTAGCGAAAATATACATACAAAGCAGTCGTCACTTATTGCACAAAGGCAAATTAGAATCCGCGGCAGAACAATGAAAAGGGGCGAGCTTAAATAAGGGAGGTGGTTACAAGAAACAGGTGTGCGAGAACCGAGAGTAGCAGGTGGAAATAATATGTAACCATGGTGACAGACTAAACAGGAAATAAGGAGATCAAAATACCGAAATGTGATATGAAAATAGAACCAAAACAACAATCTGTGAAGATCCGAGCAGCGGACCGCAACATAAAAGTTCCTTAAAAGGCATTTAAATGTTTTTAAATTCAAATTTGCAGTATTTCACAAAAGTATGTAGCGTACGTCCCTATATTACAACTGTATGTGACGTGTGACCCCAGATTTCCACCATACGCAAAATTTCGGGTTTTATGTGACCTTTTGGAACGAAAACAAAAGCACAATTGCATTTGCTATCTATTGAACATGACTCAGCACAGTAATTCCTGTCTTAAAAAGCCTATAACACAAGTGAGTACCCAGATAATTATGAATTAACTACTCTAGCCTGATGGTGGTTGTGTCACGGTATGAATTGCAACATGTACTGCGACATTCTGAAGTAGAGCATTTTTCCAATGGGGCACATGACTGTTTTCAGTATGATGACCACCAAAATCCCACTTACAAGATGACATGTGCCTTACAGAAGAAGCTGAAGGTAAAGGTGAAGGCGTAGAAAAGTATGCCTAAAGACTTGAGTCCAATTGAGCGCTTGTTTTCCTGTACAATAATTTGGGCAAATAATGTTGCTCTAAATGCTTTTGGGGGACCCATAGCGTCCAGATGAACACATTTTCACTAACAATTTCTCTTCATGTATTTTTGCCCTTAAGAATAAATCTGGAAGTCATTTCTGATAACACCAAGTAGTTTTTGAGTAATTAGTAGATAAGTAACTCTAACTAATTGCTCCGTTTGTATCGCCAGACTCGATATGTCGGCGCCGCCTCTTGGTATGACGTCATCCACAGAATTGGAGTCCATTTCCCCGCATAGACAATGTGGATAAAGGCATGTAAAGTTAAAAATATCGATCACATAATTACACGTTTTTGTCGCCCTGGTCCATGATTACTTCAAAACTGATCTGGTTAAAATTATGAGAAAAAAAAAACAAAAAAAATCGCCATTTCCTCGTGTTTCCTCATGCTCTTTCAGCATTTTCTCAAAAATCTTGAGAAAAACATCAGGAGAAGAGGACGCAAAATAGAACACTAGCGGCTTACCTTATTGTTTCTCATTTTTACTCTTCTTTCTCCATTTTTCCGCAGTTTCTGACTAATTCTTGCTCCGCTTGAGCGTGCTACCAAAGAAGTTAGGAAAGGTAGCAATAAATACTGATAAAGTTGAGGAATGCTCATCAAACACTTTTTGGAACAGAAGAATCCCCTTTCAAAGTGAAAGGAAAGGAGATTCCAGCCATAACCTGTGCAGCTCTGATTAGTTCCATGCCCAAGACATGTTTACTGTGAGGTCTACTCACCTGGCTATTTTGACAATAATAACTTTGTAGAGTAATATAAGGAGAACAGTAAATCTAGACTGCTGTCCAAGCCAGTATTTTTCAACCTTTATTGAGCCAAGGCACATTTTTTGCGTTGAAAATATCCGGAGGCACACCACCAGCAGAAATAATTAAAAAACGAAACTCAGTTAACAGTAAAAAGACATTGTCGCAAATGTTAAATATGAATTCAAACCATAACCAACCATGCATCAATATAGCTCTTGTCTCAAAGTAGGTGTACTGTCACAACATGTCACATCACGTCATGACTTATTTTGAGTTTTTTGCTGTTTTTCTGAGCGCAGTATTTTAGTTCTTGTCTTGCGCTCCTATTTTGGTGGCTTTTTCTCTTTTTTTTTCTTCCCTGTAGCAGTTTCATGTCTTTCTTTGATATTTCCCGTGTCTACTTTGTTTTAGCAATCAAGACTATTTCAGTTGTTTTGTCCTTCTTTGTTTTTTGTCATGTCACGTTCGGATGTACATTGTGGACGCCGTCTTTGCTCCACAGTAAGTCTTTGCTGTCGTCCAGCAATCTGTTTGTGTTTACTTTGTAGCCAGTTCAGTTTTAGTTTCAGCTTCAATGCCTTTTCTTAGGGGCACTCAACTTTTATTTATTGTTGGTTAAAGCATTAGATACCTTTTTACCAGCACACTGCCTCCCGCTGTTTCCGACATCTACAAAGCAATTAGCTACCGGCTGTCACCTACTGCTATGGAAGACTATTGCATGGTTACTCTGCCGAGCTCTAGACAGCACCGATACTCAACAACGGCACATTTGTGGATTGTAATTACTGGTTTGCAAAAAATATTTTTAACCCAAATAGGTGAAATTAGATAATCTCTCACGGCACACCAGAATGTATCTCACGGTACACTAGTGTGACATGGCACGGTGGTTGAAAAACACTGGTCTAAGCCAGTGGTTCTCAACTTTTTTTCCATGATGTACTCCTTGTGAACATTTTTTTAATTCAAGTACCCCCTAATCAGAGCAAAGCATTTTTGGTTGAAGAAAAGAGATAAAGAAGTGAAATACAGCACTGTGTCATCAGTTTCTAATTTATTGATAAATAGGTTGTACTCGTATAGCGCTTCTCTACCTTCAAGGTACTCAAAGCGCTGTGACACTACTTCCACATTTACCCATACATTCACACACTGATGGAGGGAGCTGCCGTGCAAGGCGCTAACCAGCACCCATCAGGAGCAAGGGTGAAATGTATTGCTTAGGACACAACGGACGTGACGATGTTGGTACTAGGTGGGGATTGAACCAGGGACCCTCTGGTTGCGCACGGCCACTCTACCACTGCGCCACGCCGTCCCAATGTATACAATTTAGAAATTGTATAACAGTGCAAAATATTGCTCGTTTGTAGTGGTCTTTCTTGAACTATTTGTGAAAAAATATATAAAAATAACTAAAAAGTTGTTGAAAAATAAACAAGTAATTCAATTATAAATAAAGATTTTTACGCATAGACGTAATCATCAACATAAAGTGCCCTCTTTGGGGATTGTAATAGAGATCCATCTGGATTTATGAACTTAATTCTAAACATTTCTTCACAAAAAAAGAAATCTTTAACATCAATATTTATGGAACATGTCCACAAAAAATCTAGCTGTCAACACTGAATATTGCATTGTTGCATTTCTTTTCACAGTTTATGAACTTACAATCATATGTTGTTGAAGTATTACTCAATGAATATATTTATAAAGGATTTTTGAATTGTTGCTATTTTTAGAATATTTTTGAAAAATCTCTCGTACCCCTTGGCATACCTTCAAGTACCCCCAGGGGTACGCGTACCCCCTTTTGAGAACCACTGGTCTAAGCTATACACTGGCTACTCTAAATGATATCTATATAAATATACAGCTCTACGCCACATATTTACAATAATAAATATGTGGTTCGTACAATAAATTATTGTAAAAAATGTAGGTAGTGTACAACTGTGAGGAACTAAACATGCATGATCAGTGGCCACAACAGCAGATTTAGCTATTAGGCCCAGTGGATGTCACAAACAGATGTATACTCCTTTTCCTGTTTCAACAGCTCAAAATCTTTTTTGTCAAACACACACGCATGCACACACACACACACACACACACGCACACGAACACACACACACACACGCACAGATCTTTCCCTGCTAACCCTGTCTGCATGACTCATCAGCAGCCATTCTCTACCCCTGTCCCATATCTGTCTCACCTGTGTGTCACCGTACTGTTGACTGACCCACATTCCACTGATCCAGGCACTGACTCGCGGCAGAGCCACACGGCCAGCAGGAGGTGGACGAATGCTGGTTTCCCAGAGTGTGGAAACACTCTGGCATTAGCAAGTGCCGCTCAATTATTGATAAACTACTCAAACATACGTCACGATTGTCACTGTCACTTCCTTTCCTGCTGAGCTTGATATTTTGAATCTTCAGGTACTTTGGGGGGCATGAAAAGAGCAAGCAAGACAGAGAGCACAACGTGTAACCCCAAAAGTCAAACCCTTCGGGATGTCATGTAAAATTTTGAATGTAATATTTTTCTCTGTTATAGTACATTTCTGAAGTTCAAAAACAACAGAGTGTTTAAACAAGCATAAGTCAAGCGTACTAGTCACTATTACTCCAGTGTGACTATACTGTTCTATATCCATCCATCCATTTTTTTCCGCTTATTCCCTTTGGGGTTGCGGTGGGCGCTGGTGCCTATCTCAGCTACAATCGGGCGGAAGGCGGTGTACACCCTGGACAAGTCACCAACTCATAGCAGGGCCAAAACAGATAGACAGACAACATTCACACTCACATTCACACACTAGGGCCAATTTAATGTTGCCAATCAACCTATCCCCAGGTGCATGTCTTTGGAAGTGGGAGGAAGCCGGAGCACCCGGAGGGAACCCACGCATTCACGGGGAGGACATGCAAACTCCACACAGAAAGATCCCGACCCCGGGATTGAACCCAGGACTACTCAGGACCTTCGTATTGTGAGTCAGACGCACTAACCCCTCTGCCACCGGAAGCCCTGTGTTCTATAGTTTTGCACAATATATGATATAAATGTTATACATTTGGCCGACGACAGAGCTTTAATACTACTGTATTGTATCGTGATGATGATACATTCTAGATTTGATAGCAACACACAAACAAATCCGTCACCAATGCAATGTAGCATTCTTACTATAGAGCTAGCGGCTAATATCCCTCCACAGTGCAAAGCCACTTTTAAGTCGGTAATACTCGTCTAAATTGCATTTCTTACATGTATCAACGCTGGAGGCCGAGGAATAGCTAAACATGCTACTCTACACACCATGCGGGGATATGCTTACCGCTAAGTTACATGTCTGGGTGGATCGATACATATATTATCAGCAATGATACAAAATATAGTGTTAGTATACAGTTAATAATATAGTGGTTGAATCAATATTTTTCAATATCAAAAAGTCTTTGGTCATTTGTATTATTATTTTTTTTTTACACATTCAGTAAGTAAGTCCCTGGAGCCAGAAGGTCTTAAAGGGAAAAACAAATCATTTAAATCAGTGTGAATAATAGGAAATAATTTAAATATTAAATAGATGTTGTTATACAGCCATCCTATATCTTTGTCAGATTATAATTGTGATCAAACTGTGTGTCCTTCAATGATCTTGGAAATTTAAACTATCAGTATCAGCATTTGTATGACCAATACTGCCCATGTATGTATGGTATTAGGCCATGTCTACACTAAGTCGTTTAACCCTTTAAACAAAAATTTATATAGCCGATGGTTTCAGCCTCACTAAACCATCGTCTAAGGTCGCCCCCCTCGGACAGATTTTTACACGGGTAACTCAGCTGTGTAATTCTTTAATCTCCGGCACTCTGTATGGACTCATTGATGGTTTACAAAGTGAGTTCGGAGAAGAAGTAACGCCAGAAAGAATGCGCCACAGCCAGCTTCATAACAACCAAAGCTAAAAAGATGGAGGCTAGTCATCCAGACATGCCCGTGTTTTTCCTTCTTCTACATGTACAAAGCTTGTGGAAATCACACATGAATACCTTAAGTGAAGGAAACACGTGATTGCAGCGATTTCGGATACAACACTTCTCAGACTGCAAGAGAACTTTGGCAGCTGTGATTCTATTTACCGAAAAGCTCGGTCCCTTTTTTCCGTGGATGTGATACAGGCAGTGTGTGACTATAAATATGGCTTCATGGATGTGACTGTGAAATGGCCAGGCAGCATGCGTGATGCCCACATCTTTGCTAACTCCGCCATTAACGCGTAGCTGAAAGATGGAACCATTCCCTCGTGTCCCCAACAACTGCTGGAAGATGAAGATCCGGTCCCTGTTTTTATTTTGGGTGACCCAGCTTATCCCCTGACGCCATATCTCACGAAAGAATACCCTAACGCCGGAGTCAACCCACAACAATGGTTATTAGGGGTGTGGGAAAAAATCGATTCGAATACGAATCGAATCGTTTACGTTGTGCGATTCAGAATCGATTCTCATTTTTAAAAAAATAGATTTTTTTTTTATCAATCCAACAAACCACTACACAGCAATACCATAACAATGCAATCCAATTCCAAAACCAAACCTGACCCAGCAACACTCAGAACTGCAATAAACCAAGCAATTGAGAGGAGACACAAACACGACACAGAACAAACCAAAAGTAGTGAAACAAAATGAATATTATCAACACAGTCTCAATATTAGTTATAATTTCAGCATAGCAGTGATTACAAATCCCTCATTGACATTATCATTAGACATTTATGAAAATAAAAATAAAATGTCACAGTGGCTTACACTTGCATCTCATCTCATAAGCTTGACAACACACTGTGTCCATTATTTTCACAAAGATAAAATAAGTCATATTTTTGGTTCGTTTAATAGTTAAAACAAATTTACATTATTGCAATCAGTTGATAAAACATTGTCCTTTACAATTAGAAAAGCTTTTTTTTTTCAAATCTACTACTCTGCTAGCATGTCAGCAGACTGGGGTAGATCCTGCTGAAATCCTATGTATTGAATGAAAACAGAATCGTTTTGAATCGGAAAAATATCGATTTTGAATCGAGAATCGAATCGAATCGACAAAATCGATATATTATCGAATCGTGACCCCAAGAATCGATATTGAATCGAATTGTGGGACACCCAAAGATTCACAGCCCTAATGGTTGTATATACATTTGTTTTTTTAGATTCCTACAATAATTGTTGTTTTTTGTCGCATTGTCTACTTTCTCATGTCGATAAAAGATTTCATTAATTTATGATGGCTCAGGTGTGATTTACTACAATAGGGCACACAGCACACTGGATTCTAGTTAATTGAAATACCACAACAGTGGAAATTGTTCAAAGGAGATACATTTTAATTTAAAAACTTGCCCACAAAACACAGCAAACGAATGTAAAATGCACAGCAAAATATTTACAACATAGCTCTTTTAAACAACAACTTCACAGTGAAGTAAAGTCATGTACTGGAGAGCTTGGAGCAGATGGACACTCAGGTGGATTTTGTTTTTGTTCTCCGCACATGCGTAGTAGGTCGCGTTGCGCCGGTAAACGGAGGGGGGCGGGGGTCTTAAACGGTGGCAATGTTGTGTGTGGACACACATAAGGTTTAACCTGGATAACCTTATCCGGCTTAGTGTAAACAGGGCCTTAGATCGATAGCCAAATGTGTAGAATCTTCCAGAACTTTTGTAAAATATCCAAACAACAGAAGAATAAGTGCAGTATGACATTTAAAGAGAAGTGTAGACAGAACCTTGTTCTTACAAAAAAGTAACAATATATAAATAGTAAATTAGCAATAGATCAATAATCTATCCATCCATCCATTTTCTCCTGCTTGTCGCTTTCGGGGTTGCGGGTGTGTTGGAGCCTATCTCAGCTGCATTCCGGCAGCATGGTGGTACAGGGGTAAGTGCATATGCCTCACAATACGAAGGTCCTGAGTTCATAGTCCAGGGTATACCCCGCCTTCTGCCCCAAATGCAGCAAAGATGGATTAATAATAGTTTTGACAAAATATTATCGGAAGTGGCACAATATATTTATATTTATATAGCGCTCTTCACCAGTGACTTAATGATAATAATAATAATAATGGATTAGATTTATATCGCGCTTTTCTATTGTTAGATACTCAAAGCGCTCACAGAGAAGTGGGAACCCATCATTCATTCACACCTGGTGGTGGTAAGCTACATCTGTAGCCACAGCTGCCCTGGGGTAGACTGACGGAAGCGTGGCTGCCAGTTTGCGCCTACGGCCCCTCCGACCACCACCAATCATTCATTCATCATTCATTCACCAGTGTGAGCGGCAACGGGGGCAAAGGTGAAGTGTCCTGCCCAAGGACACAACGGCAGCGATTTGGACAACAATAGGTGGGAAGCGAACCTGCAACCCTCAGGTTTCTGGCACGGCCACTCTACCCACTACGCCAGGGGTCTCAAACTCAAATACAGAGTGGGCCAAAATTTAAAACTGAACAAAAGCCGCGGGCCAAAGTTGAACAAATTAACCTTTTAATAGGGACCCAAACAAATTTTGCAATGAATATTGAACAAGCAAGGCTTAAATAGGACAGCACGGTGGTACAGGGGTTAGTGCATCTGCCTCACAATACGAAGGTCCCGAGTAATCCTGGGTTCAATCCCGGGCTCGGGATCTTTTTGTGTGGAGTTTGCATGTCCTCACCGGGATTGCGCGGGTTCCCTCCGGGTATTTGGGCTTCCTCCCATGGAAAAAGCAGAGCTTATATAACGTAATAATGCAAAATCAACTTTCAAAAAACATCAGTGGTATATTAAATAAAATCTAATTTAAAAAATTAATACCTCTTTTCTATTTGCAGCCTTCTGAGGTAAATATCAACATTAACTTTTTCCACAGGCTAATAAATTCAAAAATAAAATAAAAATGAGGTGGGCGGAGTTTGGTAGCAGCGGGGGGTGTATATTGTAGCGTTCCGGAAGAGTTAGTGCTGCAAGGGATCCTGGGTATTTGTTCTGTTGTGTTTATGTTGTGTTACGGTGTGGGAGTTTTGTCATTCTTGTTTGGTGTGGGTTCACAGTGTGGCGCATATTTGTAACAATGTTAAAGTTTTTTATACGGCCACCCTCAGTGTGACCTGTATGGCTGTTGACCAAGTATGTGTTTGTGAAAGCAGCATATTTTATGTGACTTGGCCAGCACGCTGTTTATATGGAGGAAATGAGGACGTGACGTCATGTTGTAGAGGACGCCAAAGGCAGTGCCTTTGAGGAACGCTCCCAATATTGTTGTCCAGGTGGAAATCGGGAGAATGGTTGCCCAGGGAGATTTTTGGGAAGGGCACTAAACTTCGGGAGTCTCTTGGGAAAATCGGGAGGGTTGGCAAGTAAGAGTATTAGTGGTGAATGTGGTGTTACCGGCGGGCCAGCTCTAATGTTAATTTGATATTGCCTCAAGGGCCAAATGAAATTAAACGGCGGGCCAAGTTTGGCCCGCGGGCCAGAGTTTGACACCCATGCACTACGCCATGCCGCCCCAGACTTAAAGCGCTATGCATTGTGAAACCCATTATCTAAGTTACCGGTACATTTAAACCAGTGTGGGCGGGTAGGGAAGGTACCCTGCTCAAGGACACAACCGTAGTGACGAGGATGGCGGAGGCTGGGATTCGGAACTGGAACTCTGAAGTTGCTTGCATGGTCTCTCTACCAACCATGCCAAGCCGCCCATATATTGTTACCACATACATCAGCAGTCCAACTAGGAGCCTTTGCAACCTGTTTTGAAATGGTTCTATTATCACTCACATAGAAAATAATATATCCTATACATCATTATTGGGGATAATGCAATATACGGTATGTCGCAATATAGGTTTTAGGCCAATCGCCAATCCCTGATATTCAACATTTGCTATTTTAGCGTTTCAGGGTTTTTCACATCACATTAACTGTTTGTGTATGATTGTTAACATTGCTAAAATAATACCAAGTTTGTGATGGACGGCAAAAGTTTGACCCTGTCACTGACAATTTCTCTTTTTCATTATTCTATTAGGAATTGTTTTCCCCTTATTCACGCAAGTGGAGGTACGCCTGCATGCATTAGTTGCCTTACACCATGGGTGTCAAACTCTGGCCCGTGGGCCAAATTTGGCCCGCCGTGTAATTTCATTTGGCCCTTGAGGCAATATCAAATTAACATTAGAGCTGGCCCGCCGCTGTAACACCGCATTCACCACTAATACTCATACTCGTCAACCCTCCCGATTTTCCCGGGAGACTCCCGAAGTTCAGTGCCCCTCCCGAATTTCTCCCGATTTCCACCTGGACAATAATATTGGGGGCGGGCCGTAAAAGCACTGCCTTTGGCGTTCTCTACATGTCGCCACGTCCGCTTTTCCTCCATACAAAGAGCGTGCCGACCCACTCACATAATATATGCGGCTCATACACACACACAAGTGTATGCAAGGCATACTTGGTCAAAAGCCATACAGGTCACACTGAGGGTGGCCGTATAAAATACTTTAACACTGTTACAAATATACGCCACACAGTGAAACCACAGCAAACAAGAATGACAAACACTTTTTGGGAGAACATCCGCACCGTAACACAACATAAACACAACCGAACAAATACCCAGAACCCCTTGCATCACTAACTCTTTCGGGACGCTACAATATATACCCCCGCTACCACCAAACCCCGCCCCAACTCAAACCCGCCGCCGAAGAGAGGCTTTCAATTTGTATTTTTATTTTATTTGATATGCCATTGATATTTTTTAATTATTATTATTTTAAACTCGATTTTGCATGTCACTCTAAAGTTATATAAGCCTTGCTTGGTCAATATTCAATGCAAAACGTGTTTGGGTCCCTATTAAAGGATGATTTTGTTCAACCTCGGCCAGCGGCTACGTTCAGTTTTAAATTTTGGCCCGCTCTGTATTTGAGTTTGACACCCCTGCCTTACACTGTATGTTGGAAGGTTACCAACAATAGGATTTCAGTGTTTATTTCAAACCTTCAATACGTTAGGTCTAAACAGATTTGTGTTTTGATAAGTTTAAATGGAATACAAAAAGCACAGTCTTTGTGTCTCTGCAGTAAAGCATAGTGAGAATGGGATGCTGCATGAGTACACATGCCTCTGCCATGCAAAAAAGAGAGGCTGGAGGCGGGGCTTGGATGCTGACAATAACCAATGCTTGCTCTCATTGGTTCTCAATGACATCATTGATAAGGGGCTGCAGAAAAAAATAGAAAGGCTCTCTCACTTTCCCTTACACACATTGTTAGCACAAGTTAGAAGTGATCATTAAACCACTACTGACCTTTGCTAGAACAATCAGGCTTTTATAAATCAACTTTACACAGTAACACAACACAAATATGAATGCTTTATCTCTTCGGTCCCTCACAGAATTATGATATTTGAGCCCTCCACAGAGGGGGCAACAAATAGATACACCAATGTTAGCCTAATTAGGGATAAAAGAGGGATGGAAAAATTAAACATGGACACAGCTTGACTTTACACTTGCTCTATGACTTTTGCAATGTATTATATCATAAATGTCAGTGTATTTTAGTGTGTGTATGTGTTGGTTCCACATGACAAAGACAAAAGGGAAAAAGAACAAGTCTTTGGATAGAAATCTTGGTCACTTACCAATTATGATGGACGGAAATGCAATAGTCTGCCATCTCGGTGAGTTTAAGCCGAAGTGCAGAAGGAGACCATCACGTTCCTTTAATCTCCAAAGTATATCCAGGTTTTTTTTTTGTTGCCTACATTTCCAAGTATGCCTTGAAAGCATCCCTCTAGGCAAAGCTGCTCCTGGTGCTTAGGTTTGAATCCGTATGAGTTCTTCAGCTTATCCAAAATAAAAGTGTTCTGTCTCTTAATCCTTAAAGCTTCTTCAAATAAGACTCTGGAGTTCGTACCTCCGTCGTTCTCCCCAAAATTTGGAAAATATTTCTCTACGTAGTCCAGCTATAATCAGAAACAATAAAGTGAAACAATAACCTGTTAGTTAGTGAAACGGAGTGGAACAATTCTAAATAATAATAATAAATAGGAAATATATTGTGAAACCAGCGTTCTATAATAGTCAACATTGACTGGGAGTTGATGGTCAAAAGTTTGCAAAAGTTTCAAACTTTAAAAAATATAATAAAGTTAACAAATATGTTAAAATTTTTACAAAATTCCAATATCAAAACGAATATGTAAAAAAAAAAAAAAGTATAATATTGTGTTTAGATATTGATCAGGCTTTATGTAGTAAATTCTAACATCTCACACTTTTATTTGTCTCTATAAAAATTTATATTTTGAAAAACAAAGTGCAAATTGTGGAGTTGTTATAAACTTTAAATGAACACCGTAGGCTGTTATTAGTAGTCATCTCCTAATAGAAGTTTCATTGTTTGTTTGTTTTTTAAAAAAAAGTTACAAAAAATAAAACAACTTTTAAACAACGTGCCCTTCTGAAAATATTGTTTTGCTTGGTAAAACTTGTTCCTCGTGGACTTTCTTGATACTTTTCTTTGCATGGACTGAGAACAAAGGAGCCTTTACTGTAACAAAGAAGCTGCTGCGCTTATACCTGTTGATCTGTTTCCAGTAAACACATGGGAACTTTCCAACCCATATTTCGTTTCAATGCATTGTATAGCAAATCATTAGAGACAACATGGTCTCGAAAGAGGTTTTATTAATTCATCCAACAAGTTTAAGTATCTTCCCTGCTGACTTTACACCTGATTACATTGTTCTGAATTCCCATAGTGCAGAATTCGCAACTTCGCACACACACACACAAAATAAAACGCGCTGACAAATCAAACAAGTATTTTTTTTTGTCATTTGCATGATGATGATGATGATGCAATCTATTAATTCAACGACTTTAGCTCTTCTTTTTTTTGTTTTTGTTGCATGCGCAATCAACTTCTGATTCATCTGCTTTGTCTTGAGAGTCGCACCATCCCGACAAAATACGAGCAGAAAAGCAACTTCCTTTCACTTGTAGCAAAGTTAATAGTGACAAAGTAAACATACTTTTTGATGGTCATGACGAAATCCTTTCAAGTCGTCTTCCAAAAAAAAAGCTTGAGACAGAGCATCGGACAAAGGAAAAGAGGACCGCTCCTCTCTCTCTCTTTCTCTCCCTCTCCCTATGTCGCTCTACCTCTGCTGCTTTGTGCTCAACTTTGAGCGCTGACGCACCAACAAGAGCGGCAACTTTTACTAGAAAAAAAAAACAACAAAAAAAACACACACACACAAAAATCACTTTCGGGAGTGCACACGCTCAACACGCAGAGAATAAGTGTTTTATCTGGGAGGCGACTCACTTGATGGTGCTCTGCTCCGCGCGTCTTGGAGGAGGAGAAGTAAAGTTTGGAAGGACCCACGCAGCTTAGTGTTGTGGAGTCCCCCCTTTGTCTACACGTGTGATAGATGGATGGGGCTCCGTTTGGCCGCGCCTAGTTCATTGCGCTCTCCAAACAGGAGTCCCGCCCTCTACAAGCACCAGTATGCACGATATAGAGGGCCACTTGCTATAATAACAATGTGCAAAGTGACATAAACTACATCAGACAGGAGTGGTATTGGCATATGATTTTAATTCCCATGAATACATTTAGAAAGTCTATCGGATGCACTGCCTGGAGAACAAAGAACATTTGAGACAAAAGAAAAAAAAAATTAAAGGCCTACTGAAACCCACTACTACCCACCACGCAGTCTGATAGTTTATATATCAATGATGAAATATTAACATTGCAACACATGCCAATATGGCCTTTTTAGTTTACTAAATTGCAATTTTAAATTTTGCGGGAGTTTCGTCCTGGAAACGTCATGTAATGATGACGTGTACTAGAGATGCGCGGATAGGCAATTATATCACCCGTAACCGCATCACAAAAGTCGTCATCCACCCGCCACCCACCCGAACCAACATTTCTTTCCCTTCAAATTCTCCGTGAAAACTGTAATAAATAAAGCACGTTACAAACGTAAAAATAATAACATGCACAGCATGTGGCTCAAACATTTTACCAAGTAAAATACCAACAAATGACAAATACCTCGTTGGCCATACCCGGAAGTAGCTTCCTTACATCCGTTGACAGACCAAACGAGACACTTCAAAATAAAAGTATGCCCACATACTGTTTCAAAGAGTGCTGCTTGTTTTTCGTATGTGGGTAACAACATTTAACTATTTATAAGTGGTTGATTTCTATAGGCTAGTACGGTAAAGTGTTGTACCTGACAAGTTGGGGCAAACTTGCTTCTGCAGCCTTCATCAGAGGTGTCACGTGATGTTAGCGTGACGTTGTCTATGACGTGTTATATGGATTGTACCATCAAGAGTTGTCAGGTACAACACTTTACCTTCTAGCCTGTATAAATCAACCATTTATAAATACACGTCAGTAGGCTAAATGAACCTCTTCAACATAACATTTAACTATGTATAATGTAGCGGCTGGCTACGGGGTGTTAGCCAATGACTTTGGCTGGGGGGGGGGGACTTCCGGGAGAGATAGGGAAGTGACGTTGTCGACAGGAAGTGAGAGTTCGAGTTGTCCCGGGAAAAACGTTAGAGACATGAGAGCTGTTGTGTGGTTGTATTACATCTTGTGCAATAAAGACAAGACAAACGAAGAAATTTTATGAGCCTACATTCCTGGGATTATTACAATATATATTTCCGAATTGGTTCAACCGCCACCCGCCAGAATCTATTTAAAATCAATTTTTTCATCATGTCACCCGCCCTACCCGCGGTTTATCACTGGACTCCGCGGTTGTGACCGCAAACCGCGCATCTCTAACGTGTACGCAAGACATCACAGGTTTTCAGGAAGTATGAGCGCTGCACACACACACAGCTGTAAGTCGTCTGCTTAAACGACATAATTACGCGGTATTTTGGAGATCTGTGTTGCTGAATCTTTTGCAATTTGTTCAATTAATATTGGAGAAGTCACAGCAGAAAGATGGAGTTGGGAAGCTGTAGCCTTTAGCCACACAAACACACGGTGATTCCTTGTTTAAAATTCTTGGAGGTGAAAATTGACTATGGATCAGAGTGCGGTCAAGCGAGCATGAATCAAGACGGAATGTCAACCAGCATGTTTCGGTGAGAAAATTGTGGTTAAAAAGTTGCTTCTTACCGGAGAAAAGCTGAGCTTGTGCCGTCCATAGCTGCCGTCGACTCCCCTGAGACACTGCGCGTCAAGACACCCATGGACGTACACCTCCGACTATCAGGTAATATTTAACTCACTAAAACACTAGCAACACAATAGAAAGATAAGGGATTTCCCAGAATTAGCCTATTAAATGTGTCTAAAAACATCGGAATCCGTCCCAATTGCGTTTTTTTTTTTTTACTTTTTTTTTTTTTTTTCTTCTAGTCCATCGCTATCAATATCCTCAAACACAAATCTTTCATCCTCGCTCAAATTAATGGGGAAATTGTCGTTTTCTCGGTCCGAATAGCAATGTGAATATGTGAGGAGCCATCACACATGTGACGTCATCGTCTGCGACTTCCGGTAGAGGCAGGGCATTTCTCTTAACACCGAAAGTTGCAAACCTTATCGTGGATGTTCTCTACTAAATCCTTTCAGCAAAAATATGGCAATATCGCGAAATGATCAAGTATGACACATACAATGGACCTGCTATCCCAGTTTAAATAAGAAAATCTCATTTCAGTATACTGAAATGAGAGAGGCCTTTAATACACTATATTGCCAAAGGTATTTTGCCACCTGCCTTGACTCACATATGAACATGAAGTGCCATCCCATTCCTAACCCAAAGGGTTCAATATGATGTCGGTCCACCTTGTGCAGCTATTACAGCTTCAACTCTTCTGGGAAGGCTGTCCACAGGGTCAAGGAGTGTGTTTAAAGTTAAAGTTAAAGGCCTACTAGAATGAGATTGTCTTATTTAAACGGGGATAGCAGGTCCATTCTATGTGTCATACTTGATCATTTTGCGATATTGCCATATTTTAGCTGAAAGGATTTAGTAGAGAACATCCACGGTAAAGTTCGCAACTTTTGGTGCTGACAAAAAAGCCCTGCCTTTACCGGAAGTCGCATTCGATGACGTCACAAGTGTGGGGGCTCCTCATATATTCACATTGATTTTAATGGGAGCCTCCAACAAAAAGTGCTATTCGGACCGAGAAAACAACAATTTCCCCATTCATTTGAGCGAGGATGAAAGATTTGTGTGTGAGTATATTGATAGCGACGGACTAGAAAAAAAAAACAACGCAATTGCATTGGGACGGATTCAGATGATTTTAGACACATTTACTATAGGATAATCCTGGGAAATCCCTTATCTTTCTATTGTGTTGCTAGTGTTTTAGTGAGTTTAACAGTACCTGATAGTCGGATAAGTGTGTCTCTACGGGTGTCTTGATGCGCAGTGTCTCAGGGGAGTCGACGGCAACTGTATGGACGGCACAAGCTTAGATGATCTCCGGTAAGAAGCGACTTTTTACCACAATTTTCTCACCGAAATCTGCTGGTTGACATTCAGTTGGGATCCATGTTCGCTGATCCATAGTAAAGTTTCACCTCCGGGAATTTTAAACAAGGAATCACCGTGTGTTTGTGTGGCTAAAGGCTAAAGCTTCCCAACTACATCTTTCTACTTTGACTCCTCCAATATTAATTGAACAAATTGCAAGAGATTCAGCAACACAGATGTCCAAAATACAGAATTGTGCTGTTTAAGCAGACGACTTTTAGCTGTGTGTGTGTGTGTGCAGCGCTCATATTTTCTAAAAACCTGTGACGTCTTGCGTACACGTCATCATTACACGGCGTTTCCAGGACGAAACTCCCGGGAAATTTACAATTGTAATTTAATAAACTAAAAAGGCCGTATTGGCATGTGTTGCAATGTTAATATTTCATTATTGATATATAAACTATCAGACTGCGTGGTGGGTAGTAGTGGGTTTCAGTAGGCCTTTAAAGTACCAATGATTGTCACACACTCACTAGGTGTGTTGAAATTTGTCCTCTGGATTTGACCCATCCCCTTGATCACCTCCTGGGAAGTGAGGCGAGCAGCAGTCATTTATGGTGATTTAACTCCCAATTCCAACCCTTGATGCTGAGTGCCAAGCAGGGAGGCAATGGTTCCTATTTTTAAATTATTTGGTATTCACTCGGCCGGGGTTTGAACTCACAACCTACTGATCTCATGGCGGACACTCTAACCACTAGGCCACTGAGTAGGTTATAGGTTTATAGGAATTTTCCACCATTCTTCCCAAAGTGCATTGGTGAAGTCAAGTTCATCCACACATCAAGTCAAGTTCATCCACACAATGTCTTTATGGACCTTGCTTTGTGCACTGGTGCACAGTAATGTTGGAACAGTAAGGGGCCCACTCCAAACTATTCCCACAAGTTTGGGAGCATGGAATTGTCCAAAAGTGTTTTGGTATCCTGGAGAATTCAAAGTTCCTTTCACTGGAACTAAGGGGCCAAGTCCAACTCCTGAGAAACAACAACACACCATAATTCCTGCCCCACCAAATTCCCGACTTGGGATTAATGTTTGAATTATTTTTATGAAGAGCAATCCATTTTGTGAGTTATAAGGGTATTATTTTAACTCAGTTACTGGGTTTTCAAAACTAAGAACCATTTTTGATTTTTTTTTTCAATGAGTAATGCAATTTTGGGTAATTTTATTAGGGATTCATCTCATTAACATTATTTACAATCACACATCTTAAGTACATGAACATATTTGTGTTATTATAAATTTCGCAACCCAATAGTTGGCTTTGGAATAACCCAACATTGTAGTGAGCGTCTGTGATGAATAAATTCAACCCTATAGTTTGGTTATGAATAAACTATCATTGAGTTAGCATAACTCAACTTTTTGGTGAAATAATTTAATCCAATGGTTTGGTTGGGAATACCCCAACATGAAGTTATCATAACTCAACTTTTTGGTTAAATAATTTAACACAAAAGTTGGGTTGAAAAAATGTACACAAAATGTTGCGGTAACATAACTCAAATAGGTGGTTCGTTCTTTTCTGAACCAGCAGTTGGGTTAACATTGGGTTATTTTTCAACCCAACATGTTTTAGTGTGTCTAATGTTGGATCCACCACGTTGTAGGGTAATGATCAAATTAAATGCGTATATCAATGTCACAATTTAAAAAAATAACATTCAATAAACGTCTTAAAGCATGTGGTTTCAACATTATATTTGTATTGTAAAATATTGTTAGGGAAATTACCAAAATTCAATGGTTAAACGCAACTCTGATTAAACGTCATCAAAAAGGATGCTGGTCCAATGTTTTAGTTGCTCTACGTCAGGACCTAATTCAACAAGTTCTCACTAGTGTTTTAATGTATTGTGCCTAATTGGATTAGTTAATAGGGATTTTGTGTATTTAGGATCTGCATGAGTCCCATCCATCCATTTTTTACCGCTTATCCCTTTTGGGATAGTGGGGGGTGCTGGAGCCTTACTCAGCAGGAGTCAGGCAGAAGGCGGGGTACACCCTGGACAAGTCGCCACCTCACCGCAGGGCCAACACAGACAACAATCACACTCACATTCACATGAGTCCCGAAATTTAAAAATCCATCCGTGAAAGCAAAGCAATAGGCCGTTTTCTAGCAAAGTGTTTTTGTTTTTTTTAACTACTGTACCTCACTCACCCGGGTAAATACATTTCCCACTGTGTTTCCACCAAAAACTACCCAGCTATATTAAGTTCTTCAGGAACCTTTCGGAGTTCCTCCTAGCAAGGTAGGGCTTTTCGAGCCTACCCTGAACCTTTTCGAACACTTAATGATTAAAATGTTTTAGGGACGTACCTAAAATGTATTTTTGAACTACACAACTTTTTTATTTCTTGTTTCTTGCGTATTTCCATTATAACAAAGTTGACAACATAGAGATCAAAATGAACTTTTGACTTCCAGTAACTTTAGTGGGGCATCTTTATGCTGAAGAATGTTGATCAGTGGGACTCTATAGCAGTGTTTTTACTCAGCCGTTGTATTTAAACTATATCCATGCAGTTTATTGTTTTTAATTATTTTCAGAAACTTCTTTTCTATACGAAAAGTGGACAGACTCTTTTAAAATTATTTAGAGAGACGTATGAAGCCGGATATGAAGCAACGATCTCAGTTGCTTACTACTCTGACATTGTTGGATAAATGTGAAATAAAGGAGGCAGCACAAGAGTGGTAAGAAAATAAATGACATTAATTATTAACTATTTACTCTGTTACATGTAAAAGTAATCAGTAACGCTCCATTTGTGTAGGTATTAGCCTCAACCCGAGTGAACAGAATGCTAATGCTAACAAGTTAGCGTTAAAGCTGATGTGTTTGTGTTGTCGGTGTGAGAAAACTCTGACATTCATTATTTATATATTGTAATTTAGAGCTGATATTGACTACAAAGAACCATCTGTTAAATATATATCTTAAAGACGATGTAACCGCTTTTTTTTTGCCATACACAGGCAAAAATAAACTTAATGAATATGATATAGAGTTACCTGGCACAACATTTGGTACACCAA
The DNA here is from genome assembly GCF_033978795.1 of Nerophis ophidion. Lineage (NCBI taxonomy): Eukaryota > Metazoa > Chordata > Actinopteri > Syngnathiformes > Syngnathidae > Nerophis > Nerophis ophidion. The sequence continues at coordinate 47,888,301 of NC_084621.1, read as the reverse complement.
ATGACTCTTTGTTTGCTACAGAGGTGCATAAAAAAGCTATTTTACTAGCAATTATGTCAGTAAATGTCGGTGTTAATTTTGCCGTATTTCATGTCAGGTGTTTAGCGGCTAATACAATTTTGTACAAGTCCATCTTGAAAACAGTCCTGTGTAAAATGTCATCAAGACAAATAAGAACTGAAGTAATTAGTTTATAAGTATTAGATCAAGTGGGAGGGCATTAGACGAGAATGAAAACATACAAGCTGCTGCATACCAGCAATGCCCACATAACTGATTGACCACAGTTAAAAAAAATATCCAAAATCCAGTGGTCAGAGGCATCCAAAATTGTGTGGAGGCTCAGGCCCAAGTGCATGAACCATTAAAGATTTAATACTTTGGCATTGTTAAATACGACTATCCAACATTGTAACATTATTTACAAGTCAGAAGACACCCATTTTATCAAAGGTCCCCTTTAATGTTATAATTGATAATAATAATTGATAGTAAACTATCATGTAAACCTCATGTCAGACACATTAAAACAAAAATCTCAAAAAGCCTCTCAATTATAAACAAAGCAAAACTATACCTCAATGAATATGCACTCCGTACTCTATACTGCACCTTGGTACTGCCATTCCTTCCATATTGTGTTGAATACTTCTTTGTACTCTATACTGCACCTTTGTACTGCCATACCTTACATACTGTGTTGAAGTATGGGGGAACACTTACCACAACACAGTTCATCCTCTGATCATATTACAGAAAAGAACAGTGTGGATCATTCACAACGTTGGTTATTTAGAACATACTCTTAATCTGTTTATGCAATCAAAGTTGCTCAAATTTGATGACCTTGTTAAATATAATACAATAATAATCGTATATAAAGCATTTAATAAATTATCCATCCATCTATTTTCTACCGCTTATTCCCTTTTTTTGGGATCGCTGGCGCTTATCCCAGCTAAAATCGGGCGGAAGGCTGTGTACACCCTGGACAAGTCACCACCTCATTGCAGGCATTTATAAATGATTGCAGCCTAATTTACAACGTTTTTTTATAAGACAAGTGTAGGCTCATAACTTCAGAGGCTTTGGGTATTTCTCATTGCCGAGAGCTCAAACCACTCGTAAACGTTTTTGTGTGTCTGTATGCGGAGTAAAACTATGGAACGAACTGGATTTACAACACAAGAAATGCCAAACTATTAATCGATTTAAACTATTATACAAACATTGGGTCTGGTTCAAATATAGAGATGAGGGTCTTTAATTTAATTTGACTTGCTGTTGTACTCTGTCTCAAAGTGTTATCATGTACTCAATGTTTACCTTACCATTATTGCCAAGTTGTCTATTACCATTGTTGGTATTTTGTCTATTACCATTGTTGGTATATTCATTATTCCTACATTATTGATACAAATTATTGTTACAGTGTAATAGTTATTGTTATCTGTGGTAATGCCACTATGATACAACATTTGTATTATAATCCTTGAACAAAGTAAAAGTGAAACTCATGTGAATAATCACTGAATGGAGAACTGGGGGTGGGATTAAATAAATGATCTTCTTCCAACTCCCTTTCAGGCAAAAATACACAATCGTGTACAAACCCCGTTTCCATATGAGTTGGGAAATTGTGTTAGATGTACAGTGGGGCAAAAAAGTATTTAGTCAGCCACCGATTGTGCAAGTTCTCCCACTTAAAATTATGACAGAGGTCTGTAATTTGCTAACTTTTTGCAACTCAACGCCAAAAAAACGGAAATGCTGATTATCGGTCCTGCTAGACACCGAACACATTAAAAGCGTTACTAAAACGGCCTTCTTTCATCTCCGCAATATCGCTAAAATTCGCTCCATTCTGTCCACTAAAGACGCTGAGATCATTATCCATGCGTTTGTTACGTCTCGCCTCCATTACTGTAACGTATTATTTTCGGGTCTCCCCATGTCTAGCATTAAAAGATTACAGTTGGTACAAAATGCGGCTGCTAGACTTTTGACAAGAACAAGAAAGTTTGATCACATTACGCCTGTACTGGCTAACCTGCACTGGCTTCCTGTGCACTTAAGATGTGACTTTAAGGTTTTACTACTTACATATAAAATACTACACGGTCTAGCTCCATCCTATCTTGCCAATTGTATTGTACCATATGTCCCGGCAAGAAATCTGCGTTCAAAGGACTTATTAGTGATTCCCAAAGCCCAAAAAAAGTCTGCGGGCTGTAGAGCTTTTTCATTTCGGGCTCCAGTACTCTGGAATGCCCTCCCGGTAACAGTTCGAGATGCCACCTCAGTAGAAGCATTTAAGTCTCACCTTAAAACTCATTTGTATACTCTAGCCTTTAAATAGACTCCCTTTTTAGACCAGTTGATCTGCCGTTTCTTTTCTTTTTCTTCTATGTCCCACTCTCCTTTGTGGAGGGAGTCCGGTTCGATCCGGTGGCCATGTACTGCTCGCCTGTGTATCGGCTGGGGACATCTCTGCGCTGCTGATCCGCCTCCGCTTGGGATGGTTTCCTGCTGGCTCCGCTGTGAACGGGACTCTCGCTGCTGTGTTGGATCCGCTTTGGACTGGACTCTCGCGACTGTGTTGGATCCATTATGGATTGAACTTTCACAGTATCATGTTAGACCCGCTCGACATCCATTGCTTTCCTCCTCTCCAAGGTTGTCATAGTCATCATTGTCACCGACGTCCCACTGGGTCATTATTGTCACCGATGTCCCACTGGGTGTGAGTTTTCCTTGCCCTTATGTGGGCCTACCGAGGATGTCGTAGTGGTTTGTGCAGCCCTTTGAGACACTAGTGATTTAGGGCTATATAAGTAAACATTGATTGATTGATTGATTGATCATAGGTACACTTCAACGGTGAGAGACAGAATGTGAAAAAAAATCCAGGAATTCACATTGTAGGAATTTGTAAATTATGGTGGAAAATAAGTATTTGGTCAACCATTAAAAGCTCTCACTGATGGAAGGAGGTTTTGGCTCAAAATCTCACGATACATGGCCCCATTCATTCTTTACTTAACGCGGATCAATCGTCCTGTCTCCTTAGCAGAAAAACCGCCCCAAAGCATGATGTTTCCACCCTCATGCTTCACAGTAGGTATGGTGTTCTTGGGATGCAACTCAGTATTCTTCTTCCTCCAAACACAACGAGTTGAGTTTATACCAAAATGGATAAATGGATGATACAGCAGAGGATTGGGAGAATGTCATGTGGTCAGATGAAACCAAAATAAAACTTTTTGGTATAAACTCAACTTGTCGCTTTTGGTGGAAGAAGAATACTGAGTTCCATCAGTGAGAGCTTTGAATGGTTGACCATATATTCATTTTCCACCATAGTTTACAAATAAATTATTTAAAATTCCTAACATGTGAATTCCTGGATTTTTTTTCATTATTCTGTCTCTCACAGTTAAAGTGTACCTATGATGAAAATTACAGACCTCTGTCATCATTATAAGTGGGAGAACTTGCATAATCGGTGGCTGACTAAATACTTTTTTGCCCCACTGTAAATATAAACGGAATACAATGATTTGCAAATTATTGTATTCCGTTAATATTTACATATTTCCATCATAAACGGAATACAATGATTTGCAAATCATTGTATTCCGTTAATATTTACATCCAACACAATTTCCCAACTCGTATGGAAACAGAGTTTATATCACATCCTGTACATTACCTTTTGCACTATATTAATTTTTATTATTATGTGTTGTCAACTTTGTACTTTTTTTTTGTTTATTATTATTATTTTTATGTCATTGCCTGAAATAAATAAATGAATAAATGAATGTTGATAAATGCAATACTGAAAACCCGTATATAATGGGCGCATCCAGAAAAATGTATTCTTTGAGACACAAATCCTTGTTATACAGTATGCCTAACACACTTATCCAACAGGTTTTATATTTTAAAATATTTTGTACTTCCTACTAATAAATGATAATGAAAAATGATCATAGACAAAAACACAGCCTGGGTTTAAAACCTGGTTGCCAGAATACCAAGACAGCAGTGCTTCCGTCTTCTGTCGCCTTCATCTCCCTGTAAAACTAGTCAGTGGATTTTCAGGTTTCTAGTACGAAATTATGCAGTTAATCCTCCAATCCATCTAGATAACGCACACTTCTTGCCTGTTGTAATTCCGGTACACTCATTTATTGGTTCCAGGCTTTACCATGGTAAACACATTTTGTAGGATTATTGATATTTAATCTAATATGTTCATAGTTACAGCATAATAACACTGTTTACAACTTTCTAAAGTCATCAGTCTCAGTCATCTCCCAGGAGACTGAGCTCCTCATCCTATCTCTGAGGGTGATTCCAGACGTCCTACGGAGGAAATTCATTTTTGCTGCTTGTATTCGCGACCTTGTTTTTGGTCATTAACCAAAGTTTGTGACTATACAGGAGGGTAGGAACATACAGTAGACCGACGTGTAAATCGAGAGCTTTGCCTTCTGGCTCAGTTCCTTCTTAACCACAACAGACTGATGCAGTGACTGCATCGCTGCAGACGTTGCACCAATCCGTCTGTCAGTCTCACGTTCTATTCTTCCCTCACTCATGAACAAGACTCTGAGATACTTGAACTCCTCCACTTGAGGCAAAAATTTACTCCCGACCCGAGGGGTGCAGTCCACCCTTTTCTGACTGAGAACCATGGCCTCAGATTTGGAAGTGCTTATCCTCATCCCAGCAGCTTCAGGTCGGCTGCTAACGGCCCCAGTTAACGCTGAAAGTCCCAGATCGATGAAGCCAACAGGACCATATCATCTGAAAGAAGCAGGAATGCGATCCTCTGGCCACCAAACTGGAAACCCTCCACACTCTGACTGTGCCTAAAAATTCTGTCCATTAAAATAATGAACAGGACCGGTGACAAAGGGCAGCCCTGGCGGAGTCCAACGTCCACTGGGAACATGTCCGACTTATTACCAGCAATGCGAACTAGACTATTGCTCCGCTTGTACAGGAACCGTATGGCACGTAAGCAACAAACCCTGGACCCCGTACTCCTGGAGCACCCCCCACAGGTCACCGCGAGGGACTCGATCGAAGGCCTTTTCCAAATCCAAAAAAAACACATGTGGACTGGTTGGGCAAACTCCCAAGCCCACTACAGTACCGTCGCGACGGTATAAATCAGGTCCTGTGTTCCAAGACCAGCACAAAACCACATTGTTCCTCCTGAATCCGAGGATCGACTAACGGCCAGACTCTCCTCTCCAGCACCCACGAATGGACTTTACCCAGGAGGCTGAGAAGTGTGATCCCTCTATAATTGGAACACACCCTCCGGTCCCCCTTCTTCAAAAGAATTAGAATCAGAGGATTAGGTTATCAAACAGGGCAGCACATTGGAACGCATGTGTGCCTCACAATACGACGGTCCCGGGTTCGATCCTGGGCTCGGGATTTTTCTGTGTGGAGTTTGTATGTTCTCCCTGTCAGTGCGTGGGTTCCTTCCGGGTACTCCGGCTTCCTCACAGCCCAAAAGACAGGCTGATTGGCAAAACTAAATTGGCCTTAGTGAATGAATGTGAGTGTGAATGTTGTCTGTCTGTCTATATTGGCCCTGCAATGAGGTGAGGACTTGTCCAGGGTGCACCCTTCCTTCCGCTCGTCTGCAGCTGGGATAGACTCCAGCACCCCCTGCGATCCTGTAATGTACAAGTGGTAGAAAATGGATGGATGGAGTAACAGGGAAGACGGTGAGAGTTTATGAGAAAATGGAAGAAGCCATTACAAGGCAATACTGGAAGAAAATGTGTTGGGGTCTGCAAAAGAACGGTCAAACATAAAGCCATGTATGCAATGTATTTGTGTATGGTTCAGTCAAAGTCCACAGAATCTGTGCCACACAGACAATCAGTGGCAATATCAGAACACTTCTGTTCATAAACATTCTCCAACTAACCTGAGTGAGTGACAGCTTTTTTGCCAAGAAGAATGGGCAAAAATGTCAGTTTCTAGATGTGAAAAAACTGATTATTTCTGTGACTTTACAACTGTGTGCAACTATGTGTTGTTTTTTAACATAGAGTCCCAATGATTAAAAAAACAAAAACAAAACAAAAAACTGCACAGTTGGTGTGGATTTGCCTGTTAGATACTGATTGATTGATTGAAACTTTTAGTAGTAGATTGCACAGTTCAGTACATATTCCGTACAATTGACCACTAAATGTCAACACCCGAATAAGTTTTTCAACTTGTTTAAAGGGGAACGTTATCACCAGACCTATGCAAGCGTCAATATATACCTTGATGTTGCAGAAAAAAGACCAGGTATTTTTTTAACCTATTTCCGAACTCTAAATGAGTGAATTTTGGCGAATTAAACGCCTTTCTGTTTATCGGTCTCGTAGCGATGACGTCAGAACGTGACGTCACCGAGGTAATACACTCGCCATTTTCATTTTCACATTACAAACACAGGGTCTCAGCTCTGTTATTTTCAACTATTTTTTGGAACCTTGGAGACATCATGCCTCGTCGGTGTGTTGTCGGAGGGTGTAACAACACTAACAGGGAGGGATTCAAGTTGCACCACTGGTCCGAAGATGCGAAAGTGGCAAGAGATCTGACGCCAGACCCCCATTGAATATGCCGGAGTGTCTGCACATTTTACCGGCGATGCTAAGACAGACATGGCACAGAGATGTATGGATAACCTGCAGATGCATTTGCAACGATAAAGTCAACAAAATCACAAAGGTGAGTTTTGTTGATGTAATTGACTTATGTACTAATCAGACATATTTGGTCGCAGCATGACTGCAGCTAATAGATGCTAACATGCTACGCTAATCGATGCTAACATGCCATTTACGCTAGCTGTATGTACATTTGAAACTAAATACCCACATTTAATGCAAAACAAACAGTTACCAATCTATTGATTTAAGTTGCTCCAGTGTCACAAGATGCGAAAGTCCTGATCGTTTGGTCCGCACATTTTACCGGCGATGCTAATAAGGCAGCCATGCTATGGGCCACTTCATTAGGTACACCCATGCTATGGCCGAATAGCGTCAATAGCTATTCGCTCAATAGCTTCAGTTTCTTTTTCAATTTCGTTTTCGCTATCTGCCTCCATACTTCAACCATCTGTTTCAATACATGCGTAATCTGTTGAATCGCTTTAGCCGCTGAAATCCGAGTCTGAATCCGAGCTAATGTCGCTATATCTTGCTGTGCTATCCGCCATGTTTGTTTGTATTGGCAGCACTGTATGACGTCACAGAGAAATGGACAGTCGCATCGCAAATAGCGAAAATCAAGCACTTTAAAGCTTTTTTTAGGGATATTCTGGGAGATGTAAAATTTTGAAAAAAACTCGAAAAATAAAACAAGCCACTGGGAATTGATTTTTATTGTTTTTAACCCTTTTGAAATTGTGATAATGCACCCCTTTAAGTTGGTGTCCACGTAATTCAATTCATTCAAAGCTGTGTACAGCTTTTCACTAACTACTACTTTTAGCAGACAGGTGGCAAACAGCACATGAGGAAGTTCTCCAAACAAACTGACTCTTGATAGCAAAGCGTTCAAAAAGTGTCTACGATGTTTTTGAAATATATCCATTTGTGTGAATGCAAACCTGCAGGAACTAACTGAGAAGGTCAGACAAAATTGAGAATTTTAGTGTTAGACAACTTCTGATCCAAGCATTGTGATACAAAGGGGAACATAATGTAAGGGATGATTTTGATTTATTGGTCAATGAAGCACAATTAGGCAGATTTAGAGTGGGGCTAGAAATAAGAATAGTTACTAGTAACACCACTACCAACCACCCCCCTTGGGATAAGAGCTGAGCAGACAGACAGACACAGAGATACAGTCATGGCTCTCTCCACCCACCCTCTAGCAGAGCTCTTATTCCCCCCCGCTGTGGTTTTACTGGACCACTGACTCCAGCAGCGAGCCTGTTCCGCTCAACTCTGCTCTGCCCCAGCTCATGCCTGCATGTCTCCCACTGAGGAGTCAGCTGAGCGATGCATGAGCCATGCATGAGACTGCACACTAAACAGGCTTCACAGAGCTTAACGCACACGCTGAGGTGTTGGTGCTCTTTGGAAATGTGCAAGAGTATAAGCTATACTGGTAATATTATATCTAAGCATGATACATAGTGTATTTATTATCAGGGGGTAAAGGAATAAAGTAATGTACAGCACATATTGCAGATTGACTGCTGAATGTGAAAATATTTATATCAGTGTGGTGTCAGTAATTACACCCAGCAATGCACTACTGGGATACAAAGGTAAATTGATGTGGCGCTGCAATGGCGTATATGTATATTCGTATAAAACACAGTTAAGGATTCATGAAATTGTGCTATGCTACTGTACATTTGTTACTAATCTAGGTCCTGTTCCTGAGATACGTGTTGAACTAATTCTGCATGCTGCATGTGGCGTCACATAAAAACGAACAATCTTTAAAGATGATGAAAGTCGATACTAATGTAATTCAATAAAATGCTACCTAAATACTATAATACACCACAACAGGAAATGACCAGCACTCTAGATATTAGGCCAATGCACAAACAGTTTAGAGTTTCACATAGCTAACCAAGTGAATTGTACAGTACACAAGAATATTACATTACAATTTGATTGGTGCTTATGTAAAGCACTGTGCTTGATTGAAGAGCAGGACCGACCATCAAAAAGTCATCTGCACCCCCATAAATCATCATGGAGGAGGCCGGCATGCAATGTATGCTCGCACTGTTACGATATCCTTGTCCTGTCATTCATTTCATGCATAGAATTTTAGCCATCACACACACGCACTCGCACACACGCACACGCACACGCACACACACACACACGCACACGCACACGCACAACCAGTGGATATACACAGACCTAGACAGGCAGACATGCTTGTCAGCTCGCTGGAGGGCCCTTGGCTGACTGCTACTAAACCAGCCCTTCCCCCACAATAAAGGTCTGTCTGGAAGAGGGGGAAGGGAAATCATGACTGTCTGAACATCAGACAGCAAGCATACAACATACCGTGCTGGAATACAATCTCTTTAAACATATAACGAGGATGACATTGGTGTGTACAGAAATTGGCCCTGCAATAACTGCTCCTGTAGTGTTGAATAAAAAATCACATTTCAAATATATTTTAATAAGGTAAATTAATATCATGCATTTGGATTAAAGAACATTTAAAGACGTAACTTAATTGGCTACTCGAGGCTGCACTTGATATAAGAGCTGTCTGATTTTTTTTTTATTCTATTGACTCTGATTCTGAACTTTTCAGGGGTGATGCACCATGGAATACAGACATTACACGTCAGTCCTATCCGCAGATGTGAGCTTGCATGTGCATCACATTCTGTTCACCAGACTGTGATCTTACCATCTAGGCATTCAGAATCAGATTCAGCTTTATTGTCACTACGCAGGGTAACGAGATTGCTATTACAGTACAGTGTGTTGCAAAACACACTTAACAAACATAAATATAATTTTTTCAGACTGAAAGATTGCACAATAACTGTCATCACTGATGTAGATTGTAAAGTGCACTGCCATTATTTCAGATTTTATTTGTGTATTGTAGTCAGTCAGTCATATTTATGAGTCACTACAGTGTATGAGCAATTATTCATTTAGCACTCAACACTACAAGTCACAAATCAATTTTACAGTCTTTGAAGTATTTCTAGACAGGTGTAAAAGCAAACACTACAGTAGTATATTGATTTTAATTGTTTAAACGGACATATTTTTGAGCAAATAAAAACAAGAGTGAGGCATCCAGTTTTCAGGTCATTGCAACTGAAGCACATATTGAATGCATACCATTCATTTAATACTTATCTATACAAATGTACACAATATCACTTTGTAACCATTAATTATCCTACATTTCATTCAATCCTGATGACAGAAAGGTAAAAGTGTGTATGTGTAAAATAAAATGTTTCCATTGCATATATATTCATAAAGAACTCACCTACAGTATCCTAAATGTGTCAAAAGGATTAGCAGGGAGTCAGTATTGACAAGTATCATTTTGTAATCTGTACTACTGACTTTGAATTTAAACTGAAGGTACAGTAGCTGTAATTTACTATAATTTGTCCTTGTGTGAAAGTGTATTGTAGAATCTTTTTAGTATTGGATGCAATATCTAAGAAGTCCCAAAGCAGTGTCAAAGAAGAATAAAAAGTACACCATTTTCACATTGCAACCATTTTTTGAAATCCTATGATTCATTCAGTCCTATTGACAGATATGCACTGTGTATGTGTAAAATCAAGTAGTTTTACTGAATTGATATTCCACATGGAAATTTCCTACAATATCCTAAATTTGTCAAAGCGATCAGTCATTGAATACCAAAAGGATTTAGTTAGCTATTTTACTAACTATAAACAAACTATAAGTTTGAATTTGAACAAAAAGTAGTTATAATTTGCTCTTGTGTGAAAATGTGTTGTAGACTGAGATCACATGCTGAGAGTTGTAACCGACATATTAGTCCGGGATGAAATATCTAAGAGGTCCAAAACGATTTTCAACAAAGAATAAAAAGTACATAATATCCCACTGTAACAATTTGTTTTAGATACTGGAATTCATTCAATCATATTGACAGATTGATATATGCAATTTGTACATATGTTTAAAATCAAGTGTTTGTATTTCATTTATAATCATTATATAGACCTCTCCTACTGCATTCTAAATGTGTCAGTGATAAGCTGGGAGTCATTGAAGACTAAGATCATATAGCAACCTATACCACCAACTCTAAACTATTACTATAAACAAGCTATATGTTTGAGTTTGAACTAAAGGTAGTTGTAATATGTTCTTATGTGAAGGTGTGCTGTAGACTGAGATCACCTGCTGAGAATTTTAACATACTTTATAGTAGGGAATGCAATATCTAAGGGGTAACAAAGCAGTGTCAGAGATGAATAAAAAGGTTCAAGAGACAAGAGTTTTAGAGCTTCAGTTCCAGCTGATATTTATTTCCTTCCATGAAAAAGTTCTGTACACAAGTTTAGATCAACAATCTGACAGGCAGTGAATGGACACAATTCAGCTGGCATGAGTTCTCCCTTTCTCTGAGTCTCAAAAAGGTGGTTCCTTTGTTTATGGCATGATTAGAGACAATACATGATAATTCTACACAGCATATTGCACAGGATGGATGAAAAATAAAGTTAATATATTTAAAAACGCTTTTATATATATGTATAAAAAAAGAGTCCTGAACTGACCACCTTAAATGTAAGTAAGGATGTGTAAAAGATAGCCGTTCTAGACAGTGCCTGTCCTTGATAGCAACAACATACATAAACACACAATCGTTTTGCTTTATGATACAGTCAAATATACAAAGATTGAGTATCATTTTTCCTCATTTTTTTTCCATTTTTTCTGAAAAAACACAACAGCTAAGTAACCTGAATCCGAAATACAAATGCTATTCACCATGCCATAAAGTTACTAAACAATTATTATCTAATAGTTAGCCAACAAGTAGAAAAGATTATATATTCAAATACAATGAGAAACGCAGTACAAGTAGATGTTGCGGAACTCAAGTCAGAAATTTGAATAAGCTCGATGTTATCACCCTTGTTTGCTTTCATAAAAGTTAGCCTGTTCGATCCAGTGGCTGGTGGATGAGTTTGACATCAGTTCATGAAAACCTCAAAAAAATAAGTCAAATTTAAAGCTACAATCTCCTCGTTTGCTTTCATAGGCAAGATATCAGAGGGAAATGTTGAGGGAACAGGGGGGGTGGGGGGTTGGCTCCTTCAGAGAGTGACTGTAAAAACCACATACTCCAGAGGAATAGCCTCTGCGAATAATCAGTTAATGTGTTTTTAAGAAGCCTGCAGTAAATGTAGAAGGTAGTCTGACACAAAGACTGGTGCTGCTTTCATGTGCTATTGGGTAAAACTCAGCATTTCATGTACAGTATAGATGGGAATGACCAAGCCTAATTGACAATATGAGATTTGGATGTTTAAAATTGGACATCATGGCTGTCTGAGTATTTGCTGGTGAAAAGCCAAATGAATGAGGGAGACAAATGACCACCATAGTGTAATAATGTTGTTGTACTGGCTCTCTATTCAAAGATGCAGTAGAGGATTGTAAATTAAAAATAAATATTAAGTGTGAGATTTCCCACGGCACGTGAAAGCAACATGATAACCAACCAGCCAAGGTTTTAAACTCAGGAAACCCAATGCAGCTGAATGAGTGGGCTAGGCTACACACACCGATTGTTGACTCCCCTTCTCCATATAGATTTGTACAAAAATACACTGAGAAAATAAATCAAACTGTTTCCTATACTTTACGTGTCTAGAAGTGTGTCCAGTTAAATATAAAAAAAGAAATCAAAAGTTGTGTATTTATTGTAAGTCTAGCCCTTCGCCTGAGAAGAAAATGTGACAAATAATGGGGGGTAGGGGGAAAAAACAGGACTTTACAAAAAATAAAAACTGCTTGGCCCAGTATATAAATACAACATCCCATACAAAATTTCATCTGGATACATGTACAAAACAAAGCTCTGATGATCAGAAAAATGGGTTAAGCTCGTATCTAAAATGATAAATTTTGGTCCTGAATCGCAGACAACACAAGTATAAAGTTCAGCACTGATTTGTAGTTGCGTTTGAATCCTGAAGTTTGAAATATTAAAACAGCTGGTGATTATTTCAGTGTCCTTTGTATCCCAAAAAAATAAAAAAAGAGAAACTGAAATGAGGCTATCTATTCACTTAAATAACCCTAATACTAGATTTGTAACTGCTTGACAGTCTCACATCAAATGTCAGCACAATACAGGAACAAAGTAGGCTATCATGCTTAATTAACTTTTTTGCAGTTTTTTTTGCTTTTGATAAAATAAACTTTAAAAAAAAAAAAAAACATCAACCCACCTTCAAAAAACTCCCTCTTGGTGACACACCGCAGTAAAAAAAACGTAGCAAGACAGTCCGAGTTATGTACCTTTTTTTAGTTCACTTGGCAAATCGGTAAAAAGCTGTGAGAAATGTCCCTTTAGAAATCGCGACAACATTGATTAAGTGAACAGCGGACCGCATAACGTGCAAATCAATCACAGTAAAGTTGTTCGGGTCAACCAGTTCACATCTCCCTCAAACAGGACCCAGCGTCTCATTTCTTCCCTTCTCTCTTGTTTTGCACCCCCGCCATGTTGGCCTGTTCTTCAGTCCTCAACGGTCTGCATATCCAAAGCGAAAAAAGGCTCCTTTTTTTCTTCTCCCCATTGTAAAAAGTTGCCGCTTGGAGACGAGAAAAGACACCACGGCGCTAAGTGGGTCGGAGACAATGCAGGAGCTGCCCGTCCGGAATCACCCCCCGGGGTTGTTGCTCTCTGTTGTGCGAGCGTGTTGTCGCCGTCGTCGTTCCCTCCCGCTTGGATCTCAGTACGTAAACACCAGGTTGGAAATGGTGGACTCCAGCCAGTCCCCGGAAATCATTTCGCTGACTTCAGGCGTGCAGTAGTCGGGGAACTCAAAGTGAGAGCCGCCGGAGCCGGACTCAAAGTTCAAATCTAAGTCCCTGTCCAGCGCCGAGGAGCCGAAGCTCCCCAGCGACATGCTGTCAAAGTTGGGACTCGGGTTCATGTCGAGCAGCTCGTCCTCGAACTCCTCGTCCTCCGAGGAAGACGACGACGAAGAGGCGGAGCAGTGGGAGCCGGAGGGAGTCGGGGAGGAAGCCCGCCGACTGCTGTATGTTTGCCCAC